>NC_137617.1:24979698-25249698 GCF_963280865.1 Gymnoscopelus braueri
CCAATGTCAAGAGATAGACAAAAGTTAATTTTCTTGGCCGATGACTGTAATCAACCTATGCCTGGTAATACAGTGTATGAAACCACTGGGAGTCTCCTGAGTCTGCTAAATGACACACGTTGTAATAAACTAGATAAGCAGCTGTCACTGCTGTAACAGGTGGTGCCTATTCCATGCTGTTAGATATGGGGCTTCTTGAATATCTCAATGTATAAATACATTTAAAATACATTATTAATCAATTATATAATCAATTATATACATTGATTGATTGATTGATTGATTGATTGATTGATTGATTGATTGATTGATTGATTGATGCATATTCAATACAATATCTCAAAATATAGCAATGTGTAATAAACAAATTATTTTTTTGTCCGGATTTGATAAGTGGAAGCCATTATAGCTACATTCTGTATATTAAGGGTTAGAGGCAAGAAGAGTTTAAATTGAACATACTGATTTTGTGGTTATAATCTGTATTATTACAGACATTTCATATTGGCTATTGCAGTCACAGTAAGTAGGTATTAGTCTAGCGAGCCTATTGATCTTCAACCCATGATACATTTTATTTAAAAACAATAGTCTTAATTATACCTTGCACATAAAGCATTTTGAGTTTACTAATGAGATGTCCTAAATTTCAAATGTGTTCAAATAAATGATCTAAATTAAAGTGTATAGTTCACTCAAAGGCTGTTGAAAACAAGTTTTATCAATGTAATAATAATAATACCAACACTGGGCTTTATAGTCTACATGTTGACCATACCAGGTTAATATCCTATCCTAATTTGAGAACATGCAAAATAATCAACAACTTCTATGCAAATAAAATTCTCAAAGAAATGTTGCCTACCGTCAGAGAAAGCGTCTCCAGATGTTCCGATGTGTGGCGTGTGTGATAAACTGTACTGTAGCCTGTATACTTGGCTGTAGCAGATTGATATCTAGCCCATCAGGGTGGGTGGTGATACGTAGCCAAAGCCCCCTTTGAAATACAGACAGTCTGTTGCTGGATGATCATGATGATGATGTGGATGTCATGATGATTAATGTTTAATGTATTTAACTACATTGATGATAATGTAACTAAATAATAATAATAACCTAATAATAATTATGTATTATGATTAGGAATAATAGGCTAATACTATTGACACCAAGACTATACTAACAACAACAATAATACTATTACACCAATAGGCTAATAATAATAATAATTATTATTATTATATTATAATAATAATTATAACAATAATATATTCATTATTATTACCTCTTATTATTATTATTATTATTATTATTATTATTATTATTATTATTATTGGAGACGCATGTAAAAAAAATCTTCCAGACGTTAAATTCGGGTATGGTTCTTTATCTACTGTTACATCAACTAATAAATCGTTACAGTCTGTTTGTCTGCTTTGACTTTCCGTAGTACTGGGTTCCATAGCGACAACACACAATCACAACCTGTGAGAGCTGGGTTGGCTAACGGCTAACGGTAACTGAGATAAAGCGACAACAAACATTTCTACCCTTTTAAGAAAACAGCTTCATGTGTTATTTGTGGTTACAATGTGTGTCCGCTTTCTCCTTTCATACGTTGTGATTAAATTGTTGTCGCATTTAGAGCTAGTATAACCGAGTTAGCTATAGCTGGCTACCTTTTTATAATCTAAATTGGCTCCTTATATGTTGCTTACTGGGCTAATTACGTTAATTTGTGTATCGTTTCATTGTGCTACAGTCTTGGGAAATAATCTTCCTTTCTAAAGCTACCAGGAACAATAAGACACACATCCTCATCTAAATTCATATTAAAACTTGAGTGTGTATCCAGAAGTGCCAGGATTATGTCCTTTAGAGACCTGAGAAGTAAGTACAATTCACTGTCATCCTTCATTAAAAAAACAACATTTTAATAGGTTTTGAATCGGAGCTGGAGCTTGCTTACCTTTTAAAACACGTGTTGTTCTGTAACATATTGGTCATCAAGGCTACCATTTAATAAGAGTTTATTTTCACTTGTCAGATTTCACAGAAATGATGAGGGCCTTGGGCTACCCTCGCCTGATATCTATGGAAAACTTCAGAACACCCAACTTTACTCTGGTAGCAGAAATACTGTTGTGGCTGGTAAAGAGGTACGCTGTTTTGAGCTACAACACAGACTGTGTGTCATTAAGTAGGCTATTACTTTATTTAAAGATTGTGCAAGTGAAGCAGCATACTGTAATCTTTCATTGTCTGAACATGCAGGTATGAGCCCCAAATGGACATTCCCAGTGATGTGGACACAGAGTCAGACAGAATATTCTTCATCAAGGCCGTGGCACAGTTCATGGTGATATCATTGATACCTCAACATCACCATTTTATTTCAGATTATATTAGCAGGCCAAGCCTGCAGCTAGCAAATCTCTGTTATCACTGTCATTATAGGTGAAAATGGTCAAATTGTGTAATTTCTTTAGTTGTTGTATGAAGAAGTATATACTGTAAGGCTAATTTTCTTCACCTTTCACCTGTTTGCAGGCAACTAAAGCTCATATCAAGCTGAACACCAAGCGTCTCTATCAGGCTGATGGCTATGCAGTGAAAGAGATGCTGAAGATCACTTCAGTGCTCTACGGTGCTATGAAGACCAAAGAGATGGCCTCAGGAGACCGAGTGGAGGATGACAACAGCATGTTCAAGTTTGACCTGGGATCTCGGGTAAGCCAGAACAATGGATTCAGCTCTAGTGTTGTGTAGTATGGTACTGCCTGCAGTAGGGTATTGTCATCTCTCCTCTTTGTGCATCTGTCTCTGCGTTCGTCTGTGAAACAAAGAACTCAAGAATTGACGGGCAGATTTTCATGAAACTTTGTGGGAATGATCAGTTGGCTACCCGAGTTAAAAAGGTCACGGTCAATATTCATTATTATTAATCAGTCATCCCCAATACAGGTGCGTTTAATTTAGTTATGTTTGAAGCATAGTTTCATGAGTCAAGAACTGAAAGTGATAGGGCTGCACATCTCATATTGTTGCGGTCGAAAGTGGTCAAAGTCTGTCTGGGGGTTTTCACATACTGAACCAATGAAAAGTATAAAAATGAGCTTGTGACTAATAATAAGTAATAACTACCATACATTGAATCCATTGGAACACAGGTTATTTTTTCATTTCCTGAAAAATCACGGTTTTGGAGGTTTCCACCTGACGACAATATATTATTGTATTGCAATAATAATAACAGAGTGCTTTTAGTGGGAGATATTGGCACTCATCAGAATGTCTCTCAGCCAATCACAATGGGAGGTCAAAATTCACTGTGGAAAATATAGGATATAATATAAATCTTAAGAGAGGTGTAAAAGGTATTATACATATGGTATAATGTTCAGCAGTGGACTCAGCCTCACGCCTGCCTCTTCCTTCAGGTTGCAGACCTGAAAACAGCTCGCCAGCTGGCCTCAGAGATCACAACTACTGGAGCATCCCTCTATGACCTACTGGGAAAGGAAGTAGACCTGCGAGTGAGATATCACACACACACACACACACACACACACACACACACACACACACACACACACACACACACACACACACACACACACACACACACACACACAGTTTGTACACATCTGCACACATGTGAACCAGTTGTCAAGGGTAAACATACTACTGTACCAATACTACTTTATTTTGCTCTAACAAAGTACCCGACTTTTTTTTATTTTTTTTAGAGAATTTCTTTGAAATAATCAGAAAAAATGGAACTACTTTTGATTGGGTCTGCTGTAATTTCTCCTTCAATCACAAGATGCCAATCAAGACAACCATTGAATGAGATTACAAAGCTATTTGAATGAGACACTTTTCATTTGGACTGAAAAGAAGACATGTAGACTAGAATGTTAGTTCAGTACATTATAATTGCACAGAAGATTCAAATCAGTTATGCTTTGTCTTTGTACGACATAAAATTGCTGCCTTTCAGTGTAATTTGACAGTCTCTTAACACATTCCCTGCCAGAGGGTTTTTTTTATTTTACTTCCCCCAGTGCCAGTGTTTAAATTTTTTTTACACAGGAGCCGAGATACAGGATTTTAAAGTAATAAGTTAACCAAGGAGTGAATGGAGCTAGAAATCTTTGGATCGTGATATCTCTGGTTCTGTGTGGATAAATTGAAAAAAAAAAGACAAAAAAAAAAACGGTTATACTCGTGGATGGCAGTTTTTTGGCAGTAAACGGGTGTATTTTTCAGGTAAAGTGTTAAAAAAAGAGGCGATTCCCTTTTCAAGGTCACGAATACAATCGGTTGTGAATGGTGTCGACCAGTTAAAATAATTGTATAACTCAAAATAGAGCTGTAACAGTGCTATGTTTTGAAGTATGTATTAAGAGTTGTTGTGTTTGTTTTGTGTATACTGAAGTGCCAAACTTTGAACTTTTTCTTAACTCTTTCTCTGTCTCCTCCAGGAAATGAGAACTGCTGCCATCGCCAGACCTCTAGAGATCAATGAGACTGAGAAGGCCCTGAGAGCAGCCATTAAGGAGGTTCTGGTATGTTTTACACCTTGCTGAATTGATTAATTAATGTGCCTGAAATATGCACTTACATATGTATTCTAGTAATGTGATAATGGAAATAAACCTGGTTTACATGATTAGATCACTAGAGGGGTTCCTCTCCAAGAATGTCCTGCCCGATTGTTCTGCATTTTCAACATGTCATAGCTTTAGTTTCACATGACCAGTTCTTTAAAATGAGTTTCCTTCCAAAAATATTATTGCCTGCCACCATGATGTTAACCATTTTACTGCATCCATGATCATTGTTTTCCATGACCCCAGATGCATAAAAAAACAACAACGTCAAAGGAATCAGATACACGGTACTGAAAGATTTGGCAAAATCCTAGCTGTGTTAAATGGCGTCTCTCCAATAATGGCATTCATCCGATGAAGCATATCACACCACCTGAATAATCTAGTAACTGCCTAAATCGGACTATGATAGATGATAAGTGTGTCTAAATGGACTGACTCAATAAGCTGGATAACTGAACAGAGTGTAGTCTGCATTGTATGCATAGTAGCAGCTTTCCCAGTCGGGCAGGTTTCCTTTTCTCTCTCATTCACGTATCCGTGGTTCCATGTGTTCCTGGTGCAGGAAAGTGTGGAGAAGACCAAAGACATGCTGAACAACGTAGCTTCTGATGAGACCAACCTGGAGGCCAAGACCGAGAAGAGGAAACAGGAGCTGGAGAGAAACAAAAAGAGGCTTCAGACACTGCAGAGTGTTAGGTGAGATCATAGGCAGCTGGGACCAGTTGTCCAATTACTGTCTTGCGGAAGATATATGGGTCAAATGCATCTGTATAAATAACCTATACGGTGTCTCACTTAATTGTATGACAAAGGGTGATTAGGCCTATGTGATCATCATGCTTGAACATTTTTATTTAAAATAATGCCTTTAAAAAGAAGAGAAAAAAACAAACAAACTGAAACGTCCCTGGTGCCTTTTACACTAAACAAGAACAAGATTTAGGATGGCAGAATTCCATTTGAAACTTGGGCAAGTTAACTTTTTGAACGACAGTTTAACTCCCATCTGTATTCAAGATATTCTAAAGTTGTTACCTTGAATGCAATAAGATGATGCCCAGAGATGCCTTATCTTCTCAGAGAGGAACCTGCCTTTAAAAACAACCAACAAGGGAAAACTACATGTTGCAAACACTAACTATTCTCTTTCAATCTCTCCCAGGCCGGCTTTCATGGACGAGTATGAAAAGATTGAGGAGGAGCTTCAGAAGCAGTATGAGACCTATGTGGAGAAGTTCAGGAACCTCAGTTACCTGGAGTCTCAGCTGGACGACTACCACAGACTAGAGCAGGAGCGCTTTGAGGTGTGTGTGTGTGTGTGTGTGTGTGTGTGTGTGTGTGTGTGTGTGTGTGTGTGTGTGTGTGTGTGTGTGTGTGTGTGTGTGTGTGTGTGTGTGTGTGTGTGTGTGTGTGTGTGTGTGTGTGTGTGTGTGTGTGTGTGTGTGTGTGTGTGTGTGTGTGTGTGTGTGTGTGTGTGTGCGTGCGTGCGTGCGTGCGTGCGTGCGTGACAGACTAGCATGCACTATATACTTTTGGGGTCCTTGAAATGGAAAAAGTTTGAGAACCACTACTCCTTTACAGGAAACGGAGAACACTCTGAGGCAGATGCAGCAGAAAGTACAGGAGGAGGAGAGGAGGATGATGAAGAATGGTGGTAAGACACACACACACAGCTCTGTCTCACTGTCTGAGCTCATAATAAACCATTCATACAGGTCACAACAATGTTTTGTTTCCTTTCAGAGATATGAAGTACGCGATGCAACGCATCGCGTACTACGCTTGTAGATCTGCTCTCTAAATAGCTGATATATACTCACTTTGAGAACCACTGATCTAATTCTCTGCAGTGAAAGACGAGGACTCTGACATGGACATCCCAGAAGATGAAGGCTCAGACAGTGACATGGAGGACCACCGGCCCTCGAAACCACGGCCCACCCGAAACTCCACTGTGGCAGGTAAACGTAAGACGACGTAAAAAAAAAGAAAAGTAGTTTATTTAACATTTTCTTTCATTAGGAGCTTAACCTCTATACTGTTTACTCCCCAGGGCGAGCTGGTTCTCGATTCATCGGTAACATGCAAGGTGCTGAAAGCGAAGAGGTTAGTACTATCGCCATGGCAGTATGCACACCAAACACCTCATGTCAGAATGCTGCACTGAAATTGACTTGTGTGCCATTAGACTCATCATACAGGGAATAAAAGAGCCAAACAGCTTTCCCTATGGCTTTCAAGTCCAGAGTCCAGAATGGTTCTCTTCTCTCTGCTGCTAACTATCTTTAAGATTTAATATTTTTTTTACAGCTACTCTGCCGCAGGACCTTACCATGTGCTCCATTTCCATTTGACCCTCTCTTTCTACATATCATTTTTATATGCTATTAAAGTAATTTTTTTATATAATTTTATACTTTTTCTAAACTGACTCCAGTGCTTCTCTGCACCAATTGTCATCCATTGTCCACTTCAACTTCCTCAGTTTCTGTCTCTGACTCCAGCATCATTTCAACTATGTAACCTTTCCCTCTCCTTATGCATTTCAAAAGCCTAACGTGTCTGCCTCCAGAAGCTCATTCCCTCGTCCCCACACACGAAGGAAAGGAAAGGTTTGTGCAGCTCTGGGATGTATTGGACAGTTCCTTCCTCAATTAACGTGAAGAAATTCACCACATCATGTTCTGTAGTATCATGTTCTGTAGATGCCAGTTTACAACATCCTTTAGTTTGTGTACATCCCCCCAAGCTCCCTCCACAAAAAACAGCATTTCCATTAAAGTGCCTTCTTGCAAATAAACAGCTGGGTGTAAAGGGCTTGACATACAGTACTTTGTTGCACGTGGTGTCACACATCGAAAATAGTAGATCTACAAGCTCACAACAGACTTGTTGTGAGCTTGTAGATTGGCTATTTTCAGTTCACTGATACGCAACTAAGTATAATTATGCAGTGTTTGCTAGCTACTGTATACAGACCAGTATGAGCCTACTGCAACTCCCTCCTTGCTGGTGCCCCGGCATCTGCCATCAGACCTCTGGAGCTTGTTCAGAAAGCTCCAGCTCGTCTGGTGTTCAACCGCCCCAAGTTCTCCCACACAACTATCCTTCTCCATTCTCTACACTGGCTCCCCGTAGCAGCTCGCATCCAGTTTAAGACCCTGGTGCTAGCCTATAGGGCAGTGAAAGGAACAGCTCCTTCTTACGTCCAGGCTATGGTCAAGGCTTACACTCCTGCCCGACCACTTCGGTCTGCCATCTCGGGGCGACTGATTGCCTCGTCGCTCAGGGGTTCTTCTAGCCGATCTACACGGTCACAGCTTTTTTCTGTTCTCGCCCCACAGTGGTGGAATGAACTCCCCACTGATGTCAGGACATCAGAGTCACTGCCCAGCTTTCACCGCAGGCTGAAAACCCACCTCTTCAGGAAACACTACCCTTCCTCTTTGCCTTGCCTATACTTGTTGTCAATTAGTTGTACGAGCTCTTGTCTTATTGGATCTTGTTTATTCAATGCACTTATTTGTTTTAGCTCTTGCTCATTTGATTTTCCTATTTGTCTCATCTGTTTAAGAAAGTAGGTAGCTGATATATTGCACTTTTACCCTAGTGCTAGGTATACTCTTAGTTGCTTGTTTTAGAAGAGAATGTACTTAATACTTATGGTGATTAGTAGTTTCCTTGCCTACCTATGTTGAATGCACTTATTGTAAGTCGCTTTGGATAAAAGGTAAATGACTAATGTAATGTTATGTAATGAGCCTCATTAGGAATTGGCCACTCAGACCCATTCAAACCACTTTGCGGTGGTTATTTAAGTACCTGTTATCTGCGTGATCGCTCTTGCAGACGGAGGACAGTGAAATTGACGTGGACGAGGATGATGAAGATGACGAAGAGGAGGAGGAGGAGAACGAGGACCTAGAGGATGAAAATGAAAGTCTGGAGGGATCAGCGTCCAAGGTCACCCGACCCCCCAGAGGGACCCTTAAACCCCAGCTATTGGAGGAGAGTGATAATGACTTCTGAATGGACATACATGTATGGACTGGTCTTGTACACATGCGTCACGTGTATACACACACACATGCATGTGCTCCCTCTCTCTCTTTCTCACACTCGCATACACACACACACACACACACACACACACTCTACTCTGCCTCACTGTTTCAGCTCATAAGAAACCATTCATACAGGTCACTTTGTTTCCCTTGAGAGATATTAACTATTTATTACTACAACACACTAGGATGACTTCTCAAAGAACAGCTAAATGTAAAGGGTCAATTTTTATACACAGATTACACAACACTGAGGACGTTGCTATGTAACTATTGTATTTTTTTGCAAATTTATATAAGGTGATATCTTTTGTCCGATAAAAAAATACGTATTGAAAGTCTCATTTGTGTCATCGGAGGTCACATGAAAAGGTAAAAACGTTGCAGCGTTCATGGCATCCGGTGCGACTCAACAAAAGACTTGCAGTCCACCACAACGCAGGTTCTCACTCAATAAGATGACAATGGAAGCCAAAGAGGCCTCATCTCCGCCTCCATTACTGGCAGTCACTATGACGACAGTATGAATTAAACACATGAACAGACCAAATAATAATGTGATGCTTTATTATCTGAAGCTGGGTAGATTCTCAGGAAAGCGTACAAGAATGAGAAAGAGAATAATGTGTTCTAAAGGTCACTCAGCTGAATGTTTAGCATTGTGGTGGGGCTGTCAAGGACACAAAAGAAGGGTGACAGAAGAGGCGAGTTAGAACCTACACTGAAAAGCTCTATTTTTTTTAAATAGATGTCACATATATTAGCCATTAAGAACTGGGTGTCGGAATGAACAAATCTAAGTGTTCGGTAATGTGAAAAGAACACTTTGCCTGACCACTATCCACTGCAGATGAATCACCCATTCAATGTGTCCAGGACTGACTGCTCACGCTCTGCATCAAATAAATAAGAACGTGTTTTATTACGTAAGGATTTTTTATTGCTAAAGAATTTAAAGTGATCCATTGGGGCATACAGTACAAGCATTACAATTGTCATAAAAAAAGATCCTCTAGGACATAAGTTATTGTTAAACTTGCCAAAACTTGCATACTTACATTCAAAATTCACCTTTATTAAAGAAAGGCTGAGGAGCTACAGCTACTGTACTGTACCTGTTTACCCCATGTGCCCCTGGTGTGGTATTATTTAATGGAGAGACAAGTCTAGTATTTGTGTCAAATTTGTATCTGGGGCTTTTTTAAATCATGTGCAGATGTTCATAATAGTGGACTTACTTTATTTATATCAATTGCAGTATCAATAGAGGTGGATTGTATGTTATTCATAATATTTATAAATACATGTGCATGAATACTGTAATATAACATTTGATATTTAACATGTACCATTTAATATTTACACATACGTATAGTGCTCTATATTTTAAAGTGATTTGAAACTATAAATAACAATAATATAATATCACAGAGAGATGTATCCAGTACAGGTCCACCAAATATATATAGTAAATAATGTAAATATCTAATAGCGTATTTAATGCATTTACAACAATGCATTTTTAGTTATATGCCTGTCTGTCAACAGTAGCATAAGCACACATCACAAGTAGCCAAGGTGAATCACAATTTACGTCAAGTGGAATTCATTCATTCCAACTGAATGACGTGTTACGTCACATGTTATTTCATTACAATGACCTTCATGATAGAAGGATGAAGATATGGGAGCTCTTTTTTCAAACTCTGGTTCAGATATCCACGACACAGTCAGGAGAGTTGGTCGTGATGGCATCAGATATCACCTTTGCCCCAGATTGTCCGATGCCATTTCCCTGCAAGCTACAGGGTTGATTTTGGCATTAGCAAAATGGTAGCACTCTATGTACAATACATTACATGTACTCACAAAGGTCTATACAGCAAGGGTACACGTGAAGAGGTGGAGGACTCACTTTATGTATGTCAGCTGGTGGTTTCCTTTCAAGGCTGTGGCAATGAATATGGCTCCATCCATACCCAGAGAGTTCTCCTGAAGACTAAATACAACAGATTAACATGCATAAATACACACAGAGAAGCACTCACTACACTCGTGTCATCAAATGCAAGGTTTTCAGAAAGAAAAGCTATAGCTTGCAATTAAATGAAAGGAAGTGAAATTCTGCACCAGGACATTATTTTCTTAATCAAAGAGTGACATACACAGCAAAATGTGGAGTGTTATTTCAACTCCTGAGTGTAATGGTAAATGGTAAATGTATGCATTTGTGCATACATATAGCGCTTTTATCCAAAGCGCTTTTCATAGATTGTGCATTGCATTCACCCATTCACACACACCGATGGCGGAGGAAACCATGCAAGGCACCAACCGGCTCATCGGGAGCAATTAGGGGTAAGAAATTACCGTAAGTCTTTCCCCCCATCTTGCTGTGTATGTATGAATTTATAAGAGCCTTTGGGTATTGCCCTAACCTTTTATATACTACATGCTTTTTAGAGTTACTCATTTGATCTTGAAACGCATACTTCAGTATGTTCCAGTAGGTTAAGGTCACTAAAGTAGCATTTGCCAGAGGGAATTGGTAAGGATTCAGGGAGACAGGATGAGGCGTTGAACAAGGCAACCCACGTATCAGAAAGCATAATGTTGCTATATCTTTATAACATAAAAGCAATTCCCACTTTGACAACTAGCACAAAGGCACAGCGCACTTACTTTTTGCTTAAATCTGAAATTTTAAGTTTTTCAAGAGAGAAGCAATCCCTATGATTTTTCTTCTCCAATTCATGTTGATACAGTACAGTACTTTTATGTACTGTATTGTGATCACATTACTGCCCTTTGTAAAAAAAAACATCAGTATTACCAAATGGAACACAGTACTCAGCCATGTGATCCATAGACACTCACTTCAAAGATTTGAGGCTTCTATTGTGTTTCAAAGCATTGGCCAGGGCCTTGGCTCCCTCCATCCCTACACAGTTTCCTCGCAGGCTGAAACACAGTGGACACAAAGTAATATTAGGGCCACAAGAATAGAACAAGACAAACAAAATTCAGTTTGCCAGAATGTGGCAGCAGGTACTCAGTACTATAGTGATTTCTTACTGGAGGCAAAATTAAGTGTTTTCAAGGAAGTGATTGCCGGGGAGAAAAGGTATACAAATGCATTTGTTTTGCATTAAATACAAAATACAAAAAAGCTTCTTGCTAAGGAGGAGGATGAGTGAGAATAATAAAAAAAGATAAAGATATAAATAGGTCAACACCCAGGCTCTCGTTATCCAACCTTGGCACATCAGCCCTCAGCTGGATAACATGTCTGGCACAAATTTGTTTATACCCAAAGCCATTAGGCTTATTCATTCACAAAGAAAACGATATATGGTGTAATGCTGGTATATTCCAAGGGAGTTGGCTCACAACACGCAAGGTGCTGCTGGTGTGCCTCACCGTTGTTCGACCAAAACCTTTGTACCCAGATACACCCCAATGTCTCCTCAACCATCAATTCTACCAAACCATCCACAGCAACTGTGTCTAGTGGCCGAGTTTCATCCCTGTTTGACATGTGGCACTCACATGCACAGTGAGCTCTTTCAGTAGCAAGGTCACTCGCTGACTGATGACCTATCAACACAAGCTTATCCTTGGCTCCATGCTAGTGTGCCTGAATTAAGCGTAAGCTAGAGCCTTCCTTGTTCTTTGAGATATACAGTAATTAGTTGTACTATATGGGATGTTAATGCAAGTTGCATTGTCTGAGGTTTACAAAGGGGGGTTCTAAGACAAGCAAATGTTCTAAGAAAAGCAATAGTGAGCGTGGACAAAGGTCAAGTGACCAAAAGAGATAATAAGCAGAAACACAGATATGAACTTACTCTAATGTATGTAGGGCTTTGTTGCACATCAGAGCTTCTGCCATTGCAATGGCCCCACTTCCCCCAGCTGAGACACCCTGGAGACTAGAGAGATGATGCATAACACAAACATAAACATACATACATGCATAGTCGTGCACATTCACAAACCATTGACCAAAAAATCACTGTACGAAAAAGGAGAACCCTAACATGTTGCAATGATCAGATCGCTGATCGCTTTTGGTGAACCTATTGTTTTCAGTAATTATTTGTATATAAAAGTGCCACTAACCATAAAGTGCACAGAGTTGTGTTGGTCTTCAGGGCCTCAGCGAGAAAAATTACTCCTTCATCTCCGATTGCATTCTCTTGTAAACTGCAGCAGAGTATGCACATACAGAAATGCATTCACATCAGTAACAGGTAATCTACCTTTACAAATGTCCAAGAGACTATAGAGACTATAGAAGTAATATATAATGCTGCAATGCAAAAGATCAAAAGGTTTCTTACTCCAGGAGTTGAATTGTGGAATTGTACATCAGTGCATGAGCCAACGCTTTGGTGGCAGTGGACTTGACTAAATTCCACTGTAGACTGGCAAGAAGAGAAACACAGTACATTAAATACTAGGCTATTCTGTGACTATTTATAGGCACATTATCTTCTGCTACCAACATTAACTATATGTGCTGGTCACATATTGGCATGCCTGTGGCCCTTTGGGCCCCTAGGTGTGACTCATGGCAGACCC
This sequence comes from Gymnoscopelus braueri, assembly GCF_963280865.1. Taxonomy (NCBI): domain Eukaryota; kingdom Metazoa; phylum Chordata; class Actinopteri; order Myctophiformes; family Myctophidae; genus Gymnoscopelus; species Gymnoscopelus braueri. The sequence goes on from NC_137617.1 coordinate 24,992,966, forward strand.
CTGAACAGTGTTTGTGCTGTCGAAGAATTCTGAGATGTGACATTTCAATTAACTCAAATACACAAAAATAATCCTCTCTACAGTTGTGGAAAGTTTTGTGAGATCTACATCTCGTCTTAGGGGCAAAGAATTTACTGCTTGTATTGACCGGCACAGCTGTAGAGTTAAGATCTGACCTGACTTGGTCTGGTCTGTTTTCTCTCAGACCAGTTATTATCAGATGACACTTAGGTCACAGGGATGGGCTTATTACTCTCATTGTTAATTCTTATCTGTTCCTGTTACTGGTGTGTTCTGTTGCAATGGGTATATAAACTGTGAACGTATGTTGTTCTGGGAGTCTGACAGTGTCCCATTGCGACATGTACGTTTGGCTCCAGTATCCGCATACTTTAAAATCTCTCATACTTTAAGATCCTTGTTGTGTCTGTTATACTTTCCGAGTACCCCAGTACAGATTGAATTGACAGTGCCAAGTTTGGTGTGGATCGGAGCCTGTGGCTCCCGGGCCGTGTGGCTATTCTCATGGCAGACCTCTGAACAGTGTTTCTGCCAATCGGAAGCGGATTGGAAGTTGCCTCGCGAGTCCAGATGTTAAGTTTATGACGTCCACCGTCCAACCAGGATGTATGTATCCATGTATTTTAAAGAATGTATTCCATGGCATTTTTAAGAATGTATCCCATGTATTCATATTACAAGTTTGCACTCAAAGGACACAATAGAAATATTAAGCTCTCAAGCTATTTTGCGTTTAATCCTTTTGACATACAAAATGTATGGTCATGTACTGTATATTTATATACATTTATATAAATAAAAACATCAATCAATCAAAATACTCACTGTAAAGAGGCGAGAGCTCGATTGACCTTGATCGCTTCAGCAATAGCTTTCACGCCTTCATCATGCAACAGGTTGGCTGTTAGACTGGAATAAAGCAACACACAAGTACGGTAAGTAATAAGTGTTTATTTAATTAAATAACAGTTGTGCTAGTCAAGTTTTTGGCAGGTTCACACAGTTAGTTAATCAATGTTTTATCATTAAACATAACGTAACGTAAATAACGTAAAACAAATGTTACCTCTGAGTACCCTAGGGGTACACGTACCCCCATTTGAGAAACACTGGTCTAAAGAAGCATAGAGTTATATTTTCATAGTCAGTGTTCCTGTTGATCTTCAACACCACATTACAGCCTTGACTGGTATACTCTAGATGGGGCATGTGTGTGTGTGGGCATTGCACCATCTCTGCATGGTGCAAGGGTCTTGTGTTTAATGCGTTTGACTCACTCCAGGTTCCTCAGAGAGCTGTTCTCCCGGAGTGCATGGGCCATTTCCTTCGCCCCCTCCACCCCGATGGAGTTCTCCCGCAGGCTAACAACAAGGGACACAAATGAAGGGGAGAACAACAGGAGGTAACTTTTGACCAAAAGCCTCTAGTCAAGACAATTCATTTATTCTCCTCACCTCACACGTTATCGCCAGCGCACTAACTCACATTTACAGATTATGAACCATTTGAATCTGTCCAATGAATGATGTCACTAGTAGGATACTATTTCTATGTACTATTAGAAACAGCTCAGAGAAGAGATTAGTTTTATTTGATTTTTTTGGCCCCAATACATTTTCTTGTTGGTGTGCCCCCCCAAAAAAGTAGATCACATGACTACAATGTCTCTGGTTCGATTTCGGCCAGAGACCTGAAATGCATGTGGTTCCCCGTCTCCACCACAGCTTCCTGTTTCTCTACACGCTTATACTGCAAATAAAGCCTAATAAAAGCATTGACAGCATTCTGTCATAAATGTTTTATGGCTTCTATTGAAGATGGCAGATATTCCTAATAGAACTTCCTAGGTCTGGATGCTGCTATGGGGAGATTACAGAAAAGTCAACAGGATGTTCAGAGCAGCATGGTATGGAGGTGGTACTCACTTTAAGGTAACAAGGCCGTGGTTCAGCTTCAGTGCCTGGGATAAAGCCGTCATCCCCTTGTTACTAATGGAGTTACTCTGAAGGCTGGCAACAGACCAAAATCCACAGAGGAACACGTATGAAAGAAATGAAATGAACTTTCGACAAAGTGTGACATGTCACTCGACCAAAAATACATAATGTTTCTTTTTCTCAGGGTTAGGGTTAGGTTATTTTTGTCTAGAGACTCATCACATGACACTGTCGCTGAAGCATAAATGAGGTTTTAAGACACAGCAGCAAATGACCGGTTATCAACACTGTATGACCAGCAAACCTTGTGTGCAAGTCAAACTTTTTAGATTAACAGATTATATTATATTTTCAAATTACGTTACACTGTTTGTACAGTATGTGAATGCATGATGTTTTATTGATTGAAGTGTACTAACTGCAGAGAGATGAGTGTGTGGTTGACTTTCAGACTCTGGGCCAGGGCAACTGCTCCTTTGTCCCCCAGCTGGTTGCTGCAGAGGCTAGTGACAAGAAAAAGAAATGTGTTCAGTCTCTTAGAACTGCTGGGGTCTCATATTTAGAGTACTTACAGCATATAATATGGTACAGGTAAACAAATGGTAACCAAGGAAGCTCCTTTCAACTGCAGCTTCACTATACATGTTCAAGCGTATACTGTAGCATAGTGTGGGGAGTCTATAGAATACAACAGGGAAATACACAATTTATGTAACACAGGCAGGATTTTCCACACCAAAGTGAGACCAAAGTGAAACAACAGAAAAATATAATACATATGCAGTATAACTGTATAATTGTGCTGCATTTTACGCTGCCACTGTTTTTGATGGTTGGTGGTCTGTGCTATTTAATTCGATGTTAAATGTAATATTAATTCAATATATGAAATAAATCCTCCTCAGTGTAATTAAAGTAATCTGATTTGTTACGGATACATCAGTTCTGTGAGAGTCCGGTTGATTTTCAGCGCATCAGCAATTCTTTTGGCTCCTTCCGCTCCGATTGAATTCTTCCGAACACTGGAATCATCAAAGGGAAATCATAGACAGAAAAGGAAGAATGTGAGAAAGACACAGCATATACAATTGAAACTCCCTCAAATGTGTATACTATACTTGCAACATGTGCTATAAACCCAATATCACAGACACAATAGGTAAGAAACACAAATCGGTTCTTATAAACTTACATTAAACTGTCATAATGTATCTCACACACACACACACACACACACACACACACACACACACACACACACAATAGATGACAGTTGCTTGGTGGTAACTTACTTCAGCGAGACAAGCTTGCGGTTGGTCTGCAGCACCTCTGCCAGAGCCCGAGCACCGTCTTCCTCTATGGAGTTGTTCTGGAAGCTGGCATGCAGTGACAACAATGATGAGGCACAACACATCTAACACTAAAGGGTGATTTGTACTTAGTTGCACACCTATGTCCAGTGTTTCCCAAACAATGGTTCAGGACCAATTTTTGTGGGTTGCGAATATCCCTTTATTTTTTTTTATTTCCTAAATTATTTTAATTATTCTAAAAGATTTTCAGATATAAATAATATATTATATATAATTTATATATATATAAAAAATGTTCTAGCATTTTCCAAGATAATAAAAAAAAACATATTTTGTAAGTTTGGGTCCCGAGGAGACATTAAATTTCTCTTTTAGGTCTCAAGCTGAAAAGTTTGGGAAACACTGGGTTTCGTACACCGAAAATAGTCGGCTCACAATGTGTCACAGCGTGACAAGTTGTGAGCTTGAAGATCTGCTATTTTCGGTGCGCAACGCAGTGCACAGCCAAGAATATATTAAGCATAAATCAGGCCAGTGACAGAAAATGCTATTCTGGCATTTTGCAAGCATCTGATGTTGCTCCTGTCACAAAAATGTTCACTTACTTGATTGACAGCAGGACTTGGTTCATTTTGAGGGCTTCTGCCAGTAACTTAACTCCTTTGGAACCAATGTTGTTGCTATGGACACTAAAACACAAAAAGATGGTTATAGTGGCTACAGGAATGGTACAATAACAACCAAAACTACTAATTGTAATCAATACTTCTAAATCAAGCACTGTGGTTTTTAATGTCACAAGAAAATTAGGCTGACAGTAATTTTCTTGAATACCACCACGAATAATCAATACAAGCACTGCTATAAAGGTCAACTGCAGGTGACTGTTGTTAAATGCATTATGTATTATTATTATTGTGAATACTTACCTTGATCAATCAATATCATCACTGAAGCAACGTTGAATAACAATAATGCAGAGTGCCATTTATTTATACAACTAATAATAATTCAATTGCAATCATAGTAGAATAATATAAAACAGTCATCTCACTCACTCTAGTGTGGTCAGTGTCCTGTTAACCAAGAGAGCACGGCTGAGGGCTTTGGCACCTTTGGTGCTGATCTTATTCTCTGCAAGACTGGTAGGACAAAGAAAATTATCGGTTTGTGGTTTATTTATAGGATTATGGCTTAGGCTGCTACAAAACCAGCATTCCCACTTAAAAGAGCAACTAGAAATCATCTTTTGAAATGGATACTGCATATGCTTTTTGTGTTATATCATTTCCTTCAAATGATGAATGCGTAGACTGTATCGATGCAAGCGTGACCTAACCTTAACTTCTGGATATGGCAGTCTTTGGCACTCAGCAAGCTTCCCAGCAGTTCCATGACATCATCTTTGAAGTGATTATTCTCTAGCCTGAAAAACAGATACGTCATTGTTTGCACCCCTGAAATACTCAATAAGATTTCCTGTAGATGAACAACAATGGCATTTCAGTTTCTCTGGAAATGTTTTGCAGTAAGTATGTGGATTAGTCCATAATGAAAAAATATGTTTTCATACTGTGATCTCTCAAAATGTCACGGTATACTGTGATACAATTCCTGTTTAAGAGAATGCTTTATTGATTGAGGATCTAACCTTAGACAGCTGCAGTACAGCAGCTGTGGGAGCAGACATTTAACAGTACTGTAGTTCAAACAAGCTGTTAGGTTGATCTCTTTGCTGCACTCTGTGGACACATGCAGTAGATAGGCCAGCACAACACAATGGGCATGTGTCAACTTCCCACCCAGGCTGCCAGCACGCAGATCTTCCTCTACACTCCTCAGCAGTTCTACATGTTGCAGCTCCTGCAGACAGTAGGCTAGATTGACCGCACGCAAGGAAACCGCGGCGCTCCCATGTGCCAAGAGACCTTGTAGAAACCCTGCCGCCCATGCCTTCTGGCTACCATCGTCTTTCCCAAGGGCCAACAGCCCTGCAAGAGGTTTTGCAGCCACAGGGCACAGCAGTCCTGTCAGGAAGCGCACAAACACATCAAAATGGCCAACATCGTCTTGCTGAGAGTGTTGTAAGGCGCTCCTGAAGTGGTTCTGGAAGCCGATCTTGGGCCAAGACATTGCGCTCTCTGAGAACAAGTCAAAGATGGCCCGCTTAGAGGAGACATGGTAGAAAGTAGCTGCCAGGAACTCCTGTACGGTCAAATGCGTAAACCGGTACACTGTGCAGATAACGGATTCCTCGTGAATAAGGACTCCAGCACCAAGACTGCTCTGAGTGGATGGTAGATCTACTCCATAGGTCTTGAGGTCCTGCTCACTAAATGTGTACTTGTGCTTGAGGAGCCCATAGAATGCCAGCCGCCCGAGACTCCCCAGCAGCTTTCGATTACCCCCATGGAGATGCTCTAGTTTTACAGGCTCTCTGCCTCTTGGTTCACCTGCTTCTGCCTTCATGGCACAGAACTGGCCATATAGTTCTGTACATGTCCTTGGGAGGCTTTCCTGGCTGGCTGTCTGCATGAGGTACTTCAGAGTATCGGTTACCAGCTGGCAAATTCTTGGCACATACGACATCAACATTAAGATCTTATGGGACTCCAAGTGTTCCCATATTTTATCGACAAAATCCTTCTCCAACACGTAGTGGTTTAGGAAGGTTTGGATATCCTTGGGGCTAAAGCCTGGGATCTCAGTCACCCTGTCAACCAATCCTCCAGGGATCAGTGAAGCCATTGTCGGCCTGGAAGTCACCCATATTGTGGCCTCAGGGAGCAGATTCCCCTGGATGATGTTGGTGACCAGGTCATCAATGGACACCTCTTTCGTGGGGTCAGTGCAGGGTGCTGCATCTGAGAAATTCAAACGACAACGGAATTCATCTAAGCCATCGAATATAAGCAACACCCGACAAGAGCCGTTCAAAACCAGACTAGGGTCTGGTAAATGAGGAAAGGCTAGCTTGATCAGCCTCTCAGCTGAAATCTTCTCCAAACAATTCAGCTCCCAGAAGGCGAAAGGCAGGACAAAGCTCAGATCTGTGCAAATAGACCCTTGGCCCCACTGCCTGATAAAGTGTCGAATCAAGGTACTTTTGCCAATCCCTGCCACCCCGATTGTCATGGAGACCCTAGGAGGCACACTAACCCGTGTCAGGGGTTCAAACAGTTTTGACAGACCAAGCTGCCGAATGTGACTTCTCCACTGCAGCGTACCGCCTCGAGTGGCTGCCACCTGCATGAGATCATGTTCCTTCTGCTGGAGGTCAGAAGGCCCATCAACCAGAAGCAAGGCTCGGGAAGAGACATTCAGGCTGGGGTGACAGATGGACTCCCTGGCTTTGTGTTGGCTGTACTGCTGTAAAAGCACCTCCTTTTGTTCATTCACCATGGGGTCTGGAAACAAAAGACAAATTGACTCATGTCTATCATACAGGGATGACGGAAATGAGTGTGGTGTGACTGACAGTTTTTAATATCTGTGCCACGTAAATGCAAATGAATGTTCACCCCTGTTCAGAATTTATTTTAGTTAAACTACAGGTCCATTACCATGTTTTGTGATGAGCTGGGATATCACAGAGTTGGAATTCTCTATATAGGCTTGAAGAGCATCTGAGCTTTGAGGGTCCTTGCTGATAAGGATGGTGGTGAACATGTCAACTCGCTCCTGCAACTGGCCAGGGGCAAGGATGCGGGTCTCCTCTGCTGCACTCAGCAGATCCAGCATTCTCATGTGGGATAGCGCCCCCTCCAGGAATGTGGTTGTAATGAAGCGCTGAAACTGCTGCTGATGCTTGTGGATCCAGCCAGTGTCTGGGCCAAAAGAGAAAAGGGAAGAAACTCAGAAGTGGCTCTGAGTCACTGGACACCATAATAATGATCGCTTTTGCAGCACATGCAGCACATCGCAAGCTGAGATTCCTTTCTGTGAAATGTTGGATTACACTAATTCAAGTTCAAACTGTTTTCTTAGGTGAGTGGATGATCTATATTGATTTTTTTTCTTATTCTTGAAACACTATGGTAGGAGGAAGAGTAGCGAAGACACAGGAATGAAGGTTCTTGTTTGGGTTGTCCACTCCAGGCTCAATATAGGTAGGTACAGGTACAGAAAGTAAAGTTTATTAATATATCACCTTCCCACAGCAGAGGCACTAAGTGCTTCTTCAATAAGATAGTGACCTTTACGATACCTTCCATTTCCTCCTTTGTTGAACAGCAGGGTGAAGATTGGAGGTCCACATAGCAATCTGCCTGCCATGTAATGCGCTTACTTCGGTCCATGAACGAATCGTAATGGGTGTTCCTCTCCATAGGAGAGTGGAATGATTCCTACCTTGAAATATTCCTATCTGAGCCTCCTCACCCTACGCCTGTAACACATACAAAGAGATACAATACAACTTAACAGATATGAATATGGTAAAAAATAATGGATGATGAAGAATAATGATGTCTCAATGAGTCAAAAGTCACGTGGCCGTAGTTTGTTCATGGTTAGGTGTAGTCATAGTGACGTTGCCGTGGTTTGTTTATGGTTATGTTGTCATAGTGATGTGGCCGTGGTTTGTTTATGGTTATGTCAGAGTGATGTGGCCGTGGTCTGCCTGCCGGCCGGCTGGCCCACCGGCCCTACCATTAGCCAATTTTAATATAGGATAGGAGGATAGGATATGTCAGTCATTTCAGTGCACAGAATACACACAACTGCAAGAGAACACAATCATTATTGAAGTAAGCACAGCATGCTCTGTGTAGCATTGACTAGTGTGTATAGCAAAACATGTCTTTCTTCACACTTGAAGTTTGAATAGGGGTTATTCAAACCTACAATTCTACTCCTTTGTAATCCAGTGTTAACTATATAGTGGGTGAGGTGATGCGCTACTAATATGAAACAGTACGAATGAAAGATATATTGCATTTGATCATCATCACATATGGGACCAGTAACTGAAATGAGATTGCAGAGTAACATTAGAGCCATTCATTTAAAATCTGTCAATGAGGATCTCTGAAGGTATACTTCACTGTAATCAATGGCCAATTCTGTTCAGCACCTCAACATTTCCAGTCTGCACGGATGTCTTTTGGAGTCTCACATTTGTTTTAATGTCAGTAAACCTAAAGCTGTGCATTATGATGTTGTGGTTCAAGCTAAACCCAAAACTGCTGCAAACACAAAAGTGAACTCTAAGGTAGATGGCAATTGTCTTCCTGTTTGGTCTGCATGCCTTGAAATCAGCACGCACAACGGAAGCTAAAAACCAAACCTCAGACTCTCGTATGGAGCTTCTTTCAGATGCTTAAATGCTGGCCGTCACCTTTTACTGAGATGAGTTATCAACCCATCCAAAATTCAAAACCAATAAGTGTCAAAACAATGTCAATTAAAAAAACAGTCAGAGAATGATACAAAGCAATGGATTGATGTGTGCTTGCAGTGAGTTTTAAACGAGAGAATCACCCAGTAACAATTGTAACTGGGTGTTACTACATGTCTACTAACTTTACTACACATACAACAAAGACCAGTAATAAAGGCACAGGCCAGTTCACCAACAAAACAAAAAAAACGACAGGAAACTTTCATAATGAAGAGGTGCTGACATAAAGTGTTGTGCAACAGCATTAATACACTGTGGCCACAAGAGACGGAAACCCTCCAGGACGAACACTCGAGTCTTGCCTTTTTCAGGGCGTGGATGTCAGAAAAGGTGAACTCATGATACTCAAAATATGAGAAAATTACAATGCATTACATTCTGCAGCTCAATACCAAGACCCATCAGTTTAGCATCAGTAGCTCCAGAGGTTCATTGTATGAAATACAGTCATGGTGCAGAAAACAAAGCTTTAAAATTCAGTGGATTACAGAACTCACTCACCATAGATATATTGCAATCAACCGTCAGTGGATGAGAGATGCTGTCTGAGCAAGAGATACATCTAATAAGACTACACTGTAGTAGCTCAGAAACAGAAAGCTTCACACAAGCTACAAGTGTGCAAGTGTAGATAACAGGAAGAACTCTGGCACTGAGGCTTTGAAACAGAAAATGGAACATGATCTACTTACTTACTGCAGTGCAAGTGATCAGCAGGTACTCGTCACAATTTTAAGCTGCATCTATTTCCTATATGCTTTATTTGACTTCTTGTGTTGTGGAACTTGTGGTTAAGACATGATGTGCAGGATGTGCACAAGCATACTGTAACGTACCAGCACAATGATAAGGAGGATAGAGGGACAAAAGAAAATTAAAGCACGCTGCAACTTCATTGCACATCTGTGGAAATATTTATTTCAAACTTGCTACATGAATTTGAAAACAGATTTAGCAAAGTGCATCGACCTATCACACAAATGTACCGTTTTTCCTTTCCTTTTTTAAACCCACAGAATAAATTGGTATAAAATGAGCCACTTCATGAACATGATACATGTTTTATAGAGAAAAAGAGGCAGACAATGAGATTGCATGAGCCATATGTGTTTGCCAGGTAAAAAAAATAGTACTATTCAGAGCACTATTCAAACTATTCAAACTTTATTCTGCTCCGATTGTGGGCTCGGCTAGTCTCTGTATTGGCCTATTTTTTTCCTTTCTCTTTTCATTTTGAATGTATGGCACAAAGTTAATACATTTGGATTAAAAGCCCATAACAAAGGACGTTTTGTTTGATTTTCAAGGAACCCATTGGATTCAGTTAATAAAAATCATTAAACATTTTGACATACCGCACAGTAAATTCAACACTAAACTTTAAGGAAACTTTTGTCAAAGTTACATTTGGGATGATTTCAAAAGTCTAGAATCGTCTCTGGAGAAAAGAATGAATTACAAAATAATTGAAATGTCCATGACTTGATAACCATGAAATGATGTTTAGTCAACATTGATTACTCGGTAAGTTCGGTCATGTTTGAATGACTTTGGAGAAAAACATGCCAAAATCAAAAAATAAAGCCAATAACGGGAAAACGGTCTATGTTTATGTACGATATATGGCCAAAGCTGTGTGAATAGACAACTAGAAAGGGCAGAGGAGCGCATATCCCCACCAGGCTGGGTGGCCTATGCAGGGCTAAGTCATGGCTTGCTACCACCAGCACCCGAGGAAACTGCAGGGGGAAATAGAATTTCTTGCGGTTCAACTTCTCGCATTTGCAGCTCCTATGGTCAGACATTAAAGTGCTTTTGGAGGTGCGCTGTACGGCCCTCAACCAGTGATTCAAAGTTGGGGTTGATTGGATGTTGCGTTCATGATATGGAATTTATCGAGTAAAAAAAAGGAGAAAAAAAAAAAAGGCCCCTCCCTCTAGTTTTGGAAGGCAATTGCAGGCAAACAATAAGGAATATCTGAAGCTGTTTGACGCTCATTGTCAGATGACACAATCCGAGGGACATTTTTGATCGTACAACCTACTGTACAGTTCAAGAGTTATAAGCCAAAACGTAAAGCGGACTGGTATAGCACCACTATGAAGGCTAATTTGAAAAATGTGTAGTGGAGTAACTTCCTTGGCCTAATGGCAGTCTGCACAAAATGTTTGATGCTTTTCGGCCCAGCGGTTTGCGAGATTAGCTGCACACATACAGACACGCAGGAAAAAAATCTCTGTACTTGGCCTTCATCCTGGTGGAGATAATTACGTGTATTGATAGTTCTATAGTTATGTAAGTGTGATGAGAAATGCATTAAGGTCCCCCCTGAGAATACAGACATCATGTTCCTAACATTTACTCATATGGCTGCTCTCTGTGCTTTACCGAGGCATCAGCTGACACTGGTGACAGTACACAGTATAATCCTCAAGTGTTCATTTATCCTCAAGTCTGAGAGTGTACAAATGCGGCCAAATGGTCCCATAAGGGTTGGGGCAAAGGCGTAAAGGCACAGTAGTGGTTCATAATAAAGCCACTAATGCACTAAGCCACTTGTAATATAAAATGAAGTAGCACATACATACGTACAGATGATCGATTCTTCATTAACGGAAATAACTACTCCTGATATAATGCCAAGGAGTCAATCATCCTTTTATGCCAGTCTTTTCTTTCCCACATTCCTTTCGAAAACATTTAAATGAAGAAAGTGTAAACAGTTTGCTTTAAGCCAAGCACACAGAAGTGGTTACGGACATTCATCACAACAAGATAACTACACATTCACATAAAAAAAATAAAAAATTATAATCAAGCTCTCTTAGTGATTATAAAACTGGATGGTGTTGTGTTACACAAAGATCATTAAAAAAATAAAGGTCAGCAAGTCAACCCCTTTGAAGAGGATGAACAGGCTGTGATGAAGAGGTATCAGCAGTGCAATACGTACAGATCTGACAGCTTGAGGAACAACAGCTGGACAAAGACTAAAGCCTGACTTGCGATGTGTCACTCAACAAAAAAGTGTTTTCATGTGACACTGTGGCACATCTTTCAGTTGGACATTTTTTGTTAAGAAAGATATTGTGTTGCCGAAGCTAAAAACAGGCTTTATGCCTGCATAAAAAACAGGCAACACTGTATTTTGAATTAAGAGTGATTCATAAAAATGACATGATATAAAATGTTACTTTTGCAATACAAATATTCTGTGTAAATGAATCAAGAATTCAAAAATAAATCCCTTGGACATTCCCTTCCCTTTATAAGTAGCATTTTACGTAGCCTGCAATTTTCACACAGACCTAGGTCCACTTTTGTCAATTACAAAAAATATATATATACCTGTATAATTTAGCATTTTCAATTCTCCTCTGCAAGGTCTGAAGCATTATACTAGGTAGCGTGAAACATTATGTGCCATATACTGTACTGTACATGACACAGGCTCACGCCATAACAGTGTTATCCCAAGGAGCCATCGCATCCCTGTGGTGACTCAGTTAAGGCACTTAATCAGTACCGCACACAGTTCAAATTGACATCACCTACTGTACCACGCCCTCCCCTGCAGGATGCCCACTCACTCAAAGCACTTTACACACAAACACAGTTGGATTATAGTTCTGAGAGTCCCTCTGCATGCTCGTTCAGCTCCATGGAGTAATAGTCCAGAGGACGCCTAGGGGGGAAAAATACATTTATGAATGAAACCCCCACGGCACATGCACGCAAATGCAGAGTGTAACCCTAGGGATATGTAAGCATTTGTACACAGTCAAATCCTCAATGTTAATTTAACTCCGGGAGTGCACAAACGGAGGTTGCATTTGTATGCTCGCTGTGTTAAAGATTTATAAATTAACACATTTTTCTGTGTAGTTGGGGTAATCCCCATCTCTAATCCAACAATTTACAGTTAACAGGTGGAATCTGACTTTTTTTTAAGTTAAACTAAACTGAACTTCTTTTAAAACCCTGATCAAATTAAAGAGCACTCAAACAGTTGAAATGTTTACATTTGAAAAAGCGGCCTACAGAAGAGAAAAAACATTTGCATGCTACTTGGTCTTATGACTGATTATGTGTACCTGAAAATATTTTGTCTTTGATTGTGAATGTTTGATTTCCCTGATTCCCAGCAGGCATGATTTATTTTAAATGCTAACAGCTACAGTATGGAGCCTGATAACACAGCCTGACCAATGGAGCCTGATAACACAGTTAAATGCTCTCAAAAAATATTTTAGGAAAGATTAATAGAGTTCACCGGTGTACAAATGTCACTCAACTTTGCAAACGGGAAAATCTCAATATTAAGTGAGAAAGCAGACATTTCAAGCAAGATATGCATAATTATACTATTTTGTGACATACAAAAATATAAACATACTGAAGCCTACTAATATGTACAGCTGTTACAGGAGTCATGGAAAGACAGAGGGAGCAAGAAAAGGCGGGGGAGTTTGAGAGATAGCTCACCTCTTCTTATAAAGATATGTGAAAAGAGCAGCTCCTAATCCCAAAAGTAGCAACACCCCTGCTATGAGGCCTATCTGCAGGCCCAAGGCAGACCCTGAGAGAAACAAAGACAATATCGTTGCTGTCAGTCAGAAACCTTGCATCTCTATATTTCAACTTCCTACATACATTTATGCAATACTTTGTCGTACAAGAGTGTTGGAAAACAAACAATTGCGAAAATTGCAGATCTGCAAGGTCACAAAGGCGACATACTATTGTAGAGACTCTTTGAATAGACCTGGAGTAGACATGGCCAATCAATGAGTACAACTTGAGTCAGCTCCAAGTGATTATAATTACAGGCCTACTTATGTACTTATACTTATACAGCATGCTCTCAGATCGTTCTTTGTTGTGCTTTCAGAGGTGGCTTTCATGCCATTCACGGTACAAAAACAGCTCTGGTCAATGTCAGAATAACAAATAAAATAAAGTAGATTTTACAAGACAGTAACCAACTTTTTCTAGTTGGCATGGTTTTAAACTGGTTTAGAATCTCCCTTACTTCCATGAATGTGAATTCTCCCACACAGAAAAACTAGCTTAATTACTGTAATTTACAGTACTGCTCTCTGGACAGAGAGCAGTACAGGTCAACTTGCAACTCTGCAAGAGTTGACTAAAACCGGAACATAATCATCTGATATATAAAGTTCAAGTTGCCTGTCTGTGGCTGGCGCGTGGGTGGATAACGACCAAATATGGACATGCCTTTCAGTGCAAATGAGCGTTTTTAGGGAACAGTTTCTGTTGTAAAAATAGCAGTTCATTATAGTTGCGTCATAAAAACCTTCATTGAATGTAATAATGATGAAATAGAAACATGCACAAAGTGAAAGCATTCATAACTGCCACCTTGTGGACAGTGGAGATGAGGTGCAACTTCTATAATCAAAATTATAATGGGAAACAATGTCAAGTTTTTCTAATGTTGACATCATTGAGCAGTCACAGTACAGAACGTTAGCCCATCCTGCTGAAGTTGGAGTGAGGTACAGTTACAATCATTCAGATTTATTGTTCAACGGTCAAGCATTTTGTGTTTATGTGCATGCATATACATGTATATGTGCGTTAGCCACAAAACTCTCCCTTTTAATCCGGGCAATAGTCTTTGTTTTAGTTGGCTCAGTTCAAGTTTCCTGTCTGTGGCAGGCCGTTTCTCATATTGACACATCTTGGAGAAGTCTCACAACTGAAACTTAGAAGCTTTAAATTACTAGCCTGCTCACAGAGCTCCAGGGCAGGCACACATTGAATAGCTGGTGTATGCCTTGGTGAGGTCATTGAGGGATAGACCATCTTATATAAAGTGGCTCATCGAAATATAAACAGGTAACAAATCTAACAGAGAAAATCAGTAGCAAAGAGTTAATCAAAGAAATAAGAGAATGAAAAATAATACATGTGGAGATGAAGCTAACCTGGACCGATGTGTCGGTGAGGGATGGGCATTGAGCAGATGTCTCCTTCGGCACCAGAGGGGTGCATGTGGGATGTCTGAAGGATGAGAGCCTTCTGGTGATCTGACAGAGCCTGGATGTTCCCCCGCACACGCAGCCACCCCGATACACAGGAGAAGTTGGCCCCTGGATAGCAAACACAGTTTAGATGTTATAGGAAAATAGAGGGTTGGTGAGAATGGACCATTGCGGTCATTGGGGTTCTAACATTGTCAACTCTCATCAGTTGGTTTGTTTTACAAGGACCTCTAGCAAAACCTGTCACTGACTGCTAGGTTTCCAAATATGGACCCTTTCTTTTTACAAGGTGTCAAAAATGTACACGGCATACACTTAGGACAATGATACTTTATAAGACAAACAACAACATGCAAATCACTTTATAGTGTCCAAAAGACAAGTATCTGGTCTGGTATAGCCAAGGTTTTTATGATTTTATAGCTCTAATAGACCCAATTTGCTGAGTAATAGATAAGAAGGCAGAGACTTGGTTGGATATCTAATTCAGTGGACAACTCATAATGAGTATTTCTAAGACAGAAGTGAGAACAGCTGAACGTGTGGACTTAATTTACTTTGTGTTTGTTTAAGTTGCTTCTGTGTCTTACCCTGAAGATAGAGGGCAGATATGCCACAATGACACCTCTGCTCCAGATATCCAGCCACCTCCATGATTTTGTTCCCCTGGATCAGACCACTGCAGTCTAAAACAAACAGAGACTGTCAGTATTCATTCGGATAAGCACAGGACTTATGCTATGCATCTCATTTTTGGGGGAAATAATGCTCACACACAATGGGAGGGTTACACCAACATGGGTGAAATTAGCATTGCTAAACAAATCAGCAATTAAAACCTTGACCTGTGATCAGTGATGAGCTGTGGATTTTTGAGCTAGGGGGGCTCTATTTTCTGACGTCACACGCACGTGCACGCATGTGCACATAGCCGATCAGCTCAGTGCTAGTTGAAATACTGTATTCAACATGTCATTTTTAATTTTATTATTTAGTTGCATTGTTAATTTGTCGTTTTTATTTTTGTTTCAATTAATAAATGTTTTTATTTTCCTTTTAGTCTTATATAAAAGCCCTTTACATAGACTCACCCACACATAAGTAGGCCAACTTAAAATAATCAGACAACTTGTCTTTGTCTTGTCTCAGAGAACTGGGTCCTCTGCTAAGCGATCCCCTTCACACTCTACAGTGCAGAGACTGTTGTCTCTCATTGTGAGAGGAATGTAACACATTCAATTCAAGTCCATGGCTTTTCTCGAGTAGCCTAATGTTATGCAAAGCAGCCAGGTAGACGCTATTGAGAACGGCTCGCCGCAGACGGCGCGAACCTTGAGAGGCTATTGTTTAAACTTTAAGGTGTTAAAGACCGCCGCTGACGGTGCGTGCTCGCGCGTGCATGTGGAGCTCCCAGCCCCATAGCGTCAGAGCTAAGGGGTCACCGACCCCCTGTAGCCTGTGATCAAATGATTGTCCGCCATGACAGATTGCCCAGTGTAAATAAACAGCAACAATGTCACTAGCTTGAGACTAATACTCATGGTAGTTACTTTTAAGTAACACTTCCTCTACCTTTTGAGAGAAAGGGATTGAGGTACACGTATGTATATATACACAGTACACACACACACACACACACACACCCGCTTGGATGGTTCCCCGCTTTCCCCTCCTGAGGTGTCAGATGGTTTTCCAGAAGCAATTTGGTGCTCTCTATGACTCGGTCTCTCTCTCTCTCCTCTCCTCAAATGTATATATTTATGTTCTAGTACCTTGCTGCTCTTGCTAGGCTCTGATAAACAACACCTCATTCCAAATAACAAACGCAGCCGGGATGCAAATGATGTATATCGGGTTCCTCCATACAAAAATGTCCGGGGAATCAGGTCGGGACATTGTCCGGTGTTATCCTTTCAAACATGTAGCACGCAACACGGCAACAGGCGAATGTCCGTTTCAAATGCATTCATACAGTACATAACGGGTAAACTACTATTTCATCTAAAACAGTCAGAGTCATAAGAATGTGAGATTATCCATGACCAGTTAACATTTGCCAGTGCAAAAAAATATATTTCATATAACAAAAAAACTGTTCTTTGTTTAATACCAGTGTTTCCTAGTCACGGGTCTACTGTACATGACCCACTTCAGGATATTGTGAGACATTATGGCAGGACTGTGGACACACAGCTACTTATAATAATGTTTTGGTTCTGACCTTGTGGTCAGTGCAAAAATGACGGGCCCAGAGCAAAACCAACGGATGAAAACCACTTTGTTTAAGACTGTGTTTACATAAACAAGCTTACTTCCTGAGTGCTCTTGCCATTCACTGGACAGGGGTCCCAGACACAGGTCAATATGACTGGAGAAGGCGGAACTAGGGCAGAGGTTGGTGGAGCGAGCGGTGGGCGAGGAGCTTGTCCAGGAAGAGGGGCTCCTCACTTCACAACATGAACATCGACTTAGTGAGACAGGGCCATCTTCCACTGACCTGCACACGCACACGCACACAGACACACAGACAAACACACAAATGCAATCATAAAAGCTTAATATTGATGTCTAAATGTCTAAATAGAAGCAGTAGTTTGTAAGTAAATAAAGGATTATTGATGTCACCAATGTCTTGATTCCAACCTCACCTGAGAGCTGGAATCACCTGCTGCCCCCTGGTGGCGGAGAGGGTGGAGAGCAGCTGAGGATTCTCACTGAACACCAGTGTATCTCGGAGGCTGGTGTTGGTCAAGGCAGTGCCAGCTCGACACACGCTGAACAGGTCATAGCACAGCACCACTGCGCCACGTGCTGGAACTGTGAAGCCCTCAGGGAAAGCCTGGTCTGAGTGTGAGAGAACCGAGAAGGAGAGAGAGAGAGGGGGGTGAAAAGGAGAGAGGGATAGAGGGAGCAGGAGAACACAGAGAAATGAGGACAATGCAGGGGATGTGGGAGGGGAGAGAAAGGAAGAAAAATCAAAACAATGCGGAGTAAAAGCAGGGCAACCAAGAAGTTAGAGAGACTGCCCTGTAACTGAAAATGCAACACTCCTCATCATTTGTTTCAAAATGAACCCATTTAGACCTGAGGCCTGAGGTTCTAAAAACGACTTCTAATCCTGACCTAAGTTTTCTGGAAAACCTCAAATATTTATTCAAAAAATTACAAAAACATTATGTTGCTATATACTGTACATAGCAACAACAACCCCATAAGGTGTTCCCGGATTGAAAGGTATAGTTACATACAGTATAGGGGTTCCCAGTCTAAATGGATTAACACAACATAAATATTTTATTAACAACATATAAATGCCAAACAATGCACAAGAAGATTTAAGCATTTGGTTCAATAGTAACAACACCATAGCTCATCCATAATCCAGGTCTCAGCACCCTCACCTGCCCCAGTTACATTTCCAACAATGTAGAATCCTTCCTGGTCAGTAGATCCAGACAAAGGGAGAGCTATGGTGGTCCCACTGCGCTGTTGGTCAAACACAGTCAGCACCAGCCCTCTCAGGACTGTCCTGGGTGGTCCGTGTAGTTCCACAAAGGCCCTCTGCTGGCTGTGATTTGTCCAGTGGTTACTAGCCACCTCACTGATGACCACTCCTTCAGGGGGTGGAGGTGGACGGGGGCAATCGTTCTCTCTCAGAGGGGTTAGAGGAGCCACCTGTATGAAACAATTCAACATCAAAGCAGATCCCGTGGCGTTTTTGTGGAGTGGACTTCCAATAACACAAACTATCCATGCATCGATGGACTTGCTCAAGTGCAAAGCTTTTTAGCTCACTGGCTACAACTCACTGTATACTGTACTTGACATTACTGCTGACCTTTTTAAAAAGCATGGGTGGGTTTGATTTCTGAGGAAGCCACTGGATGCCATTCATGCCATTGAGTACAATATTGAAATCAAATTGCAGGGACTTAAAACTTGCTTGAGATAAGTAATCTAACACAGTGAACGTTATTGCATGGTTACCTTATCTATTGTCAGTACCGTCAAACAATTGTCCCTGGTGATTTTTTTTTAATGCAAACTAAATTCAGACATATGTGAGTTATTTACCACACAATTATATTTGGCCAACGCTGACTCAACTACTCAGCTAAGCTCTGTAACATTTGAATAACTTTGGACAAAATGTGAACAAATGCAAAGTCTAAAAATAAAGCCATTAACGGGGAAGTGATCTATGTTACATATGTACATGGCGGAAGCTGTGAATAAACAATGACATGTTTATTCCCAACAATGACGTATTGAAATCGGTACGGCCCATTAAAGATGAATTTTGAAAGTTGTGCCGGTTCTCACCGCAAAAGTCGAGAGGTCAGCCGGGTGCAGGCCTCCACAGCGGCTGAGGGCTTCGTCTCCCTCCAGAGCATCAGGGTCCTCCAACAGGGGCAGCTGTCCTGGAGTAAGCGCATCACTCAGCTCCTGAGCATCTTTATCTGAGCCCCTCTGCCTGTACACCACTGCATCCAGCAGCCCACGGGTGGGAATCCCTGACTGTATAGAAGAAGGTTGACCAAACGGGCTGCGGTAGAGCGCCACAGCATCCGGCCCATTCTGGATGGTGTTGGGTGGCAAGCGGAGCGAGGGGGCTGGTACCAACCTGTCGCTGCCCAGTAGGAAGTAGCCCTTGGAGGTGGTGAAGTGTCCGCTGAGGCTGATCTCGCGGTAGGGCTTGTTGTTATGGGCGCTGAAGAGCAGCAGCCAGACACCTTGCAGGGAAACGCGGCGGCCTGACGGGTGCCAGAGCTCGATGTACTCGCCGTCCTCAGCTGAGCCAGGCGAGTCTGTGTTCAGCTCGTTGATCAGGAAGTCCCCACGACCCCAAGGAGGGATTTGAGGCGGAGCATCAGTACCCCCTGGTGTCACTAGTGCATGAGAGACAGGTAAAAGAAAAAGTTCTGTCAGTCTCGGTTGGTAAACATAAATAATCTTTTTTTTTTTCATTTATCTTGACACTATTGCTTTATTCATCAAAATTTAAGTCGATATTCACTGGGTTGTCTAATGTTCTGTCAATTCATACCAGTGAAAGAGTGCCTTTTTGAATGTGTGAGAGTGCCAAATGTCAACAAGAACGGCGTATGCCTCCTAGTCCCTGTCCGATCTTTAGCTACTGTATCAATGGTAAGTTACAGTACTGTGTGCAGTTTCAGAAAAAAAGCCACACAAAGGGGTGTTTAATGGCAAAGCCACACAATACAGACTGGCTGCTTGTGGGCATGGTGGCGTGGGTGGCAACAGTACTCTTCAACTGTCCAAATGGAAATAGTGATCTTCATAAATATTTCACCTATAATTACAAAGGTGTTTCACAAGATCATTGTTGGTGTAACAAGATTCACGGAAAGGAATATGTTTTTACACACATAAGTGACCACTTCAAGAGTTTAACTTTGGCATTTCCTTGTTGACTGTTTCCCATTGCATTCGTTCATGGCCGGAGGTGCTTCTGTTTCATGACATCATGCAGGTAGCACCATGAGTTGTGATTGGTCTACTTTTGAAGGGGTAGCCATACATAAAAACAGACAAACCCTGTTATAGACTGTTTCCAGTCTGACCACACCGTAAAAACGGATTTTAACAATCTCTTCAGTGACAACTAAGAGAAGTTGTATACTTGGTTGTGTGCCAGTATCGATGTGTTGCAAGCTTATACATGGACATTGGTTATTTTTGGTGCGCAACACACTACGCAACCATGTATGTTTATTTCATTTGACATGGACATCACAAGCACATTGGACAGATGAGATGCATTGCTTGAGCCAAGTGTTTTAGCACAAGTGCTAATTCTCAACACCTGTCCAGAGGAGGGAAACAGAATTTCAAAATCTATAATCTAAAAACAAATCAAATCAGGCATAGATTTCACTAGTTGTGTTGCACAGCTGGCTTTTGTCTCTGGCGTGGAAAATTCATCATACAAATATTACACTCACCAATGTTGTGAGGGCAAATCTTGGGCCAGGGACACTGGTTGGGTTGGCCTGGGGTTTGTGGGGCTTCCCAGAAGACACCAGGGTCTCTGGGCCAGGTGGCAACGCCACAGCGACTGAGGTAGAAGCCTCCCTCTCTCAAACTGAACACAATAAAAAGGCAAATAAGATGAAGGATAGCACTGGGTACCTTTTAGACATAATTTACAATAGTTATTTATTCATATACCAATTTCTGTTTCATTTTTCAATAAACAGTTCTAGGAAGGAACCACTTCCAAGTTACAAGAGACAGTATGTCAGGAAAGAATTGAGGGTGGCAAAACAGTAACCACTTACTGAAAGCCCCATTTCAAAAATAGCTAAAATAGCCAATCTACAAGCTCACAACGTGTTGCAAAGCGACACATTGTGAGCTTGTAGATCTGCTATTTTGGTGGGTGGGTGGCACGCGAACCCAGCGAACAGCCTTTTTGCATGTAGTTGAAGGCAAGAGGGCGGGTGGCGATGGTCCAAAACTATACTTTATCGACGAAAAAAAGTAGTCTGCGGTTGTTTGAAAAAGTATTGTCCAAAGCGGGAGTCAAACCCAGACTCTCAATGGTAGTGGATTTAGAGTCTAATGATTAGCCAGGTGCGCCACTGAGGCCAGTGCTAAAATTGGGTATTCGGGCTGTATTAGAATGTGACGTCCTAACTCTTCTAATGTAGAGGAAAGAAGTCCCCGCCCGCGCGCCCGCCCAATAGGCTTCCCCCAACTACATGCAAAAAGGCTGTTCGCGGGTGGCACTGGCAATTGCCATCCCCTGGGAATCTGGGATACCAAATGATACCCTGTTAGTTGACTGATGTTAATTGAGCTGTTATATTATAGTGTTAAAACATTGATTAAAGACTGCAATACAACTAACATTATAAGGTCTTAAAATAAATGCCATTAGAACCACAGGATGAAGATAGGAGATTTATCTTACCTTGTGCTTAGCTGGTATGCTTGTCTCCCTGGGATGAGTGTCTCTACGAGGTTGACGCTCGGCTGGTCTGCTGGCCCAGCGAACACAAAGGCGTCTAGAGGCTCCGTCTGGCTCAGTGAACTGCCAAGTGGGAAATCTGCAGCCCTGCCACTGTAAACAGCCACCGCCCCTGATTCATCACCTGAGAAGGGAAGCATTTTCGTGTTCACTGACTCAGCTCTAATGCAAGTTTACAAAGAAAGAAAAGTACCCTTATTTTTACCAAGTAATAGAGTTGAACAGGTTCAACAGGTAGTCAGTTGAAGTTCATGAAATTCATGATTTACTATTATTTGGCTTTGCTTATGCTTAAAATGTACTTCAGTTGAAAATTATGTTTTAACATGAGACTTTGTTGCAGAATAATCAATCAGGCTTTATCATGTACGAGCTGCTGAACCCAACATAAACTTCAACTTTTAAGTTATTTTCATTACGCATGGTATTGTCTATTGGAATGGACCTCTATTCTACAGTAGTCCTGGGGACCTGGTGTAATGCTGGTTTTCAATGTGGCCTTCAACAGATATGAGGGACCGCCCCAGGAAATCAGGTAAATAAAATTCACAATCTTGTAGAATAGACAACTACTGTAGCAGAAGTCTGGGTTACATGTGAGCTAATGACACAGATGCAGTAATTCAACCCCACACAGCCCACACTGACCTTTCATGAACTTCTTCTCTATGGTGATGGAGACCATGCCCTTCCTGGAAGTGTCAACATCCACGCTCACACTGACCTGGTCGGTTTTCCCATCTACCACCACCAGCACCAGAGGACCTGCAGCCTGGGCTTCAGTTATCTCCACAAACCCATCAACCTGTCCTCCTCCCAGCCTCACCTCACTGATCATTGGGGAGGTGGCAGGAGAGGCTGGAGGGGTGCAGTTGTTCCGCTGGCCGGGTGAGGGTAAAGCCACCTGGAAGTCCCAGAGATCTCCAGACAGCAGGCACCTCTCCATGGACTCGTCGCCTTCGTGGGCTGCCTCGTCCTCAATGAACGCCGGCACCCCGGGGGTCAGCGTCTCTGCCAGGACCTCAGCGCCCGCATAACGCCGGGTCATGTACACAATGGCATCCACCAGCCCAATGGCAGTGGCATTCATCTTCTCTGCGTAGCGAAAGGCGGATGTGTGGTAGAGAACAATGGCATCCGGGCCATTCTGAACCGTGTTGGGAGGGAGGGGAATGGCCGGTTTGGGCAGCAAGTCCACAGAACCTACCAGGAAGAAGCCTCGATCGTCCGTGTGCTGATTCTTCAGGTCCAGCACCTTATAGGCTACGTTCCCGTTTCCGTTGTAGAACACTAGGGTGTAGCCATCCAGTGAGGCTCTTTGGCCACTGGTGTGATACAACTCCACAAACTCAGTGGTGTCAAGTCTGGGGTTGTCTGCATTGACCTCACTGATGATCAGACAGGAGTCACCGGAGACCAGTCCCAGGAGGGATATAGACAGACAGACGATGACATGTGACAAGGTGATAGGCAACTCTAAACTGACCAACATTATTCACAACTTCCTCAAAGTGACCACCCAGATGAGTTACGCAATAGCAGCCTCTGTGAAAGGGGAAATGAAAGAGCTTTCACAATATGCAAAGATGACCCATGAGAATTGCTCACCAAAGAATAAAGTAGGTCTAACTGGAGGGAGCAGTGGAAAATCTTAGTTTAAATCAGGGGTAATCAGTGTCCTTACACTTGTCCGTGGCAAGACTTTTTTTTACATATAACATTATAATGTTGTCATTTTGAGACCCAATTACTGAATGTCAAGTCTCCAGGTTTTCTTCAGAATATGTGACACTGATTTACTATGGCACAGTAGGAGTCCACAAGGACAGTGGTTCTCTAACTTTTTATTTTCAAGGACCCCCATAACTCTGAGAGTGCACACATGGAACCAAATGTACCCGTTACAGACCTGTAAAGGTCATTTAAGGCTATAGCTCTTTATGAGTGTCTGGTAATATTATTGTCCGCTCATTAACTATGTCCATGGCAAAAATAGAATTTTGACAAAAATGTCCACCACAAGCCAGCATGGCGATGACCCCTGGTTTAAATTATTTCAGTAAAACTTACTTACTAAACTTGTTACTGAAATAACGCGTTTAGTTTAGTTTAATAGTTCTGATATGGGCCACATACAGTACTGTATAAATGGCCAAATAACATACATGTAGGCTAAATTAACATACACAAACAGACTATAAGTCCAAGACGTAAGTTTACTGTATCTTCCCATCAATTAGCCTATATCCCAATGGGAATACCTCGAGGACTAAAAACAAATCTGTCTGGTCACTTTATCGTTTGCATTTTTCTCTCATAGCCCAGGGTGCACGTTTTCTGCATGACTCACTATAGCTTTGCGAAACATTCAAGGAAAGAAGCACATGAATGTCAAACACACTTGTAGCTACGTCATCATCCGTTTTTCATTCACATTCCGACGCTTAGAATCATTCCAAATCAAATACAAATAGGTCAAAAGTGGGATAACAACATCTTCATAACGGTTTCTGATCGAAAATTACTTTGTATTATGTGGGAATTGTACAAAGGCTGCAGTCCCTAATATTTTTTACTACATGGGCAACGTTATACTTTGCACGACAAACACTTGAAAGGAGCCCCATTTTGCAGAAAACGGGCGTCTCAGATGTAAATGCGAGCTGCTATCGAGTTAAAATTTGGCCTGGAGAGTTCTTCTCTTCCATCTTAGCCAGTGTTGCCAGGTTTTGTGAGAGAAATAAGAAGCCAGGTCTACGAAAACAAGCCCAAAAGACGCAATTTAGGCTAATGCGTCGGGTTAGGGTTTAATTGAAAATAGCCAATCTACAAGCTCAACGTGTGCGAGGCGTTGAGAGCTTTTAGATCTGCTATTTTCAAAAACTCTTGCAATAAAATGTGAATATTGGCATAGTTGTTGTTGAGACATTCTAACAACACAAATGCTACCCTGGGCGCAAAACTTTTTCATGAAAATATTTGAGAACCACTGGTTTAAACAATAATTAAACATTTTGGAAGCAAGCCTAAATAAGCAAGTACACTTTAGAAACAATAAGCCCCCCCCCCCAAAAAAACGCAACTACCAATTTTTACAAGCAATTTTAAAGAAAAAGAAGCCCAAAGTCCCTTATAATAAGCCGACATGGCAACGCTGATCTTAACCCTCCAGACACCACAACACTTATTCTGGTCACGGCAGGCTAAGCTTACATCTTCGAGACGATCAACGTTTTGTCAATTCACTTTTTTTGATCGATGTCGCACAAGACTGTACAAAAGCGACGTGATCTTACCGTACAATTTCCGTGGTGTTGTCAGCCAGGTGTTGCTTTAGTGCTGCAGTAAGTGTCCAGCAGTTGAGTAAATCCAGATCTAGTATTCTGAAGGAATATTTGGGAACTTTTGTTGCCAACCTCCGCCGCTCCCAGTCAGAGCTGTGTGTGTTTCATTGACAAAGCAGCACTTTCTCCCCCCGCTCTAGCGTGTCGTGTGAGTGTGTGTGTGTGTGTGTGTGTGCGTGTGTGTGGGCGGTCAGAGGGGGGATGATGATGATGCTTGGGTATCATTATGTCAGGCCATCCAAGTTCAGCTCAGCCGTGCCCTTATTGGTTTTTCTTTTCAGTTATTTGCAAACTTGGAATCATTTCTACAATTTTACCAATAATTGTCTCCGCCAGGCCGAAGGCGTGGCAGAGACTATGTTTTGCACCCTCTGTCCGTCCGTGTGTCCTGTGTCCGTCTGTCTATGAACAGCTAATCTCCGGCACCATTGGCCCGATTTCAGATAACACCGAGCACGCACGCTTCCTGGGTGCCAGAGCAGAACCTCTGCCCCGATTCTTTCAGATTGGCCTGTTATCCAATCTTTGCTAAACGCATTTTTTATATTATTCCTACAGATTTTGTCCAAACATCACACAAATTGGTACACAGTATCTTTAATAGTCATGTGATCAGGGCGGATCTGCCATCCTGATTGGCTCACATTGGCTTCCAAAGTTTGCAGGATTGGTCCGTTTTTAACAAAATGCCTCAAATCATGAACACAGCGTGCGATTTCCGTGAAATTGTGCTCGCACATTTCCACTAGGCCGAGGAATGCCACTTGAATTTTTTCAAAACAGCCACATGATCGCACTATAACAGGCCGATTCGTGTTTTTACCTAACTACACCGATCTGCGTGAACCTTGCACGCACACTCCCTAGAGGCCAAGGAAAAACCTCTGCCCTGCATTTTTCACGTCTGCCTTTTATAGCGCCACCAGATGGCCGAATTTTGGAAAACACTTTTTTTTATATTACTCCTTCAGATTTTGTCCAAAAATCACGCAAATCGGTACACAGTATCTCTATAGTCATGTGATCAAGACAGATCTGTCAGATTTTTCATATTCCACCTGATTGGTTAACATTGGCTTCCGAAGTTTGCAGGATTCGTCCGTTTTGAACAAAATGCCCCAAATCATGAACTCTGTAGGAGTAGTAGCAAAAAGTGTGTTTTGAAGAAAACGCACTATGGCAGTAAATGTAATCTGGCACAAACGAGGAAAAAAAGATGTTGATTATAGGTCTTAGGTCATAGGTAAGAGTTACAGGCCAAAACATGAATTGGGCTGCTGTAGCGCCACCATGAGGAGATTTAAACAAAAATTGGGATGGAGGTTCTTCCTTGGTTTAGTGGGAATGTGTGTGCAAAGTTTCACGGCAATGGGGCGCTGCATTCATGATGTTGTGCTGTTGTGCTGTTGTGGCCGATAAAAAAGAATTAAGGTTGAATTTCTGCCTTGGCTTAACAGGAATGTGCTAGCAAAGTTTCATGGCAATCAGACGCTGCGTTCATGATTTGAGGCATTTTGTTAAAAACTGGCCACTCCTTCAAACTTTAGAAGCCAATCTTAGCCAATCAGGATGGAATATGAAAAATCTGACAGATCCGTCTTGATCACATGACTATAGAGGTAATGTGTACCAATTTGCGTGATGTTTGGACAAAATCTGTAGGAGTAATATCAAAAAAATATGTTTGGCAAAAATCGGCCTCCTGGTGGTGCTATAACTATAACAGGCCGATGTGAGAAATATGGGGCAGAGGTTTTTTCTTGGCCTCCAAGGAGTATGCATGCACAGTTCCATGCCGATCGGTCCAACAGTGCCGGAGATTAGCTGCTCACAGACAGACGGAAGGACGGACGGACGGACACACGGACTGACACATGGATGGACAGGGCCGAAAACAAGTTTCGGCAACGCCTTCGGCCTGGCGGAGACAATAACTACATGTGAACAAGTAGTCTACCATACGTATCTACAAAAATGTGCATCTATCGAGAAAAGGTGACAAGAAGGGATAAACTATCAAAAAAGGTGACAAGAAGGGATACAGAGAAGAGTGCTAGGGGTTGAGGTGGAGTCTGAAGAGGTGAGTCTTCTGACTGCAGTGGAAATTGGGAATATGTCTGCAGTTCTGACTGCAAGGGGGAGTTTATTCCACAGTTTGGGAGCCAAGAGGGAGAAGAGTCTATTGTGTTGGCCAGGGTGTTGGCTCGAACAGCCTTTCTGTGTTAACTGATCTTAGTGAGTGAGGAGGGGAGGGTTGTGGGGTTGGTTCATGTCCTGAATGTACGCGGGTGCCATGAACTTGGTTCCCTTGTGCCTACAAGGCAGTGTTTTGTACTGGGTACGGACAGCAACTGGAAGAGAATGAAGGGCAAAAGGGGGAAGACATGACATTTTTAGAAGGTTGAAGACCGTGTGCTGCTGCATTCTGAATCATTTGGAGTTGCTTCAGTGCGCATGCTGGGAGGCCAATAAGGAAGGAGTTGCAATAGTCAAGCCTGAAGATGACTGAGGCCTGGATAAGGAGCTGGGCAGACTCCTTGGTTAGGAAGGGTCCGATCCTTTGGATGTTATAAAGTGTAAATCTTTAGGATCGATTGATTGCTGCGATGTCTGAATTGAAGGACAGCTGACGGATGCAGCAATGCGCACTTCAACCTGTGAGCAGAGGGAGGGGAAGAGGAAAACTGTTGAGTGTCGTTAATGATACAATGATAGGAGGGCTTGTGAGCAGAGATGATAGAAAATTTGGTGATTTAGAGGCAAAAAAAGGAGGGGGCCAAGTACAGACCCCTGGGGCACCCTGGTCAAGAGGGTACGGTGGGATGAAAGCAAACCGGAAGGACGGACGGAAGGACGGACGGACAGGGTGCAAAACATACTCTCTCACCATGCCTTTCGGCCTGGTGGAGACAATAAATATAATAGTGTAAGATAGTATATAATAATATAATATAGTAAATGTTAAGATAATATACAGTATAGTGGTATAGTATAATACATTAGCAATCCAAGAGTCGTTCTCCATGGAGAGGCCCGGTCTGCAATCACTTGATCTGCAGCTGGGGGTCCGTAAAAACAGTCCATGAACAGTGTTAATTACAATTGCACTGATGGGACATGAACCCATAGAACCAAAGGGAGAAGGAGAAGAGAGAGGAAGGGGATGGGGAGGGAGGTGGAGAGGGAGAGAGGCGAGGAGGAGAGGGAGAGGTCCGTTTTTTTAATTAGATTTTTTTAGGTGATTGGCATTTAGTAATGCTGGTACAGAATACATCATACATGCACAGTACACCTTAGGTTTTTATACATAAATGACACAAAGACAACACAGGGTGATATAACTGTAGGCGGGTGTATGGGAGTACAAATTTAAAGGGGTGGTGCCATAGTTTTGCACTTTTTCTGTTTTTCATGTGTCTATGAGGTTGATAGAACTTCATTAAGCCCCCTGATGGTGTTTTTATGGTGTTTTATGTCTTCTCTGACTATTTTGAGTTTCTACCTGGAGGCTGAAACCTTGAGGGTCAAACGGGCCAATAGAAAAACAGCCCTTTAGTGACATAGTAAAAACATACCCTCCCCCTCATTATCATAACACAACAGGTGTGGGCATGAGGAGGAGGAGGGACTAGGACAGGTGGGTGGTGCTAAGGTGGTGGAGGAGGTGCTAAGGTGAGAACCAGGTATACTTAATGAACTGGAGGCGTGTCCACATAAAAACATAATTTTAACAATTTCTGTACACTTTTTTGAAAAAAATCTAGTATAACCATAATACCTGATGATTATGTTTTAGGGGGGAACAAATCACTGAAAATAACGGCACCCCGTCTTAAACTGAAATTGTATATGAGAATAAGTCTAAAGATAACAATGAGGATAACACGTAGGGATAGACACTCCCAGTAGTAAACCAAAGAGCAGGAACACCGAACACAAGACAGAAAATTACATAATAAAAATTTGAATAAAACTTAAATAAGAATGAAGAGAAACAGAAACAAACAGAAAAAACTAAAAACATAACCCTGAGATCCAGATGGGGCAGCAGCGACAGTGTAGTCAATGTTAGTTTCCCTCAGATGCTGAATAAAAGGTTGCCATATTAGATCAAACTTATCTGTTTGATCTCATTTCAGATATCGGATCCTCTCTACCTCCAGTGTATTCACAAGGTCAGCAAGCCACATTTTGACACTGGGTCCTTCTTTCCCTTTCCACAGCAGTAGTATACATTTCTTAGCAGACATAAGGCAAACATTTAGAAAACATCTGTGAGCCATGGGGAGACCAATTATTAAAGATGATCGGTTGAGGGTCTGGGGTAATTTGTAGTGAGAGTATTGTAGAGATAGTGTTAAAAACATTGATCCAATAG
The DNA here is from genome assembly GCF_963280865.1 of Gymnoscopelus braueri. NCBI lineage: Eukaryota > Metazoa > Chordata > Actinopteri > Myctophiformes > Myctophidae > Gymnoscopelus > Gymnoscopelus braueri. The sequence continues at coordinate 25,022,362 of NC_137617.1, forward strand.
TGAATTTTAGAACATACAAACTATGTGCCAGAGTGGCCTCACCAGACTCACAGTGGTGACACAGAGGGGAATATTCTATGCAGTTTGACATATGAGTGTAGCAATAGTGAACAATTTTAAATTGCATAAGACAATGTCTTGCATTGATAGAGCATCTATGAATCTGTAAAAGAGAACCACTCCATTGCTCTTCAGATATCTGTGTTCTCAGTTCCCTATCCACCTTACCCTTGTAGATTCATATCTAGCTCTGAAATAAGGTTTGCCTTTTACTTTGAATGTTTTTGTTTGCTTAGTTTTTAACCTTTTAACTTTGTAAAGCGACTTTGAGAACTGAGAAAAACAATCTAGCTAGGCTTTATCATAAAGAAAGGTTTTTAATCATCTAGTCTTAAATATACAGAGTGTGTCTGCTTCACGGACCAAAACTGGGAGAAGAAACTTAAATGCTCTGCCTCCTGTTCTAACCTTAGATATTTTTGGAACGTCAAGCATTTTTGCATACTGGGAACGCAATGGTGTTCTAGCAGATTAATAAGGCTCGATGAGTTCTTTAAGATACAGTGGTGCCTGACCATTGAGAGCTTTGAAGGTGAGGAGGAGAATTTTAAATTCTATTCTGTATTTAACCGAGAGCCAGTGCAGAGAGGACAGTGAAGGAGAGATATGATCTATTTTTCTGGTTCCTGTCAGTACATGCGCAGCAGCATTCTGGACTATAGCTGTAGACTATTTACAAACTTATTTGGGCAGCCTGATAATAACAAGTTGCAATAGTCCAGCCTATAAGTAACAAATGCGTGAACATGTTTTTATGTGTCATTTTGAGACAGAATGTGCCTAACTTTTGCAATATTACGCAGGTGAAAAAATGAATTTGTTTTACATGGGATTGAAAGGACATAGGACGTAACTCCCAGATTATTTACAGCGGCCCTGGAGGCCAATGTAATGCCATCTAGGGTCAAATTATCATCGGCTAATTTGTCTCTAAGGTGCTTAGGGCCAAGTAACCTACAGTTTTGCCTGAGTTTAGAAGTAGGTCATTCCGGGTCATTCAACTCTTTATGTCTTTAAGACATAAAGTACTCATAATGCTTCATAACAATAATCATGACACATTATGAAACATTCTGTATAGTAATGACTTATTAGGTTAAGTATAAATGCAATGTAACCGGCTTATAACACTAATTATAGGTATAAGCAAACATAAGTGTACTCATAATGCAATCATAACACATTATAAAGCCTTTAATGACTCATATAAGGTCAAGTATCTTTCTTCTTTTGGTGAGGATCATAGTGTATGAATTTTCATAGTTGTAATACATTATAATGATTTTATAATGCATTGTAATCTCTGTAATAATGCACTTGTATGATTATAATTCATTAATAAGTAGTCATTGGGTGCTTTAATCAAAGTAAAATATATAGCATTCAATTTATGCAAGAGCAACACACAAGTTTCTGCCTGCACCTCCAGGAATGTAATCACTTTACTGAAAGCGCTGATAGACCACTTATAGTGTATTATAATCACACTATAATGCATTATAACAGTGATTAAAATAAATTATAAGATTATTAACATCTATTACAACTATGATAATTAAAATACTCTATGATTCTTGAGTATCCAGCAACTATGAAGTGTTATACTGTAAGTATAAGTCATTATAGAATGCTTTATAATGTTTTATGATTATTGTTATAAAGCAATTGCAAATGATAATGCATTATAAGTATGCTTATAATGCATTACAGACTTGGGATGCATAGCAAGTGCTACCGAAAGTTTAATACAGTAGTACATTTTGGCTGTGTTTGTGCTTCCCTAGGTATACTTCCAGGAGGCGTGTTTTCATGGAGTGCTGAGAATGCAGCCACAGGTCTTGCTGATGTCAATCACCTTGTTAGACTGTCAATTACCTTGTCAGGCTGTACCAAGTGGTCAGGGTAGAGAGAGGGGAGTGGGTAGAGGTTCTTTTTTCTTTTGTTTGGCTTTTGTGTGGTATTTCTTTAGTATTTCTTATAGGTATTTGATTTAATCTATATTAGGCAAATAGTCATTTGTATCTTGTAAGTAAATATTAGAGCTGTCATCTTGTACATAATATGTTAAGTCATGGGGGTACCACTGTAGGCTACTCGTCACTATTGGCTGGTAGAGTCAATAGGTATACTGTATAGTTTAAAAAAGTGCTGTGTGTCAGAAAGAGGGGGTCAGGCCAGGGTGAATGTCACCTCAGATGCTGGAACCTGCTGTTACCTGTTGTACCTGTGAGAATGTTTTTATTCTCCACCAGCCTGCTTCCTTCTATGTTACATGGTGAAAGATTTGTGTAACTATTTTTTGTCACTAATAAAACAAAAATGTAAATGTCTGCTTGTCTTGATTTCCAACCTGTTGGTAAGGGTTCACCACCATCAAAACCTGTTTCCCAACTCAATTTACACAATAACTCAATAAACAATACGTGTTGGTGTGCGCCCCAAGGCTTGCTGGGAAGTCCTCTGTCATTGGCACACCTTGGGATGCTGCACAGCCCCCAACTAAGGTTTTAACTGTACCCAGTAGTACCCAGCTGACGACAAGGCTCTTTAGTTGATAACCCCCAGTCACCCACAGTGGGCTATATTGTTTTCCCTGGCGGCCAGCTGACAGAGAGGACTTGAGGGTTGTGAATCACGATTGAGCGAGCCACTAAGGCGAGCTAGGTAGGCCTACCCGTGCCGACATCGACATCATAAACATACATGTGAATGCAAGAACAGGTCCTTTATCTGAAAGTGTGTGTGTGTGTGTGTGTCCAGTAAAGTGCTTAGCACCTCCACTGGGGAAATAAAGGTTAAAAGCAGGGCTTTGAGAAGGCCCTGAACTTGGTGACCACACCATTCAGGATGTAGAAGTGTTTTTTCTGCAAATTGTACAGTGCTATGAACGCTGACAACATCAATGAAGTCAATGATAATAGAGAGATTATCACCAACCGGAGATTCTCTCTACTTTTACATTCAGCATTCCCACTTCCAGCCTTTGGTTTGGTGGCAGGCTCACTTGCAGCACTTTGGGGTGGAAGATGTGAGACAATTAGCTTGTTTCTCAACTCCTGTCACTGCCTCCATTTCCTTACACTGTGGAGCTAATCACCTGTGGGTGGCTCTATGGAGCCGGTGCTTTTTGTCCCCAAGAAATAGTCAGTCATAAAATTACTATAAAAACAGATATTACCATAGTCTTCTTTCCTTCTCTCCTCATTGTGAGCTTGTAGATCCTCATAGTATGACGGACGGAGCATAAATTATAGGCATTGGAAAATAAGCCTGTATGGGCTTCCTTCCCTATCTTGCACAGTAACTTGTATAAATAAATATAAAATAATAAGGTTATAATTAGTTGGCCAACAAGAGATTAACAACAACAACAACAACAACAACAACAACAACAACAACAACAACAACAACAACAACATGTGAACAGAATCATCATAATGTTAAACCTAAGTCTGGTGTTGGTGTCATGATAAACTAACAATGAACTCAATTGGTTGAGTGATTCTACTAAACAGCCACAAGATGGCTCTGTATGCATTGAAATGCACTTGTGCTGAGCTGAGGCAAATAGTGTATGCATAGACCTAATCTGTAGACATTAACTGCTTTTGCGAAGGAGGTGACTAAGCAGACTGATTATTAATATTAATATTATTATTTTGTATTGTTATTGTGTTATTGTTATCATTATTATTATCATTATTATTATTATTATTATTATTATTATTATTAGTAGTAGTAGTAGTAGTAGTAGTAGTAGTAGTAGTAGTAGTAGTAGTAGTAGTTTTTCATCTGGTCTGGTGTCTGTGTTGGAGGTACATTTTCTTGTAGGCTATGTAGAGGAATTCAATCATGTGTAATTGTAAATAAAAGGCCCTTTGCTAAGAGGATGTGACCTATACACATTATCTCTTATGTTGACTTCAGCCAGTGTTGTACCCCTGAAAAGGGGGAAAAGGTGAAAGACTGATGTTTCCATATTGAGATAGAAAACATTTAAAAATCTAAATTCGAACATTTGTGAAGACAATAGCGACTACAACCTTTTTTTTCACATTTTAACTTCACACCAGCCTCCCTCAACGCTGCTCATTTTGGAGTAGCTACTGTAGGAGACTGGCAGGACAGAACCCACATCTCCTTTCCCATTGGTTCGTACATTCTATTTATCCACTCTGAATGCACAACACTATTCCTGCTATATACATGACCTACAGTACCAAGGTGGGAACTTGGGAACAAAGTGGCATCACAGTTATAAAATAAGGTTCAGTTTAGGGCCCCATATGTTAATGTCTGGGTCCAAGCCAACTAATTAGTGCATCACATTTGGTACGCCGGTCTGACAGACGATGGTGGTGGCAGGAGGTGTGGGGTATGGGAGGATTTCCACACGCCCAGAATAGAAAGAGAGAGGGAGGAGGAAGTAGCTACTGAGATGCAAAACTAGAAGTGTCAAACACATTGACTTTGACAGCATTGTGTTCCTGCCAAAAAGTAAATTAAACTGTCACATGGGGGAAATGAGCAAAGATGTCTCCCATAACTGGAGGGAGCCACATGTTGATGGCTAGTGCTGATTCAAGTCTCTCACTGCACTGGAAGGAGGATCCTTGCTGGTTGTGGTGTGGAGTTATTTGATGGAAGTAGACAGCATTCGTTGAATTCATCAGATTTGGACACAGTAAAAGGTCAGTTGAAATGTTAATGATATAAATCTGTTCACTGAGGTTGGACGGTACATCCAGGTTCCCATGAGTAGACGAACTCAAATGAATTCCTGTCAAAACATGTCTCATTTCTCTAGTGTGAGAGAGACGTAATTGGACAAAGTATTATTTGGTTTGCATTTTTTACAATTTATGGACAATTCACAAATGGCAAGAATAGTGACAGTAATATGGGTAATTTCTGAATAGGCCATGCCATCACCATCAAGGGCCTCTAAATACTGTACACATTCTCAGTGTTATACCCATTGGTATGTCAAGTTTGCTGTATATTCTTTGTGTGATCTACTATTACATGAAGCTTCTGAGCCTCTTTTGTCATGACTGTGCTTGTGTGTTATGTTAAAGTCGCAAGCATCAAATCAAATGACACACAGTGCCTTGTATTAGTCTAAAGCAGTGGTGGACAGTACCGAAGTACACTTGAGTACTGTACTCAAGTAATTATTTTGAGTATCCCTTTACTTAAGTATTTGTGTTTTTGGATACTTACAGTATGACTTACTTTCACTCCACTACATTTCAAAGAGAAATATTGTAATTTGGACTCCATTTCTAGGAAGGGAAAAAGTACACAATGAATTGACCTCTTCAGCCCTATTTCAAATGTAGTGAAAATATCAGATCTACAAGCTCACAACGTATTGCATACTATTGATAAAGAAAATTCTGGAAAATCATACACATTTATGGGAAAATGTCAACATTTCTATACTATATAAATAAATGTTAAAAAGAAAAAGATTTTTTTTACTTTGAAATACTTTTAAAAGCATGTATCTATACTTTGACTCAAGTACTGGAGTGACTAATAGTCATGTGGTGTAAATGGCAGTAGAACAACCGATAAAACAGAATGCGATGTTCTCTGAATTGGGTGGCTATGACGTCATGTTGCTCGTTTGGATGGGAATAGAGTGTTGACTCACTTTGGCGGTAGTAAAGTGTCATCCCTGAATCATCAGATGAATTTCAGTACCAGCAGCAGGTCGGCCTGTGGGGAGAGCATATGCAACTGCCGGCCTTATTTTGCCAACCTCAAAACAGCCCAGATCAAACAGCAGATGTGGTCCCAGTGAGGAACCTCTCATAACATCCAGCCCTCTCCGGCTCTACGTAAAGTTACCACTTTTTGAAGTCAATGCATTGACGGTAAAGGATTTCTCCATTCACAGCCTCTCATGGGATGGCCGTCTGACAGAATGTAGATTTCAGAAGAAGCCTCGCACATCCATCCTGCTCACTCACATGAACAGCTCACATGCACTGACCTTGTTGTTCATATGGATCCCCATTAGTCCTCACCGCAGTGAAGGCTACTCTTCCCTGCAGCGAGGAGTAATGGGGATGCGTAATAAACAGTAAACGGCAGCCTATGCGTATACATTTATTCAGATAGGTCAGAGCAGAGTCACCTGTCATGTAGCACCACTATAGCAAGTTTTAGGAAGTTTAAGTACATCAAATGTACATGTTCCATGATGGGCAGTATTTATGTCCATGTATCTTTGAAATGTGTGTTTTAATTACTTTAATGTCTATGTAATTTGCAACAATACTTTATTACATTCAAACTCCACAAAACACTTTTTAGTAAATCAGTTTTTCAGTTCAGTTTGGAAAGAAACTGTTACTGAGATGCGTGGTGTGTGATGCAATGTTTTTGGAAAGAGCGAGAACAGAACAGAACGTCCTGTGTTATAATTGTTCTAATAAGGTGTTGGGCTTTCCTTTTGCAGCGAGCACATGTTATGAAGTTATGGTACTGTAGTTCTGTGCCAATGATTTTGGCTGCTGTCTTTACAATCCTTTATAGAAGTGCACAAGAGCTTTGTGCTCATACTCTACTTTTGAATTTCCATTTCTACTAAGCAGCAAAAAAGGCTTCGACCAATATGATTTACAGTAGGACTTATTTACGTTTTATTTAATTAGATTTATTTGCAAAAACAGAAGGGAGGACATCCACTTTATTTTCTATGCATTTTCAGAGCTTCCGATATACAGACTGTCAGGCAAAATTGCGTGACCCAGCAAGTCTGTCTCGAGAGTGACCCAGCAAGTCTGTCTCGAGAGTGACCCAGCAAGTCTGTCTCGAGAGACTATACTCTTACCAAAACTCAGTCAACTCAGTACAGTTTCTGCTGTGCTTTCTGAGTATGCAGGTGCTGAGAGACCATGTGAGGGTGAAATCTGACATGATGAACAATTTAAACAGGAATGTTCATAGGTTTCGCCAAACTCGATTTTCTCATGTCATGTTGTCCAGATTGCACCATACACACACTGCTAGTGTGATCCCATTCAAGATGGTCTCTAGTGTTTAGTTTATTCCAAAAGTTCCTGAATGTGGAACAGAGTCAGATACAGAATTTGAGCACCTGCAGCAGGTTGGCCTGTGGGGAGAGCACATGCAACTGCCTGGCTTATTTTGCCTCATAACCTCATAAACAACCCTGATCAAACACATCTGAACCGACCTAACAGCAGATGCGGTCCCATTCCCATTGAGGTACCTCATATAACACCCTGCCCTAGACTCACATAAAAAATTACCAAATAAAAAAAAGTTACAGGCAGTGACAATACAGTGATAGAATGGATTGCTCCATCCACAGTCTCCCATGGATGAATGTATAGACTTCTGAAGAAGCCTCACATATCCATCCTTCTCACTCACATGAACAGCAGTCATCTGCCATGTGGCGCCACCAGGGCAAATTTGAAGTTGAGGGAGTAGACTATACGTAATCCATGTACAGCACAATACCATGATGAGCAGCATTACTCTTACATCTATTTTGAATATGCATTTTAATCACTTTTTCTCATCTGCATTTGACAGGCCTGAAATAGTGTGATTTTGTGTAAGTTAAATTATTATTAAATCCCCTGTATGTATCCTCATTACACATTGTGAATGCTCTCCAAGGAATGTCTGGGCTACTTCTAAAATTGACCCAGATAGTTACAGATTTTGATACATTTGTTATGTACTTTATTTGCCCATCATGGATGAAACACCAGCTATACTCCATTCAACAGTTGGAATACATCTTCCTTGTAAGACTCTGAACCAACAAACTTTCATTTAACCAGCAACTCTCCTTCCACACCTGTTGCCTAGGCAACCTGGCATGATGTCATTGATGAGTACTGATCTATGAACGGCTACCACAGGTCTTATGGAACTTCCATAATGCATACAGTTCATAAACACATTCTACTCTCTCGATATCTATCTTCAAGCACTTTTCTATGCCATTTCTTTGCATACAGTTGACAGTGATGGCTTCCCAGGTGCACTGTACCTGAAGCAGATTTTTTTGCCTCATTAGCCTGGCCAGAAGAAGTGTGCCATTGCGAGGACAGAGTAGTTTTCCACCGCGGGAAGGCATGCAGGGAACGCCACAACAACCAGGATGTGTCAGATCACTTTAGATGTGTGCAGCACAGTTCTCATGAGCATAATGACAAGGATGTGATGGGAATAAAGGACAGTAATGCATTATAGAGAGTGTGTGTGTGTGTGTGTGTGTGTGTGTGTGTGTGTGTGTGTGTGTGTGTGTGTGTGTGTGTGTGTGTGTGTGTGTGTGTGTGTGTGTGTGTGTGTGTGTGTGTGTGTGTGTGTGTGTGTGTGTGTGTGAGTGCGTGCGTGTTCATTAGTAAACTCGTTTTGATTTTGATCTGTGTATGAGCGCATGCACGTGTGCAGTCCCCCTCCGGAGGGTGATGCCAGGGTTTGACATTGATAAATGATGAGGGAAGGTGATGGTCTAATGTTCTCTCTCTCTCTCTCTCTCGCTCGCTCACTCTCTGTTTCTCGCAGGGACAGAGGCAGTATTCTACCCCTTCTCCACCACAGCCTCCAAAGACCCTCATCAGCATTCAACATGCATCATCAGTTCACCACATCCACTCACGTGAGCTTTCCATACTCTGTCTGTGTGTGTGTGTGTGTGTGTGTGTGTGTGTGTGTGTGTGTGTGTGTGTGTGTGTGTGTGTGTGTGTGTGTGTGTGTGTGTGTGTGTGTGTGTGTGTGTGTGTGTGTGTGTGTGTGTGTGTGTAAATGAGAGAGGCCCGGAGAATCCCTTTGTGTTCCTTCTATATAGCCAAGGTCGTGAAGGGACCTCTTGTGCGCAGATCAGACACAGGCACGAGTGCTAAGAAGAGATGGTATTCGAGGTCAACGGGTGGGTTTAGGGTTGCGATATTGTATTTAGGTTAATGGCGACCGAGGCTGTCTGGCTAACCAGATGTGTGTTGGATTATTGATCTAAAGTAGTGCTCCACTGTGCTGTCATCTCCCTAACACAACGGCAGAAACCTGATTCCCTCTAATCTCGATGCTCTCAGTGGAGCTACGGCTGGTCACATACAGTAGGCCTAGAGAAAATTCCTGAGTGATGATCATTTAACTCCAGGAGTGTACAAATGGAATCAAATTGGGAAAGGGTCCACTTGGTTCCATTTGTACACTCTTGAAGTTAATACTGAGCATTTTTTACTGCGCACAAGACTAACTTGAACGCAACATTAGCAACGTCCCCACATTGTTAGAGCAATAATCCTAAAGGGTTAACTACAGAGAAAGGATCAGGAAGAGAGGCACAAGTGAGAGAAGCCTGGGCACCAAGTCGATTTTTCTCGGAGGGAGATTGCAGGCATGTTTGATAACCAGTTCCTATGGCAACCGCAGCTACTGTGGTGCACCTGACCTACATATGTGCTGTATGTACACAAACACACATTAACCATCTGTTATCATCGTTGCATGCGCTGGCTCATGGGGAGTTTCTCACTGGCTGTCTCATCAGAAGATCATCAGAGCTTAGAGTTCAAACAAAGTGACGGGATGGATGCTTGCTGCTCTTGAAATCCTGCAGAGAAGCAAAGCAGTCTCAACACATTTTAACAAATACCCCTCCTCCCGCATGCGCTCTAAACACAAATGGACAGACAGTCAATACATGATTTTAATGAGTTTTCTTTTGTACATTTTGTAGCTGACAAAGAATCATTATAATTTAGGATAGTACTGAGTACTATTATTAATAACATTATTATTATTGTAATTATGTGGTCTTGAAAAAGAACACTCTATATTATAGATTGTTATTTTTTCAAGCCCACAAAATTGACTTTCATGCATATTTTTTACAAGCAAAAATACAGAGCATGAATACTCAGGGTGGGAAACCCCACTCCGAACAACAGGTCAATTTGTTTGTTCCTGGCTTCAAAGAAAAATGTTTCGATGTCTGTTTTCAGTATAAACATTTATTATAGCTGAACATACATCTGCTTCTACACTGCAACCTTTGCTGATAAATTCATAAATTTGTAATTTGTAACATGAATCATTTTTTATCTGGTTTGGTTAGGATGCCAGAGCCTACTCGTGGGAGTAATGCAGCAACCCATCTGTCATGAAAAGTGCCTGCTTGGTAACTCCTATGTCGTACCAACTCATACTGTCGCCACTGTCAAAATCCAAACTACACTAGGTTTCTACAGTAGTAGCTCACCCAACGTACATAGCCCAAGGGTTAGTTACAGTACATCAATCCTGTGTATTTATAAATAATGCATTTTCCCCCTTCAGACTGTAAATAGCTTGCAAAGAACTATCCATTATTTATCTTAGACTGTTTCTAATTTAAAAATAGAGCGAGCGTGCTGATAGTTTATCAATAATTGATTTATGAGAGCGGGGGTACTGAATTGAGGTGAATCACAAGTTCAAGTGTTATGATTTATTACAAATAGGACACTATTGTATAGCTGTCATGATGACTGAGGAGCTACAATTTTTCATGACTCTTACAAGTTGTCCTGTGAATTTGATCTTTTAGCAGCTTACAGAATCTGGGGAACTCCATGGTGTACTGTCTGGGTACATACCGTGCTGATGACATGGCAAGGTAAAAAGTAGAAATACATACCATAAGCTAGAAATATTGCAGTAGAGTGCATATACCCCCACCAACACTATTCAACTGATAGGATATGCAATTTCCACATGAGATATGACTGATTATGTAAGTTTGAACTTATCCTTGCAAATCTTTAGACCCCAAAGTTAATTAAGTTTAGCAGCCTACTGATCGTCGTCTACTGATCATTCCCACCAAGATTCAAGAAAATACACCCATCAGTTCTTGTTTCTCACCTTGACCTAATTAGTTTTATGGTTGGTGAAACTTATTGTGTCTACTTGATCTTAAATTGTTGTACTGCTGGTGTTTTTTTTACTATTTTCTTATGTGATAAATGACTTGTGAAATGCTTTTCTAGATATGTATTAATAGGTGTGTGTAATACATTGAGAATGTAATACTTTTCTTATTATTAATGTATATTATTATCTTAGGACCACAGGAAGACTAGCTTCTGTTTAAGGCGGCAGCTAATGGGGATCATTTTAAATAAACAAATAAACCTTCACTGTGACCGTGATTTTTTTTTCGACCCCATCTCTCCAGGGCAGCCTGCTGATCATTCACATCATGTTTCTTGAAAATCTGGCCATAGATTCATTTTCACATTATTTTTCTAACAGACAGAACTTGACCTTGATTACGAACTTAACCTTTCCCCAAAAGTTAACTGTCTCTTCATCATTCCCACTAAATGCAATGAAAATCCAGCCATCCATTCCAGGTACTTATTTTGCTAAAAGACAAAGAAAAACATAAAGGGGCAGAGGTAACAAAATGTAGCAAGAAGGTATAGTCCGATGAGAGAATGCATGTATACGAATGACTGTTTGGTTTCTCTTTCCCCACCTACAACTAGCTGCAGAATTCAGTACTTAATAGGGTAAGTGATATTTGGTCAAAACAAAACAAAAAATTGCGAGCTTGTACATCTGCTATTTTTGAACATTTTTGAAAAATCTTGAAAGTGTGAGAAGTACTGATTTAGAATACCGGTAGCCTGGAAACCAGACGAATGCCATGCCAGGTTAGATTTAGAAGGCATTTGTAGAATCGGCCTAAGGTCTTAATGGGTTAATATGTATCAATTTGGGGTTGATATTGATATGAAAACGTTTGAAAACCACTGGTTTACTCCATGTAGGAAACAAAAGACAAAAGATTGACCCCAAGGCTATTGCATAACCGGGTCTTAGTGACTAGTCAGTTTATGGAACGCCTTCTTTTGCCCATTTTTTTCAGATGTCCAATATCCTTCACAGAGTGCTGTGTAATTCCCTATTTTTCTCCCAACTCTCCTCTCCTCTCCTTGTTTCATTGATTCTGCCTAGACAGGGCAGGGCACAGTGGTCCCTTGTGGGGCATGCAGGGTAATAAATCTAATTCCTGTCTACGTGGAGACTCATGGGAGGATGCTGGCCCACTTTTCACCCAGACAAATATATCCTCAAAATGGCGGAAAGTGGGACAGAAAAGGGGCATAGAGGTACAACTGACGAAGTACATGCCAAAAGCTACAAGGTTTTTATATACCAGTTAGGGTATTAACTTGTGGAGCTTCTTAGTGCGTGCAATCTGTATATTATAGTTTAGCTTTCTTTAAAAATGTAATTAACTTGCAGGCAGTAATACGTAGATGTGTTTACTCTGTCAATTTAACTAATTTATGTTTGTCATGGGGAGGTGAGTCAGTGCAGTGTCATCAAGTGTCAATGAACAATTACCTGTCATACTTTTCTTGTGTTTCATATTTCACAGGACCATTCCATAACCTTTGCAGTCGAGAAAATGATTCAAATATCTTACCGATACAACAGCCTATGCCAGAAAAGGGTATAAAAATAGAACTCTTCTCAGTCTCTTTCCCTGAGAATTTATAACAAGAGACAGCCTTCTGTGACTCACTTCCTGCCTTGTAAAGGGTGAAAGAACCTGCCTAATGATGCCCCAACTAACGGCCTAGGCTGCTCTTCTGTTTTACACGCAGCTTCCATCCGGGTCTGAGAACAGAAATAAGAAAAATGTCAAAGCTGAGATAGAGGCTCAGTATAAAGTGTTAAATTTCCACAGCTCACCTCTGCCTCCCGCAACCCAGCTCTACTCCCAAACGCTGAATGAAGATTGAAGGACAATTCTGAAATGTCAGTGCATGTCCTTCAAGTTCTTCGTGAATGCCCCCGCCCCACACGCATGTGAAAATGCCATTTGGGTTGCAGTGCAGGCTTGCATCTGTTGCCAGCTGTTGAGAAATGAGACAGGAGAACAGGGAAATGTAGCCTGTCATGCTAAACCCTATACTTTAATATCACCGAAGCATTTTAAGGAACACAAGTGACAGCAGTGGCCTGTTCTATTTTTCTTTGCTATTCTCCAGGGCTGGTATTGTTTGTGTTGGATTCCTGCGCTTAGTCATCTTTTATCAGTGAGACAGGCATGAACAAAAATAAGCAATATATGTGGGATAGGTTAATATCCCCATTTAGCAAAGATATTGTCGTACTGTATACTGTACAAATTATATTATTTTGAGCCATGTCAGACAAATCACTCATTGGAGAATTGCAGTTGTAGTGGAAAGTGCACTTCAGGGGACAATACAGTGGGACTAGATTTTGAGGCCCCAGTTGTCTCAAACAGTAGAAGTGGTCATAATTTTCCAACACTTGGTAGGGAACAGTACTGTAGGTCGCAAAGTACAGCAGCTGCACATAAAAAAGATGGCCAACTCTACTCTGCGCAGAATCCTCATTTTGTCTACAGAGACCTAACCCACTTTAAACAAGGCTTAAATTATATGGAGGATATGCGTAATGAAAAGAAGGAGTCGGTTTCAAGCACATGTGTTTGAGGGGGGAATGTGTTGTGCCACTTGCAACACAGATGAGTGCAGATGACTCAGTACTAAAGATAACCGTGTTGTGTTCACCCACTGTGACAGGTACAGTTGTTATGATGTCATTCTGTCTGCCAATCAAAAATCATGCCTCATGTCTCAGTACATCAAGTAATATATTTCAACAAGATTTCATTTGTGTGCTCTAAATCATCATAACACCTAATGAAACAACAACATCAAAAGCTAGCCCATGGCCCATGAAACCTGTCATATACACTCTCCTCTCTTTCTTTCTTCTCCCTCCACTGTGCAATAATGCCTTAAAATGATAATAATGAGAATAACAGTCTACAAGCCCTGCAAGTGACCCCTGTAGGCTGTGCTGCTCATTACACCCAACGGGACCAAAGTGAGTTTAACCAACTAACATCGCCTTCCTTAGAGCCCCACACACCCTAATAACTAAGTGGTGCTAAAGATTAAAACAAAGTTGACAATTTGGCCTGAGTAGAACTAGATGAAAGTTCATGGGGTCACTCAAATGCCAAGAGATCATCCTCCAGGGAGAATGAATATACACAGCAAATTCGAAAGCTATCCAGCCACAGCCAGTAGTGTTCAAGATATCTTGTTTGGGACAAAAGTGCTGTGTAAATTACTTATTATCTTTCTTGTTACTGAAAGAACTAAGTCCAGGTACATGGTGTTATAGTCTAATGTTTCATGTAACATTTTATCCTGAAGTGCTGCACAGTTTATTTGCATGCCAAATGCTAGGCCTAATTTGCCCCATTTAATTTTGAAAATAGATGAAAATTGTATTTCTATTGTCAATGCTCCATGTAACATTTTGCATGTCAAATATCAGGCCTATGCTTTGCCCACGGCCCACTGAATTTTGAAAATACATAAAAACTTGTGAGCAGATCTCCATTGGGTTTTTCATCATACACGTTCATGAGGAAGCGTTGTGCAAGGAAACACAGAGCACAAGAGGCAGGGTTGTCGGTGAGTGTCAATCCGCTTGTTCATTATCGAGCGTCAAATCGAGCGTCAAAACTAACGGCCGTCAAAGCAACATAAGGCGCACACTTGCTTTTGCATGATTGACAGGCACTAATCCACTATTTCCCGCGTGTCACGTCAAAAGGACAGGCGCCTCCTCCATCCTGGTCAAAGCATGCGCAGTGTCAAGCATTAAAATGACACAAGGGATATATTGCACCACGCATCTCCATGATCAGCTGCTTTCAGCCCTGCAACTTTATAATTCAAGGCATTGAGGTACTCTGTTAGGTCACCCATAAGCTAAGTCACTCCACCACTTTTCATAGAGAAAGGCAGTTGACGCTGACTATGCAAATGGGTGACACTGCAGCCACATGGCATGTTGCAAAAGTTATGGTGGGTTGTATGTGGCCTGTGGGCCTTGATGTTGGCACCTGTGCTTTAGAGAAAAGGCCAGGGTGTCACCAAAATCAGTAGAGTTTATCCTCCTGCACAGCAAATTCCATGGGAATCCAGCCAATATTTTTGTTTGTTTGGGACCAAAGTGTTGGATGGACTGACATTGCCATCCTTATAGGCCATCCATACTGGAGCCAAAAATAGATAAAAAATGTAATCTCTCAAGTACCTTGTTGTGGGGTGTGCCGAAAGATGAATGGATATTGCATTGACCACATAACCGCAATATGCCTGGTTTGATTCCATCTGGAGACCTGTCTCTCTGCCCTCACTCAACTTCCTATCTCTTTACAGTACACTGTCCTAAAAAAAAATCTTTAAAATCTATTTTTATTTTTTTAGGCATTGTCCCTTCTTCCAGCAATCGGTTTTATACCTTGCACAGTTTAGCCAAATTAGATTTTAATTTTCTGCATGGATGCTTTATAATAATTGAAAAATGGATTTATAGACTAGATAGCAACCATTTCAAAGGGCCGTTGATTTTTAATAGTTTCCAGGACTGTGATGGCAGAAATGATGTAAGAAGATGCCTCTGATGTATGCGTATGCCACTCACCACGGACACCATTAGGTCTCACTTTGGTTGCCTCGTCCACTCAAACATGCTATTCACAAAGCTTTAGCAGATCAAAACCGAATTGGTTGGCTCCGTAATAGGTAATTTATCTCCCTATATCTAACCACTGCACAGCAGACAGGATGCAGTTACAGGAAAACCCCATGGTACCGTGTCCATTTTTGTGTTAAAAATACCACTTAGGTTTTTGCAGTATAGCAGAGTACATTCAACGCTGCATAGTCTACTGAGTACTGAGTAGTCTTTTTTTGTGTGTTGAGAGCAAAAAATATTCCCATGTTCCCCATTTGACCACAGTTCATTTCCCCGCTGCTGTCTCCAGGAGCACACAGCTCGCACTACAAGGCAGCATGCACGCTGATACACTATGCATGAGGAGTTACTGTACCAATGTACCACAATTAGAATGAAAAGCCTCCCCTCTCCAAAGTGACTTTCATCTCTCTCTCTCTCTCTCTCTCTCTCTCTCTTTGCAGTGTGCACCATGCTATTTATGACTTGCACACTGGTGAGGGGCTGCACTGACCAAAAGACACCTCTTTTGTTGGACACAAAGGAAACCTTTTATGTATTCACTCTCTGAGCTGAAGTGGAACTGGCAGCGTCCCAATCAATCACATCAGAATGCCTACCTTCATTCTGTATTTCTTTTCCACCATGTCTAGTCGTATTGCATATCCTCCTCCTGTTATCTGTGTGTTCGACCTGATGTTTTGACAGCTGGGGAGATATGCCAGCTCGATTCGAAGTATGTTGCGATTGATGGCTGGTTATTAGCATGGAGTGTATTTCAGTTGGTTAATGAGAGAATTTGTAAGCAAATAACAGGCACAGGTGTGTTGTTTACTCATGCAATACACACACACACACACACACACACACACACACACACACACACACACACACACACACACACACACACACACACACACACACACACACACACACACACACACACACACACACACACACACACACACACACACACTTCATTGTACACTGCATTCTAATGCAAACTAAGCATGTGCATGCTTGTGCATGCTTGTGCATGCTTAGTTTGCATGCACACGCATGCAAACAAACAAACAAACGCACAGACCACTGGAGAGAATGGGAAGACATAACCATGACATAACCATTATTCTCTGCCGGCTTTTATGTGTGTCACCATTTGTTATGGAAAGATCCTGTTGGATGCGCCTAACATCAAAGCAAGCACCTCTTGCAATAATTACTTTATGTGCATGAAGAGTAACCTCTTGTTTCACAGAGCCCTGCTCAAATCTCATCAGCAACACATGCAAACCTTTCACACGTTGAGGGTTTGAACTTTGCCCTTTATAGCCTCTGTAAGTACATTTGTAAAGCCTGCAGGTGTCGAATTGTTCTAATTTATGTGTGTGTATTCATTTATTTATTTATTTTGTGTACCGAGAAGTGAAGAGAATCAGTGTTCCGACTGCTACTGAGACTACACAAAAAACGGTGACTCATGATGAGGGTCAGTATGCCTTTTAGTACACAGTACATACTGTATTTGGAAGGTCGTAAGAACACACTCTCCAGCAGCACTCTCAGCTCGGGCTCAAAGCAGTATATAGGCAGGGAAAATTCAGAGATCTGATAGCAGGAGTCTTGACTGGTCGCCTCCCCAGGAACAGTTCCTGTTGTGGCCTGCTCTCGGCTGCCCTGAGCTATACGTGGAAATGACCAGGATGGATTCAAGAATGTTAAATCTTTAATGCGTACAAGAGTAGCCTGGGTCCGGAAGAGAGAGACAGAGAGATGGGGAGGTGGAGGGCGGGGAAGGGAATGGACCCTTTCGCAGTGTAAGGTCACTAACTCATACTGTAAGCCCCCTCAAACGTCTGCATATTCAATCACTGCTGCCTAATGAGTTGTACAAATTGAATCATGTAAAAGGTCATTATGTAAGTGCACTTCTAGGTGCACCTCATTAGCGTGCAAAGGAAGTGGACTAGTTTTTCCATCGTCAAAGCATCCTGGGTCTGAATTCTTCATGAGTACAGTACATACATGACTGCCTGGCCACGCATTGCTACGATGCCATCATCAGGTACGACATGACAGTGAATTGCCAGATTGTGGATGACGACGAGATTGCCTACAAGGACAGGTCATTGACACTTTGTGTCAGGACTCAGGAGAACAACCTCTCTGGTAAGTTAACGTCAACAAGACCAAGGAGCTTATCGTGTACTACAGGAGGCCAAGGAGAGAGCATGGCAGCATGCCCCTATTTACGTATACATGGCTAGACCTCAAATTGGCACCACACCAAAAAAGGTGTAAAAGGCTCAGCAACGCCTGTACTGCCACCGTTGCCTGGCGAAATTCAGCGTGAGCACATGCATCCTCAGGTCATTCTACAACAGCACCAATCTAAGGAACTGCATCACAGCTCTCGTTCGGAAAACACTACTGAGAGTGGTGCGTCATTGCATCATTGGTGGTGAGATTCCCTCCCTCCAGGTGTGTAGCCAAGGTTGAGAAGATCATCAAGGACACTCATCACCCTAGCCACAATCTGTTCATGCTGGTGCTGCAGCCACAGCCAGGCAAGCATTGCCTACAGTATGTATCAAAAGCCATTCCACCAGACTTTTGAACAGTTCCACCTGGCTTCCATCAGGCAGTTGAACAAGCACTGAGTCACACCTGTCGCCCGGCTGTCCTCGACGACACAGGATAATTGTTTTGTGTTTATATGACTGCAGGTTCTGGTTAATGTACCTGACCATGCATGGTTGAAATGTTATGCCTATACCTTGTCAGCAAATAAAACTGTGCGAATATTCTATCTTTTTTCGTTCATTATTTGTTATTGTCTCCTCCAGGCAGTAGTCTATATTTATGTGCCCAACATTTATCAACACTAAAGACGTCTCGATCTATTGCTTTGATGTATATTATGCAAATTCAACCAATTTGATTTATTTTCAGTTGACGCATTTAGAGATGAATTATTAGGTCCCTCTGCGTGTTTGCCGTTTCTGCAAGTGTGGCCACATGCATTATGTTGCAGGAGGCAACAGGCGCACCTCCAATGTTGCACTGATAATTTATAATATTGATCACATAAACGCCACACAATAGCCTAATAAGTCTTACCATCTGATCTGATGAGGATACAGTATCACCCCCTTCAGAATTGACGTATCCAATATACACAAAATTTACGACCAGGATATACACGTTATTTACCACCAGGTTAGTGAATGAGGCCCATTATCTCTATAGTCATGTGATCAAGACGGATCTGCCAGATTTTTGATTTTTGCTAAACCCATTTGTTTTTATAATTCCACAGATTTAGTCTAAACATCACTCACATTGGTACACACTATGGCCATGTGATTAAGACGCATCTCTCAGACTTTTCATATTCCATCCTGATTGGCTAAGATTGGCTACCAAAGTTTGTACGAGTGGCCCGTTTTGAACAAAATGCCTCAAATCATGGATTGCAAACATTGCTGGCCCACAATAACCTGGCCTGGCGGAGACTCGGAGGATTGCATCAGTTCTATCAAGCCACATGCTGAAAACAATTAAATAATGTCCTTTGCACTGCATTTCTTACACTGTAATGACTATTTTGGCATCCATATATCTAATATGTGATACTGTCAACACAATTGTGATGTTTTATTTATGACCAAATTGCTTGCAAGCAGTGCTCTTTTTGTTCAAGAAACTAGCTGTCACTAGCTGTTAAAATGGTTGTGTTTTATTTAAGAATACGCTAAAACAGCACTGTTCCTTGGTGGACGCATTTGTGGTGTGTGTATCTGTGAATGGATGTGTGCGTGCGTGTGCGTGCGTGCGTCCGTGCGTGTGTGCCTGCGTGCGTGCGTGTTGTGCGTGCGTGCGTGCGTGTTGTGCTTGTTTGAGGCAAGAAGACATGTGCATGCTCAGGTTTGTTTAAAGTTTGTTTACTTGTGTTCATGCACGTGTCGTGTCCTCTCACAAGGACTCAAGCAGAGAGTGCCTCTGTCCTTGTTCCCACTCTCACCAGGGATTGTCATGTCCTTCCCACTACCCCACCCTGTCTGTCTGTCGTCCAGGCAGCCTTCGTGGGCTGAGCAAAGTGGGTCAGACAGGGATAGAAAAGCGGACTGCAAAGAGGGACACCGTCCTGGATAGGAACAGCTGGCCTTAGCACACTGCTTCTTCATCATGTCGACACAGGCACAGAAATGTTCTCCTGCACATAGAGGAGCAGACTGCTCAGTCCGTTGTTTGGGAACATTATACTGCACCCCCAGACAATGGTCTTGGGTGGGAGGGGATAAGGGTGGGGTTGTTATTTTTAAAATGCTGTATACCCTTCAGGCTTTAAATTGCATTAAAGCTCTATTACTGTATGTCATTGGTTTTATAGTGAGTAAAATTGTATTTTGTCCAATCTGTATGGAAGAGTATGTTAATACAATAGTACTTACACAATACAATTGGGGTGGTTGTATTTGGTCTCCCTGCTCTTCTATTGAGACGTTTAGATCCTGTGTCAACTGTAGCTTGGGCACGACCATTGACACGATTATGTTTCTGGTTTGACACAGATTTTAATTTATCCCCAGAGCAAGCAGGCAAGCTCTATTAGCTCAGTGTTAAAAAGTTCAGCACTTGCACAGGACACCCGGGTTTAAATCTGGTATAGAACAGGAAAGTTACATAATGTAGTGCAGCTTTAAATAAATGTATCTCTTTTTACCATCAGCGCCGTCATCAAATAAATTATTCATCTCACTTCTCAGATCACAGGCATGTTGTGTTTGCATGTGATGGACGCACAAAATGTGCCGCCATTGTTGACACTGATACCCATTCGAGCAACACGTACTGTACCAGTACCACCATCATGTCTGTTGGCCCTTCCCTACGTATGTTCTTCCGTCACATCTGCCGTGATTTTATTTATAGTAACTTTGCACGAGTGCCATGACTCAGTGTGCCAAGGACAGATGGTATTTTGTCTGCACAAGCCACAACACTCTTTTTTTTGCTAAAGAGCTTCTTATAAGGAGAAAAAGGATGAAAAAACAGAGATGAGTGGAAGAGCATATGAAAGGGAATATTGTCACTTTCAGGCAGAAAGCTTGCATCTCCATATATCATCTTTTTACAGTTTATTTTGTTATGAGTGTTGCATAAAATGAGTGAAAACAACCAAAATACAAATTTGGAAAATGTCTGTGGGTTTTATAAATAATAGGCTGATGCCTGATGGGAACGCATACTCCTCCGATTATACAGTACCCGTTGTTGTTGTCAGAGACCTATTATCATAGTACTTAGAGGCCAATCTATGATATCAGTACTATGACAGGGATCAGGGATATACGTATGGGCATAAAAGGAACACAGAACGACAGAGACAGACAGACAGATACAGAGACCTCCATACATGGGCATCGAAGGTACACAGACAGACAGAGACAGACAGACAGATACAGAGATTTGTGGATTTATAGATATTTCTGGACTTCCCATGCACTCAGCACATCACTCCCTCGTGTCCTCGATCGGTAAGACGATCGTTCGGAAGGTTCTCGAGTTACTGTATGCAGGGGACACTCTCACAGACAGACAGCAAGACACATACACAGAGATTACGCACATTTATAGATATAGATTTAACCAAAGAAATGTAGTAACAAGAGATTGTATAAATAATGACTACATTAGATCCATTGGAACAGAACAGAACAGATTTCAACATGATATTGGTGACTTAGAAGCAAATGTAAAGCCTAGAGCCAAAAGAAATGTAGGAGTCATTTTTGACAGTGATATTAGTTTTAACACAAAGGTATATACAGTAAAGAGGGGAGTCCTGTTTTTACCAGCTAAGAAACATCTCTAAAATTAAGCCTTTTATAACTCCTGCTGATCTAAAAAAAAATCACCACCTCCTAGACACTCAATTTACTCTGGTCTCAAAATGTAAAAGAAAATTAGCATACCTCCAGCCAAGACATATCTTACACATACGATGGACGTTTTGTCAGCAACGCTTGCAGGATTATCAACGATTGTAGCCATTCCAACCTTTGACTATTTCAGTTGCTGCCACATGGCAAGTGGCTCCGCAGCCAAAAAGCCACTGGCAGTAGGCTGCAAAATAGCTACTATGCCCAGACAATCAGGCTTATGAACGATCAGACCAGGGAAAAACTAAACAAACGCCAGGAACGTTAACCCCCTCATCCCCTTGGCCATTTCTCTATCTGTGCATAGAGAGGAAGCCAGTGTACCCCCCCACGACTGTCCTGTCTGAGGTCAGACTGAAGTGTTACACAATGCCAAAGACACTGGCATGAATAGATGTTTATCACTTAGGAGTAAGAACCTTGCACACAGCACCTTCAAGAACCTTAAAGGAAATTCTGTTAAAAAGTGAAGGCTGGAAAAAAAAGTGTAAAGAAAACTGTGAGCTATGTAGTATTTTTTTTTTTCACCACTATGACTGTGTTTTCTTTGGGCGGAGAAACATCATGGCTCGATGACACATACTGGAGCCAATTTCCAGTAAGTCATCAGTCAGTTTCACTAGGTGGGGGAGGAGCGTAGCAGCATGTACTCTATCAGAGGGACATGCCTTGATGGCACTGAGTCTGTAGCGGAAAGTGCAGCGTGAGTAAAGAAAAAATCTTATTTTTTCACAATTTTGTTGTGATTTTTTTACTTTGCAGTTATACATTATAAAACATTATTCTGTGGTGTGACAAAGAACCTTCTTCTTTTCCTTTCGGCTGTTCCCTTCACGGGTCGCCACAGCGAATCATCTGCCTCCATCTCACCCTGTCCTCTGCCTCCAACTAACTTCATTTCAGTCAGACAACTCTTAGATTGGATTAGAATATATATTTATTAGCAATATATATTTGCAAGCTTGAGCATGGTATAGAAACAAGAGGAAGCATAGTTTGGCGTCAGGCCTCTGAATCCATTCATTCCCTGTAAGGATAACATTTTAATGAATGTTACATGCCAATTAGCATTTACAGGGAATGAATTAAACCCCCATGGGGATCTAGAAACAGAGCCTACAGGTGGATGCCGGGGAGGCGGGTGGGATGACTTTCATGGGCAGCAGCAGGTAAGCAGCGAGCAGCGGTAGCAGATCTCAGCAATAGCAGCAGCAGCAGCAGCAGCAGCAGCAGTGACACGTCAGCTTAGCAAGACAGGGAAGCCAGAGTGAGCAGGTAACAGAGCAGTACCTATAACCACCCGATCAGGAGGAAAAGTGCATGTGACCTAGTCACCTGATCGGTTGCCCCAATCCCTTGAGTTGCCTGGCCTGAACTAGCTCCATAAACTGCGCCTCATTTCAGTCAGACAACTCTTAGATTGGATTAGAATATATATTTATTAGCAATATATATTTGCAAGCTTGAGCATGGTATAGAAACAAGAGGAAGCATAGTTTGGCGTCAGGCCTCTGAATCCATTCATTCCCTGTAAGGATAACATTTTAATGAATGTTACATGCCAATTAGCATTTACAGGGAATGAATTAAACCCCCAAAACAGCAAGAACCCCCAAAACTGCTTGGGAGCACAGAGCCTGACGCCGGACCAACCATCTGTGAGAATGGTGGAGCTCCATAACTTGATTCTTACTAACATGGTAGTGTTCCTCAACATTAAATTTTTTAAGTTTACTTAAACAAATGCTGCATGCATCCATGTGTTCAACAAGCCTGATGAATCCAGGTACCTGCTGATCCCTGAATTCAGGAGTCCTAGACGATATCCTAATATGGAGTCCACAGCTGTGCCGCACCAAATCGGATTCGAAGAGGACATTCTATATTTATTTCTTTTTCAAAGAAATCTGCTATATATATATACACATATATATATATAAATGAGTCATCCTATGATGAATGATAACTATTGTTTATCATCCATAATAAATAAAGTGTACTGACTATGTGTGTAAAGACGTGCTATCTTTACTTAACATCTGAATCAGTACTATATATATATATAATATATTAGCCTGACTGTATAGTCATAAAAAGCCCAACATTTTTAAAACCCAACATTTTAACGCCATGAAGTCACCAATAACTAAATCCCCAGCAATCCACCCGAGTTGTAATTAAAGCGAGCAGCATTTATTGAATTAGCGATAGACCAGCGAGAGCGCTCATACTCATGAGCTTTTAGCCTGCAGAATGTCATCCTTATTAACCAATATCTACGTAAGCTCCTGAGGACCATTGCCCTATAGATTTAAGAGAAGCGGAAGGACAAGCAGCGCTGCAGGTGTTGCTACACCAATACGGAGGATGGAGAAAGCCCACAGCTTGAGCAGATCTCGCAGCTTTGCAGTGAACCAGTTCAAGTTTAGGCCTACAGATGGAGAGACAAACACAATGTTATTGCAATTCTGGATTAGCCCGGCCATCCTATGACCAATTTAACCCATTTTGGGTTCATGTTGCCATTTACCGTATAGCAACATGCATTTTATATATATATATATATTTTTTTTTAACTATTTGAAGTTTCCAGAACTTAGTCAGATTTAGAAGGAGATTTTAGAATCGGCCTCGGTCTAAATTGGTTAAACGCCATGTGGCGCATATTAGCAACATAGCAGTTGATGCAGAAAAAATTCGGTATACAAGCTTAAATTATAGCTTGCAGAGCTTGACGCAGATTATTAGACATGTGAATAATATTAACTAACGCCGATATCCCTCTCCATCCATAGCCTAATATATTTAGCACGAAATGCCATCTGTTGCAAGTCTGGATCGGCCCAACAGAGCCAGACGGTTGGCAGAATTGATTTAGCAGAGTTTTAACAGCAAGCTAGGCAGCTCAGTAGATGATGCAGCATAGGTGCCGAGAAGACATTGAGAAGCCCACATCTCAAGCGCTCTCTCACGCTGCCTTGAGAGCCTTGTGCTAGCCCGCACAGTAGATGATGCAGCATAGTGTTGAGAACATTGAGAAGCCCACATCTCAAGCAGCTCTCTCACGCTGCCTTGAGAGCTCACAGTGCCGCCAAGAGCGTAGGTAGCTCAACCTGGAATCTAGAACCAGAAGCAGAATTATCCTTGCAATTACCATGGTAAGCCACCCTGGACGAGATGACGCCGTTATAAACCGCTGGGACAGGAATTTACTTCCTGAAGCCACTCACACATCCCCGGTGAAGCGTGCGTGCTTCACTTGTGGATGTGTGGGGACGCATGCTGCACGTCAATGTGCGAGAGTGGCCTCAAATCCTGACACAGTCAGTCGCACACCGCAAACTGCTGGTTGCGCTGCAACACTCGACACCAGTGATGAACACACCGTGATGTGGTGCTAAATATGCCGTGAGCATCCCACTCGGCGGATACAGCAGCGCCTTTTATACGGGGACAAATACTTCCAGTCACCCAGCTTTTGATAAGCATGAGATAAGCAAAGAGCCCATCAACATAGTGTAACTATTGATAACAGGAGCAGCCAGCATCGGAGTCCCTCTTTTATCCGTCCAGCGAGATATGTCGCGGCAAAATATTATTATATTTTTAATTTTATTTAATTGGTGCACACCAGCCAACATGGACAAATGACTGATATCTTGACTCTACTGAAGCCCCACTATCTATCCTGTTGCAAACTTTACTTCTGAACTCTTGATGCTCCTAACATGACAACATCACTTGGCAACCAACTTTTCTATATACCATGAACCTCCCATATGGAAGCAAGCATGCCGTGTTTAGCTTGTGCTACGACAATCCAGAGCTATCTACATAAGCATGCAGAGTTAGCTTGTGCTACAACCAATTTGATAGCTTTACGCATGGGAAGCAAAACATGCTGTGTTTAGCTTGTGCTACCAACAATCCAAGCTTCCACATGAGAAGCAAACATGCTGAATTAGCTTGTGCTACGAACAATCCAAGCTTCCACGTGGGAAGCAAACCATGCTATGCTAGCCTGTGCTACAAACGATCCAGAGCTATCCACGTAGCAAGGCATGCTGAGATAGCTTGTGCTAAGACAATTCAAGCTTCCACGTAGGAAGCAAACCATGCTATGCTAGCCTGTGCTACAAACAATCCAGAGCTATCCACGTAGCAAGGCATGCTGAGATAGCTTTTGCTAACAATTCGGCCTCCACGTAGGCAAACATGCTGTGCTAGCCTGTGCTATAACAATCTAAAGCTTCCACATAAGAAGCAAACATGCTGACTAGCCTGTGCTACAACAATCTAAAGCTTCCGTACAAGAAGCAACATGCTGTGCTAGCCTGTGCTACGACAATCTAAAGCTTCCACAAGAAGCAAACGTACTGTGTTAGCCTGTGCTACAACAACTCTACCATGCCATTTTTCCTACTCTGCAATTAGATACCAGTTATAGCTATACAAGAGGTAAATAACTATAGCCACCATCGGCACATGGAGATAAATCATCCCTACCCCTATTATCTGTCCATAAATAAATAACACGATATAATGCCAGTCTGCACAACTACAGACTGCTTTAAGCATAGAATGAGCTATGCACATCCTTACAACATACTCGCAGCCTTCTGATTAAAATACTGCTAAATGATGATTGAATCCGAACGGACCCGTAACCTATAATATTTAACACCAACTAGACTTGCACATTTATTAATCCTACACTGATACTTGCATGCATTATTGCTGCTTTACTCACATTTGCAAATCGCAAGTAAGTTCATAACATTAATACTTTTATAAATATAATACTTTAATTGCTGTGGCTTACTATAATTACTTACCATCTTATGCCATTCAGCCTGATTGAAATGTATTTTACCACGCAGACTACATAAATGATAAATATAGAGACTACAATTCCCAGTTTACACCAGAAAATCAACCAATCATAGAGTAGACAGCTGAATACGGAACAAAGCTTACCCTTTTATCCCATAACGTAATAGTTCATTCATTCCAGCCCAGCGCCGAAACAGAACATCCAATAGATTCATGGTAAATCATTATCAATGAGTTCTAGCAGCTGAACATTAACATTTAAGCTGCAGTGCGAACCTACTCTTGAACACTATCTCACAAGTTAGTTTCTCATCTCTCATCCGCCTGGGTAGAGATGTGTTCGGTCATCGACTATAAGCCTCAAATACAACATCTGGTGGACAAGCTCTTCAGAATAAGAGTACCGTCTAAAGAAGCCACTGAACTATCCATAAATATATTAAACTATAAATTAAGCAAGATGCAGCCAACTGAGCACATCCGTGTTTTAACCAGTACATAAGATATTAATCTGAACATTAGAGCCAGAACAAGCAAAGCAACTCACAAAAGTGACGCCATGCCTTTTCTATCTCTCTCCCTCTCTCCCTGCACCGCGAACGCCATCCATCCCTCTGTGATCGACAGATTGGTGTTGCCATCTCTTGAGAGAGAAGCAAGCAGCCAGGTCTAGAAACCCAAATCTTGAGATAAAGTGAACTCCATTGAACAAATACACGCTAAACTGGGGACCATAACAGAACCCCGAGCCCATCGTTACTTACGATAAGAAACATAGCAATTTAAGCAACACTGTTGGTGAACTACCGTTAAACCAGTGCCATAAAGAGAGTTCTGACACTAGCGTCGACTCCCATTGTAAGAATGGAATGCGGAAGTGCTCCGTCTAACTCAATGAGGCAGTCCCATTGTTTGGAACTATAACCGGAATGCGGAAGTGCTCCGTCTAACTCAATGTTTGGAACTATAGCCCAAGGAGCCCGCTTTGCGGTGGAATCAAGCGTGTCGTTACTCTATTTCTACACTCTAGTTGACCATACTGATATCGATCAATGACGAACGCTACTGCTTTTGAGCTGAGCGTTTAGCAAGAAATTTAGCCATAATTTAATTTAGTTTTTTACTTAAGTAAAGAAAGTAATACCACGATTAGAACCAGTAGCACGCAGCTGAGTAGCTATGATTACAACCATCAACCAAGGAACAACGACGCCGTATGACCACCTACATGAACAATATGAGACTATTCATGGTCAGCAGCATACATATGTACCCAGCTGTTTTTTGGACTACCAGCCGGGAACTAGGCGCCGCTGATCGGACGCAGAGTCGATCTCTTTGGCCGGGGGACCCGGGATGCCCCCAGGGGGAAGGGTCGCGATCCCGGTGTCCGGAATTTCCTCCGCACCCCGTTCGCTCCCCGTGTCCGTGGAGGAGGAGGACATGGCGAGGAGTACGAACGACCAGGAGATGATGAGTATATGACTTTCATGGGCAGCAGCAGGTAAGCAGCGAGCAGCGGTAGCAGATCTCAGCAATAGCAGCAGCAGCAGCAGTGACACGTCAGCTTAGCAAGACAGGGAAGCCAGAGTGAGCAGGTAACAGAGCAGTACCTATAACCACCCGATCAGGAGGAAAAGTGCATGTGACCTAGTCACCTGATCGGTTGCCCCAATCCCTTGAGTTGCCTGGCCTGAACTAGCTCCATAAACTGCGCCTCATGTCCTCTTTCACTACATCCATAAATCTTCTTTTTGGTCTTCCTCTAGGCCTCCTGTCTGGCAGTTCCAACCTCACCTCAGCATCCCTCTACCAATACAATCACAACCCCTCCTCTGTACATGTCCAAACCATGTTAGTCTGGGGTCTCTGGCTTTATCTCCAAAACATCTGACATGCGCTGTCCCTCTGATGTACACGTTCCTGGTCCTATCCATCCTTGTTACTTTTAGTCTCTGCTACCTCCAGCTCTGCTTCCTGTCTTTTCCTCTGTGCGACTGTCTTTAATCTAAACCATACAACATATAGCTGGTTTCACCACCGTCTTGTACACCTTTCCTTTCATTCTTGCTGATACTTTCCTATCACACATCACTCCTGACACTTTTCTCCACCCGTTCCAACCTTGTGTGACAAAGAATACATATTATTATACATTATACAACAGACACACTGTTTTGATACTGCTACTACTCTCTGATTCTTTATCCTTGTTTTTGTTTTATTAATAGTTTTGCAAATTTTCCTGTTATTTATGTTTACTATTATAGTAATACTATTATTGCTGCTACAATGTCTGAAGAACCATAACAACATTTATTGTTTTACTTGTGTAAATCTTTATACAAGTTGTAACAATAAGGAAACCTTGAACCTTGAACGGAAAACAGAATACAGTCAGGGACCCAGGTGTTTTAGACCGATGTGCAGGAACTCAAACTCAAAGTAGGAAACCAAGGAGGACAGTTAAACAACGACTACAAGAAGATAACAAACCAAGGTACACCTCACAGGACGAAACACATAATGTAGTGAAGGGAATGCAGCTATGCTGAATTTGGGGTGCCGATTGCTATTGTTCACTAGGTTCATGTCGGTGTGTCGGCCAGAACACCACTTTAGGGGCCCTTATTCCAGATAATAAAGAAGAGGACAGAGAGAGGCTTGATGTTGGTTTTTCTCCCTTTACTTTCTCCCTTTGCAGTCGTACAGGCATGTAGTAAAGTTCAACAATGCAAATGTGTATGTGGTTTTCTGGGAATAAACAGAATAGAGACAAAACCAGTGCATTAATAAAGTGGTCTGTACCAATAATTACACCTCAAACCAGTCAAATGGTGTCATCTAGCTGGAGAGATAAAATATAACAATAGTGTACACTTCACAGTTCAGAATTAAGAATAGCAGTTGTATATCCAAATACAATCCTATATTAGGAACTGTCATAACCCAACTGTGACTAGAAATGACTGTAGCTTGAATTAGGCAGAATGCATCAGCATGACATGACAAATAAACAATAAACAGTCATAAACTCATATGCAGTAGTTATTCCTAATAACCAACATATTAAGGACTTGTGAGAGAATGACAGTGTATAAATTAGCCCAACTAAATCATCCCTGAATGTCAGCCATTAATGTCAAGCATGGAGCTAATTCAGACAGTAGATATTAGCATAGCAACAGGTACTACAGTAGCTTAGATAGCACTTTACAAACTTAATAAGCATGTTTTAGTTCCATAAGTATTATTAACATCAACAATGAACTTACATGGTCATTGACGCACACAACACACTCTAGTTAGGAGCAGACTCAAACTAACTGAATTAACATGTTAAAGACGACTGAATACTCTGTATTGACGTCAGGAATGTCTCTGAGAATGTCCGTGGCTTTCAGAGCATCTCACTGAAATCCCGCGAGATCGCGGTAAACTCTCGCGGGATTTGACCCGCTATTCAGAATAAAGGCACTTGAATAGTTTTAGCTTGGCAATCAGTGTTCACAGTCAGACCTCTAGAAATGCCATATCAGAATGCCAACGAAATGATACATAGAATTAAATGCTTAAATCTATAAGTTGGGGGCCTTTTCTACACATAACAATGGGGAAACACGGAGACCCGGAAACAAGGCCCATGACACTACAATGATCCAGCACAGAGAGAAGTCACAGACAGTCTTAAATAGTCTCTGAGGCTTGTTAGCCAAATAGGCACGGCTGCCGCCCACAGCTGAGTCCACTCTAGAGCTAGGCAATCAGAGACCAAAAAGAAGAGGGAGGGGCTGGGGACAGACCCAGGTCTTGACAGAATACAGTACATTAGAATTTTAGATTTCATTGATTACTTTTAAGGCATGGCTCAGCTCCTTCCTACAGTCACAGATCTTTTAAACCCATATGGGCCCTGCTGTTGCAGTCCAGCCAAAAAGAAAATGGGAAGCAGAGGGCAATAATCTCATACATCAGATGTTTATGCAGACAACAGTGGAAAACAACATGTTATCCTTCACAAGACAAGACAAGACAAGACTGCAATTTGGTGCAACAAACAAACAATGACATTTGTAGCATTTGTGGCAGCGTGGAACTGAAATCACTTTTGGCTCTGCATTGTTTAGAGGCCCTTCGGATTCCGCATTCAGGATCTTTAGCACTGTTTTGCTAAACGGGCGCTTCCGGCAAACTTTGGAAACCAAAGGCAATGGCAAAATGGACCACATCTTTACCACATGACTCCAGAGAGAATGTGTACCAATTTGTGTACGTTTCGGCAAAATCTGTAGGAGTAGTACGAACTTTTTGAATCAAATCTTGGCAGGTGGAAATTGGCAACGCCTACAGTATATGGAAATTTGCATTATAATCCAAGGAATCCGGGGAGAATTAGTGTCTTGAGTGCATGACCTATATGGTTCAAGAGGTATAGGCCAAAATGAGATGAGCTGTCCACAGACGGACGGACGGACGGACGGACAGACAGACGGATGGACAGACAGACAGACAGACAGACCAAAAATGTGTTTTGCTAAAATCGGCCTCCTCGTAGCACTATAAAGGCCGATGTGAGAAATAATACGTACACAGGGACACACACACGGACGGACGGACGGACGGACAGACAGGGAACAAAACATAGTCTCGGCCACGCCTTCGGCCTGACGGAGACAATGAAAACGATTAAATACCGGTAATACCACTTCATTGTGTTAACACTGAATTTCTTTGATACAATGATTGTCTGTCATAGGGCCCATACTATCATTTCAAGCCACGTGAAGGCTGAACAAAACACACACCTTGTATTCAGAGACCACAGCTTCACATTGCATCTATTTTTGGAAGCTCATCCTTTGAACATAAGAGCAAGTCGATTACTGAAAGATAAATCCCAGAGCGACCTAGCCAACAGTGTCAGAGATGAGCTTCCCCTCTGCCGTTGCTGCTTATTAGATATCCCACTAATGGCATCCAAGTATAGGATCTGTTTAACATTTAGCAGCCTGTTGAATCAAGGTCCATTACAAGGCCTATGATGAGGATTTGGGGACGTACGTGGGGCAACACTGAGGCACAGAGAGAGAGAGATAGAGAGTAGATGGAGGAGGAATTATATTTTGCAGAGCGAATAGTAATGTATTATCTGTTTGTGCCTCGTGCGGAATGCAGGCCAGGGTCCAAAGTGTACCTTTTTGCATTTGCATAATGCAGGCAAATGCATGCCTGCATTTGCAGGCACGGATTTGTAAATACTGTCCCAAATATCTTTGTGAGTAATCTATGAATACTGCCGATGTCACGTTAAGGACAAGAAAGCATGTAATTTAGAATTTAAAGGAGAATTCCGGACAAATTAAGTGTTATCTTTGATGTCTCGTTACTCACCTACCGATGTGAAAAGTAGCGTTCTTTTTTTTCATATATTCCCCTGTCGTCATTTTTTAAACACCCTCCGTTGTTATAATGGGAGCGTGAGGGTTAGTGAAGTTCGTCTATTATAACCGACGCAATGTTATTTTTTTCTCTACTACGATTCATTGTAGAGTCTCATGATAGTCAAACATGCGCTGAAAATTCCTGCGAGCCTGCCGTTAATGGCGAACGATTTAACACTGGTTGCTTGTTTCCAGAATCTGGCAACACGAGTTGCCAGGTTCTGGAAGAAACAAGCAACCAGTGTTAAATCGTTCGCCATTGACGGCAGCCTCGCAGATAGTTTCAACGCATGTTTGACTATCATGAGACTCTACTATGAATACTAGTAGTGAAAAAAACAACTTTGCGTCGGTTATAATAGACGAATTTCACTAACCCTCACGCTCCCATTATAACAACGGAGGGTGTTTAAAAAATGACGACAGGGGAATATATGAAAAAAAAAAACGCTACTTTTCACATCGGTAGGTGAGTAACGAGACATCAAAGATAACACTTAATTTGTCCGGAATTCTCCTTTAAGCTGTTCATTATAGAAATCAGAAAAACATTATAGAAATCATTATAGATATCATATAGGTATACAAAATAGTCAAAAATGTATATGACAATAATTCAATTTCTAATACATGATGGATTCTGCTTAAAGCCGGGGGTTGGTGATAAGGAAAGGCTTTGATCATCTTGGAACATCTTCCTGCAAGCAAAGCGGCCTTCAGGGGAAATCCGCCCTCCTTTTAAAGTAGTGTCGCACTCCTCTCCTCCAAACTCGTTTCTGTATGTGTTCACCTCTTTCCATCATTTTCTGTGCATACTCTCTTATTATCTCCCTCGCAGTCCCCTCTATCTCACCCTCGCCCCCCCCCTGTCCTACAGTACATGCCTCTCATTAGCTTCTCTCTGTGCAGCCCACTTCTTTAGCTCGGTTTCATTCTAATTTTTCCCTTCACACCTCACACACTGCTCTTCATGGATGATGCCCTCAGTGTTCCAGTTTGTGTGTGTTGACCCCCACCCCCCCCCACACACACACACACACTTCAGTTTCCTTAAGTGGGGTTGACGCTGATATCTTCATGGAGGTGGTGTTGTTCTCAGAGAATAAGAGGGGAAATAGGCAACCGAGTAGGTATGCAGGGGGAGAGCAAGAGATGAAAGGAGACAAGTGGATGGGAGTAAGAGCGAGAAGGCTGGGAGAGACAGATGGAGCCAGGGGGCATGTGGGAGGGGGGTGGATTGATATACGAATGTTTGTGCATGCTTTGGCGAGGCAAATGCCAATTTACTACACCAACAAAATGTTTCAAATTGAAGTGATGTTGAAATAGAGACCAGAGGGCGGTGGACCCATTCATACTCAACCTTCCTTATGTTATCTTTTCAAAATGACACTTGAGTGGATTTTGAAAAGCCACCAATAGAAATAGAAATTATTTTACCATTACCTGTGGGCGTCTATTTGCAGAGTGCATGTTCCCATAATAATAGCCACAAGCCTTTTTTCCCCAGAGCAACTATGATGACTGTGGCTGAATACTAATCCCTACTCACTGAAAGTCAAAGGAGACTACTTCATTCTATAGTGCTGTATTCGAGACCACCTAAAGTGAGACCACTTCAAGAACAGGACCAGAGGAACTCAAATTCAAAGAAGCCCACACCCTCCAATCCTTCAAAACCGCTCTCAAAACCCTCCTCTTCAATATGGCTTCAATATGGCTATGACAGTTCCACTGTTTTGATTGATTTTACTATACAGTCATAGCCCTTTTCTCCTAATAAAGTTAAAAAAATATATTGTTGTTTTCTCCTCCTCCGCCCCCCTGTAAATCTTTGGGTGCTTTGAAAAGCGCTATATAAATTTGAGATAATATTATTATTATTATTATTATAATCATCATGGGGCAGCCCGTGCCCTATTCACCTGTTTCCTAGGCTGTGTGTTTTCCACTTCCTGTCGATTTGATCCAATGAAATCCAATGAAACTGGTCAGATGACCAATGATATCCAATGAAATCGACAGGAAGTGGAAAACACACAGCCTAGGAAACAGGGGACATTGCATATGCGTCTTAACAACACAGCTGCTTCCAATTAATCACCATCAAGCCGGCTTGGAAGTGTTGGTTAAGTTGTGTCAGTGTTACACGTTGGTTATCGGTCATTGGTACATCACAATGCATTGTTAATAAAACACATACTGCTCATGGTTTTAAACATGTTTATTTGTTGAAACTGAAGAAGTTGAACTGATTGTTTGTGAGTCACCTCTCTCTCCTCTGCAGTGCGGACTATCCTGTTGCTTAGGAAGGTCCCAAGTGCTGTAGAGGAGGAGGGGTGTTTGATTCATGGTTAAAGGGATTGTTCACCCCAAAAATCCTTTTTTTCTGTCGATTACACACCCCATGGAGACTTGAATTCATGGAGATTTTTTTTTAGTTTTTGTCACATTCCTAAGCCAATAATTTGATGACCGACGGCGGCTCCAGTAGGAGACTTAAAGTCAACTTTGAGTCTCCTACCGGAGACATTAGCATCTATCCGCCGATCATCAAATTATTGGCTTAGGAATACGACAAAAACAAAAAAATCGCCATGAATTCAAGGCTTCATGGGGTGTGTAATTGATAGAAAATAAGTAATTTTTTGGGTGAACTATCCCTTTAAGAGCAATCTTATTTACACAGAGTTTGTGTATGAATTGGCGGCCGGAAATTCATGTTAAGTTGTTGGTAAAACCTTAAAGTAATCGTGTCGTTAACTCGGGCCTTGTGTTATCTTATTATGAGTTAATTGAATTAACAATTGCTAATCTGTGTTTTTGGTATGTCTGTTTAAGTGTCAGTTCTGGTGTGTGTGTGTGTGTGTGTGTGTGTGTGTGTGTGTGTGTGTGTGTGTGTGTGTGCGTGTGCGTGTGCGTGTGCGCGCGCGCGTGTGTGCGTGGGAAATCGTGGCAGTATTGCGCTGTGGATTTGTTTAAGCCCTTGAAAACAGCATTGCAATTGTGGCTGAATGAAAAACAAAACCCCTTAGCTGAACAGAGAAGCACAGCAGGTAATGACTACAGCATGCGGAGAGTAGCAGTGAGGAACATGTACATGATGGGATATACTGTAGGCTAGTTAGTGGTAATGAGTTTGTCGCTGATGATGGCTTAAAGTGTCTGACTATGGCTGAGATTAAAAACAAATGTTAGGCAAATGGTCTGGGTAATGCTAAATAAATACAATGTATGCTGTAGTATTTATACAAATTAAATATGCTGAATTTATTTAGAGATATTTGAGTTTTTCTGTTGAAGTGTTTTCTAATGTATTATCTGCCTTGCTGAGAGTACATAATAACTGCCTTACTAATATGAATATGAAGAAAGTATACAAGTCTAATACGAGTCCTTACTAATACCAAGAAAGTGGAACATAGCCTACAGGCCTCCGATCTTTACACTGTCTGTCAAATAACCTATTTCAAAATACTACTTTTAATTTATAAAGCATTGAATGGTTTCAGGCCATAATACACTTCTGATCTTGTGCTGAATCATGAACCATCCAGACTTCACAGGTCTACTGACAGGTCTGCTTCCTGTTCCCAGAAAACTGAAGGTCTGCTATAACTCTGAAAGACAAAGCTGAAGACCTTTTTGTTTGCAGGTATTTTAATCATTTTCTTCGGAACTGTAATTTTCTGTTTTATTTGATCTCATTTTTATCTATCCGATCATTGCTGCTTGCGGCTATATTTCACATCATATATATTTGATATATTTATAATACAGTATTAATGATGAGTTACGGCATGATACCGCTATATAATTTACAGAAGGAAGGATATACTAAGCTCAGATCCACATTTTTAGAAACCAAACACCTGGTATATGCTGACGTATACAAGACATTGAGGCATGGGAACACCTTAACCTATTTACAATTGACTTCTGTGGAAGCATATAAAGAGGTTATTCTGAATTTAGCCATAACTAGGCTATGAGCTACAGTTGTTTGTGTCAAGTACTACTTGGAGTAGTTGTGGTGCAATTAAAAGTACTCCATTTAATATGTGTCCTGTTTTCCCCTATAGGCCATTTGAGCCATGAAAAGTGATCTAAAAATATATGGCAATTATGAACGTGATTGTAGCAGTCAACATGTAGCACTGCTGGGGCGGGAGCCTGGTGGTTGCGTAGGGGTAAACCACCTGCCCACCACTGTGGAGACTGGGCTTTGAATCCTTCGCGGTGCCTTCGGCTTGGCTTGGTGGCAATACGACTCCTACAGGTTGATCAGGACACCTGTTCTGTAGGGAGTGGAACTGGGAGGGAAAGTGTTCCTCCACACCATGCTTTATGGCCCCTATACTGAAACTCCTCACAGTTAGGTGACTCCATGTGTGTCAGATGAAACATGGTTGCCTAGACCCTCTCCAGACCAACAGTAGTGACCCTCTCCAGACCAACAGTAGTAGTCCCTGTCACCTGCAGTGACAGGGACTACATACTAAATCACGTTACTAAATTGGAGGGTATTTATTTTGTATTGTATTATTAAGATTTATTATTGAATTTTCCACTATTTTGACATTTATGGAATAAGGTGGCTGGTTCTTATTTACAGTGAGAACAAATGGGGGGAAAAACTAAATTAAATGGGGTAATATTAATGATATGGCTTTCCTGTGGCACTCTGGCATAAAAATGATGATGTCATGTTGCCCAAATTTGGAAAGACAATGGAACGCTGGATCTGAGATTATGACAAAATGTGAAGAATATTCACGAAAATATTCAAAATATGTGATATGTATTCTGGGATTTACTTCCTTGGCCTACTGGGAGTGTGTACAAAATGTCACTGATTGGTCCAGTGGTTTATGAGATTAGCCGCAGACAGACACGCACACACAGTCACACTTCTACAGTTCTTCTACGGCTCGCCACCTGGGACCCACGCTGTAAAGAATCTTCTTTCCTCCCATCACGACTCTGCTAGTCAGGACGAGTCAAGAGTCAAGATCAGGAGGACGGCACAAAAAATGCAATAAGAACATTTCTGAAGTGTTCCCTCACCTCAGAGCGAATCAGTCAAGCGAAGAATTCAAGTCATTACCGACATTGGCATTGAATATGTGAGGCATTGAATACACATTGACACTGTAGTCACTACAGTCAGTATGTCCTGAGTCTCTCCTGTCACTCTCGGTGGAGAATAAGGCCTTTTCGTGCAGGAGAGAAACGAGATTAGGAGAAAATAAGTAAGCCAAATTGCTGTTGCGGCAGCGCTTCTTTGGCCTCTTCTCTAGCCTGGTCTCCTTGGATTTCTCGACGTTCTTGAGGACC
Source organism: Gymnoscopelus braueri (assembly GCF_963280865.1). Classification (NCBI taxonomy): domain Eukaryota; kingdom Metazoa; phylum Chordata; class Actinopteri; order Myctophiformes; family Myctophidae; genus Gymnoscopelus; species Gymnoscopelus braueri. Next base: position 25,059,542 of record NC_137617.1, read on the forward strand.
CAGTGAAGAGGTAGAACAGCATGTTCCACTGAGTTGCTGCTTTGTGAAAAAAGGACAAATTGAACGAACAAGGTAACACGAAAAGGTAACTCAAGCACCTGAGGTCATAAAGCAAAGCATTTATTCATTTTTTAGGTTTGAAATATGAATGCGTGAGTAAAATCCTGAGTGTCAATGTAACTCAGCAGAGTGTACACGTTTTCTAAACTCAGAGTGATAACATTAACACTGAGGATTTTACTGTGTAGACTGGCTATGTGGTGTGGTACGTCAACTAATGCAGGAATGGCAATAGGAATCACAGGGCAATCTTGGTGCAGCTGTTTAATCATGCAGGGTGATCTTATCGGACAAATTTGAATAATAGCAAGGTTTAAACATGAATTAATCATCAGATTCTTTTGGCAGAGGACACTCATTTGAAGATGCTTGCTGTGGACATTACACTTCTTCCTGCCCTTTCAAACTCTTTTTATGCTCAAGTTGCCCAAGTAGCATGCTTATTACATTATAATGTAATACCGGTAAGCAAGTTATGCTGAATAGTATCTTCAGTTAACCACTTAGACCGGGAGACCGGTCACCTTTACTCCAACTACAATTGTTCAGTGCTGCCACACTGTACCCATGGCAAATTGCATACCGTCAAAAATAGATCTACTGATGATGCAGTTGCCTTGGCCTCATGGACACTGCCCTCTAGATGAGGGAAGGAACAAAATGTTAACAAATCTGTTTGTGGACTACAGCTCAGCATTCAACACCATAGTTCCTACTATAATGGGGGAAAAAATATGTTCCACAAAGATGAAGGATTGACAACGTTGTATTGAAAGATCATGATCATACACAACAGACTGGCTTGGTAGATCAGTCCTTTCTTCATTCCAAAATGCCCCCCTGGGTTCAACCCTCCTGAGGAGTCGTCATCGACATAAACATCTGAAACATTGAAACACAGTCTTAAACATTGTCACACAAGAGCTTCACAAAAAGTACTTTGTTGTGTCCTCCCCAGGAAAAAGATACAATATGATTGCAGTTTCAAGCCATTCATTTCAACAAAATATGTCAGTCTTAACTTAAGTAGATGATGGAGCTCCCCAGACAATCTTACAGTATACAGTAGCTTTTATTATTTCAGGTTGTGTAGACAAAGAAACCTACTTATTTTGAGTAATAGACCCGATTCCGCCCTCCACTTTCTTATTTATATCTTTCTGAATCCAGAGCCAATTTTGGTGGGTATGACTAAGTGCTGACTTGACGTCAAACATCTGTGGCAAAAGAAAAATGATGAAAGAGAAATTGCCTTTTGCTCTCTGTTGAAATATCATAAATATAGATCTGACGGGCGAATGCTGCATTCTGCTGGCCCACTGATTCAATCAGTCTCTTGGTGTACAGCAGTGTTCCCCCCCCCCCCTTCCCCAGGTCAGAATCTCCTGTGTGATATCAGGCTATGGTGATCGTGACCTTCAATTGTTCTCCATGTTGACCCCCCTCAGCTTATGCGTGACTACTAATGGATGGTGAGCTAAGCTGCACCTCACTATAACAATGTGTATAAATAGAAGCGTTAATTATTTTTCTTTACAGCATGAAAATTAATGAGCGGGTCTGTTTTCATATGGCAGAGCAGTTAAAATAATGACAAAAGCAGATGAGCCGGAAAGATTTTTTTCCCTACATTAAAGCAGCACAATGTAACGTAATCTTTCCTCTTCTACCCCGGATTTGAACCCGGTTTCCTTCTTTAAGTGCTGACATTTTTACCATTGAGCTACTAGAGACTGCCTGCTTGCTCGGGGGATAAATGTCATCTTGACCATCAGGTCAAAATTCGTGTCAGATCCTGTGATTAGGCGAGACATCTAAATGTCTCAATAGAAGAGCAGGGAGACAAAATGCAACCACTCCAATTGTAGAAGTTATAAACATACCATAAAGACTGGACAGAATTACATTTTATTCACATTTTATCCAAAAATTACATAGTGAGGCTTTAGTTAGATGGATAATGTATGTTCTCTTTGGCAGTAAAAAGGTCACAATGCCATGTACTTACTAGAGCTAGACAAAAAAAATGAATGCTCAGAACTTGCATTGCCTTGGGTTTCCAAGTATTGAAACGCTTTCCGCATTGTTGTGCCATTTCTTACTGCAGCCAAATCACAGTTAAATGGTTTTCTGGAAAGTCTTTCCATTTCATTTATAAAAGAACTCACTCTCTCTAACCTTGTAATAACAATAGAAACACTTGTGCCCAGTCATATTGCCACTTGTTCCAAACATTTCGATGAATTCTGATTACCTTGGTGCAGTGGTTTCACATAAAAACAACTTCTGATTTTGGGCCTGTTGTTCTCATCACTTCCAAGAAACCATGTCCTTAATAAAACCTTGCAACCATCCAGAATCAGAATTATACAATGACAATTGGGGAGGGGATCAACTTTTTCTCCAGGGCATAAAGGGAACCCAGTACAGCACAGGCGCGTGGTTACTTCATTAACGTAATGTCTGCAGTCTGTAGATTATGATAAATCCAATCCATCACAAATTTAAGTATTCTAGATTAAAGCCCATAATTTTTCAAACACAGATCCACACAATACTAGAACCAAAGACACCATCAACATGTCAAACAGGTAGGTACAAGTAGATGTGTTCAAGCCTTGCAGCATCTAGGTCTGTGCCTGCCTGGCTAACTTTAAAGGCATAGACCCATAGACTAACCAATAATCTAAATTTGTCAGCTGTTTTCTTACTTTGAAATTGTGGTAATAGAAAAAATACATCAGCATTCTATCATCTCATTCAACATTCAAAATGTTTTCTCCCAATAGCAAACAACTTCCTACTACTACAGCCATGAAAGTACAGTATTATCAGTTGTAAATCATCTCTACTGTCTTCCTCCACCTCTCTCCAATACACATTCACTGTCTACCTTTCTTGATCTCTGTGCCATGTGATGACCATGTTCGGGTAGTGCATCAGTATGAAAATCCACGGAGCAATAGGGGGAAAGGGATATAATAAAGGACTGTCATTAAACAGGACGGGCGGGGGTGAGGGGACATTGTAGGCTTATTTGCAGTTCCCAAGTCTATTTTTCCTTTCTCTGGCCAGATCGTTCACATGTCTGATTGTCCAGGGGAAGAAGCTATGGCAAGCTACTGTCAGTGGCTTTGAAAATGCGGTGCCACTTTCCATATGGCAGCATCTGAAACATTGGGAAAACTATGATCTTTGATTGTAAAAAAAACAAAAACAAATATCCATCTGTCTTGGAGGGAGGGAAGTTCACATCCTTTTGAATTGCTTTGTGTTTGAGGCCTGTACATTCCCATACCAGCCAGTAATGCAGAATGCTATCGGTAGTTCCGAGAGCATAATAACCTTACCCAACGTTGGAGGATTATTATTTCCCAAGCCTATTTTTCCTTTCCCTGGCCAGATTGTTCATATGTCTGATAGTCTGGGGGAAGGAGACACTTTCCATGTGGCAGCATCTGAAACAGTCCGTGATTGGGATAATACGATCTTTGATGATTACAAAAACATCGAGGGATGTAAGTTCACATCTGCTTCCACACGTCCCTTTGCATTGCTTTGAGGTCAGTACGATTCCCATACCAGGCAGTGATCGAGCCACTGTACGCTCCAAGTGAGTCTCTCAGTGATGGAAACTCCAAGGAGTTTGTAGTTGCTGATCCTCTCCACTGTGGCGATGTCTATGTACATTGGAAGGGGGGGGGGGCTGATTTCCTGAAGTCCATGATAAACTGACTTTTTCAACACAAAATAGAATTCCCTCGAGGTTTCATGAAAAAAAACGTCCTCAAGTTATTTAACCGTCCTCAAGTTATTTAACTAAAAGTCAGACCTTGACTTTGATTGACCACTGTAGGCTCCAATGCCATGACAGATGAACTTTCAGATGAAGGAAGGCATTTCAGTGTACATTTTTGCGCATAATGGTTCATAATCTTCTCCATGGAGGATGAGGAACGTTTTCTCTAGAGGGAGTGGGCGCTTTGCCTGCTGCAGTCACTTGAGGTGTCTCGTTTGCCCACGGGTCCTGTTTATCTTTTCGCGAGTCTATATGAGTGGCACAGACACAGGTTGCCTGTAGCATGCCCAAAATCACATATTAAATTGCATTTTTGTGGGCAGGGTCAAAATGACCTCTAAGTGTGGTCCAGGGACCCCCAGTGGTCCTGGAAAGGGTTCCAGGGGTTCCCCAACAAAATGAAGAATAGTTTCATTTCACAGTTATTGAGGTAAGCCCAATGAAAAAAATATTTATGACATATCATAGGTTTCCCTCTCTCTCCCCACCTATAGAAAGTTGTAGAATTGTGTACTTAATCTAATCTAATCACAAAAATCTACTTATGGTGGTCCCTGGCACAAAATATTTTCACATTGGGGTCTGCGGCTTAAGTAGGCTATAGGCTATCAATTTGGGGGTCCTTGACATGAAAATGTTTGCGAACCACTGGTATATAATAGAAGCTATTGGATTATTCACAGACCTCTTTGAAGGATCACAGCAGTCGGTACCATTACAAGACAAGAGCACTTAGAAATTGATGTGCACATCCACATCTGTAGTGTGTACTGTCTACCATACTAGCACATGATGGAGTAGGACATGGAGGAGAGGAGGTGCAGAGGGTGTTTGACGTCAGAACTAAGGCTTCTTCATTAGCTTCCAGTTTAATGGGGCATTGAGACTCCGCAACCAGGGAATAATGTCTGACAACAAGAGGAAGACTAAAGACGGAGGATGTGGGCAATCAGTCATTTGTTGCAGGCCCGGGTGGGGAAAGAGGCCTTCTGGCTAAATCTGTGCATGTGAGAAAGGAGAACAGCTTCTCTCATCACACTGCAGAGGGTGAGAAGGAGAAAAGATAATCTGACATTGTTCTGTGTCCCAGATACTTGCAGCTAATCTTGATCAAAGTGGCTTAAAGCAAACACAAACATTGTGACAGACACCGGTGGTTTTGGAATAGAAGAAGTTTCAACTTTACAGTAGTTCACAAAACCCTGACTACTTAAAATGTGGTTCCTTAATTCAAAATGTTACTGGTTCCAAAGAGTTCAAACAGAAGGACTTTGTAGCTCAATTATGTCACATGAAACTATTCCTAGGCTACTAGGTTGCTTTTTCAAACAAAGGGATAGGGAGCAAGAATGAGGTTTTGATTATTTTGGGTTCATTTTCTCGAGATCCATTTGAAATGCGTATTTCATGTTTTAGCTTTGTTTCCTCTGCCAAGGAAACCACTCAGATTATCCAATCAAGATGATATAAGAAATCACTACCTGTGTCCATCTGGTGACTGTACGTAGCACAACCTCTGTAATCAGAGAATTACACTGACATGAGTCATCCCTGCCTATAGCCACTGCCAATTCATGTCTCACAGCTGTACCACTCTCATTAAAGAAACTCATTAGTATATAATTAAAAGTAACGACAGCTGATTATGAGAAGCTCTCTTCAGCAGTTCCTTGGGGATCTTGCCATTTCCAAGACAGCAAATGATGTGATGACAACACTAACTGAAAGCTATCCAAATGGTTGCTGCGTTGTTTACAGAATTGATTAAGTTTTGGTTTTGTGATTCATCAATGGGTTGTGGTATCTGGGGGACCTGTCTTAGTGTCGCTAACTACAGTATTGTTGACCTGAGAGATATGATAGTAGTTCTCCATCACTATAGAATAAAGAATAATAAGTAAGAATAAGGTTAAAGATTTGGCAGAGAAAAGTATGTCAAACAACAACATGCTTGCACAGCATAAAGGCTTAAACTTCCAAGTGGAGCCCTCAAACCTGTTAGTAGGCCTACAACGTTTTTCACACTGGAAGAGTTGAGGCATCGATGATGACAAGCGTTGCTGGGTGGTACAGGCAGGTCGCAAGACCCCCTCCAGCACACTGACTTCAAAAGCATAAGAAAATAAATTTGCCATGGTGGATATGGAGAGCTCCCTAGGCACTGGCTTCTTCAGAGCCATAACAGGCTTCACAAAAGGATCAAACAAGATTCTGCAAGAATCATACAGTAGCATTCATACATGACCTTTGAATTCTCACAGGAACGCAGGACTTTAATGCATTCTATATCCCATTTCTGGTCTGGGTTTATTTCAGGCCATGTCTTGGCTGCTGTGCTGTGCAAAAGTGCATCTCTAACCTCTATCTAAAATACCATTACATATAGCATTCATCTTCCATGTTTTAACCACTTAAACCCTACTAATAGTTGACCGGAGTCCCCCAGGACTCTATACTAGGCCACCTCCTTTTTCCTCTACACACCAAATCTCTTCGCCCGGAAATTGGCCATCGCAATGTGAGCATTGCACCATCGGCTATCTTCACAGAATGTTCACCCCAGAATTGTTTGTGTGCTCTTTGGAATTACGCGAAGGCAGTGTATTTTCAACATGCAAAATAAGTACAAACGTATGTATAAGTAATGTTGCCTGAAGCTATAATCAATATCATTGATTAGGGTGTTAAAGGACGACTTCGCCCATTTTCAACCTATCTTCTTCATATAATTGGTCCTCACTAATGCTCATAATAATATGGTGCCATTTCTGTTTACTCACTCTGTTTCTCAGAGGAGGGCTGTGGACAGTTTAGAAACCTGCCTAGTGCCTACCAGTGACATCATCGATGGGGAATCCAAGCAAATATAAGGTGCAGGCTTTCTATTTCTGGAAAGTTAGCATGCTATGATGGAAGACATTGTTCTACGATGATGTCACTGGTAGGCGGGTTTCTGTACTATCCACAGCCCTCCTCTGAGATGCAGACAGAGTAGATTTTTTTTTAAATACCATATTATCATGAGCATTAGTGAGGACCAATTATATGAAGATAGGTTGAAAATGGGTGAAGTAGTCCTTTAATAGGAAAACCCCGAGCTTGTATCTGCATTGTAGTAGTTTGGAGCATCTTCAAACCTGACTTACAAAAACAAATCCAAAACCAGTATTCGGTACATAATAAACATTTTCATAATAGAAAACATTTACATTTACGATTCAGCCATCCATTACAGTGTACAACATCTATGTATTGTAGTATTCAGCACCGGTCCATGAAGAGCCTGTCAAGGAGAGCTGAGATATGATGAATTGTGAGCAGCCGTCGTTCCTGCTTAGAGAGCTGTCAACAATGTAAACAAATGCAAATGCACACATACACCCGTGTCAACAAGTTTCTAGTTCTGAAGCCAGTCTTTGTAACATAAGGTACATTTTTCGATTCTTCCTTATTGGGGTCTCGGTTGCTATGGCAATAGTGGTAGACGAACACACACTGCCTGAGACAATGTCTGGCAAAGTTTAGCAGCACACACATTTGTACGTGTTTTGCACACATGCCTTCTATTAAATCTCACACTTTGTGTAATTTGTGCTTATAAGATAATACCGTTTTCATTGCTTGAGTTTCTCCCTCTATTTGCATTTTATAGCCAAATTTGACTAAATCATCATTATAACAGATCTAAAGTGTGAAGCAATGATGCATTTATGTGCTTTTGTATTGCTGCTGCTGTTGTTGTTGTTGTTGTTGTTGTTGTATGTTTTGTTTTGTTTTAGCTGTTTGGTCGATGTGGACCCTTCATCTCATGGGGTTATTCCCAATAAAGATTTTCATATATTTAGTGTATTGCCAACGTGGAATTGAGTAAAGGAAAGGTGTCCTTTTCTCCATTTACCTCACTGGCCATGGAATGTCTAAGTATCACATGCCAGAAATGTATGGGGTGCATTGTCTTTGCTGATATGTGCACACTGCACACACATTTTATGTGTTTACAAGATTGCAATCTGGGTTAGGGTTGCAATCTGGGTTACACACTCGCATTCACACACAAATGTACACATGCATGCGCGTGTGTGCGTGTGCACGCACACACAAAATATTGTCCTACTTGATGCATCAGATTTTTCTCTGGTGTCTTTTTTATAAGCATGTGCGCTCTCATACCTCCATTTCTCTCTCTCACTTGCTGCTTTTACCTCTCACTCTGTTTTCTCTCTAAAAATATAGCCTACTGTATGTAACCCCTCTAAATTAATCCCTTTCCCCCCCTCTCTCGCTCCTGCCTGTTCTCTCCAGCTGTGATCAGAGGGAGCAGAGCAGAGTCTTTTATGCACAGCCACTAACAGGCTAAGATGTGACAGAGCATGGACCATCCCTCTGCTGTCAGCCCCTACCATGGACCGTTGCTGATTCCCATCAACGGATCAAGGCCCCTCTGTTGCTAGGGTTTCCCACAGTCAAAAGCGGCATCTTTTTGGGAGCGCTGTTACAGTCACAAATACAGCAGCTATACAGTATGACAGAAATGTGATGGGCCCCGTGAATAATGGTGAGGCAAAAGGAGGTTGTATGGCAGGGAGCTTGCAAGGCAACGTCGGTCCATCTGTCTGTCCACCACTTGGTGCCAAACAATTTATCTCGAAAATGTCGTGGTTGGATTGCCATGGAATTTGCTGTGAATCATACTCCACAGAGAATGGACTCTATTAATTTGGGTAACCGCATGGCCTTACCCCAGTGTTTTAGAGGGAAATGTGCCTTGGTTTATAAACGCATTATAATGCATTATGAATGCAGTTATGATACATTATGGACCCGACCTTAATATACAGTCTTACCACAATCTCTTATGGTCTTGCCAGCTACAGTTCATTGCATGTAGAGCTCAGCATCTCTCTCTCTTTACCACATTCAGCCTCTAGTGTAATGACTGTCATGCCTATACTAACCCCTTTATAAATCTGGATGTCTACTGAAGCAAACCGGGGTAGGAGACTTCCTTAAGGGCACAAAAGCTATGATGACAACCAAGCATTTACAGTACTGTACTGTTCACCAGTCAGACACAAATGCTCTGTAGAATGCACAAGGCTTTTGAGTCTGTTTGTTTTCTTATCTGGCTTTGAAAAGAGCAGCAAAACAGTAATATAGTAATATTAAAGTAATACTAGGTAACGTTTTCAACAAAACTAAAGTTAAATTGTATATCTTTTGCGAGTGGCAAAAGTTTCACAACACCCACTCCGTGAATTTCACCCCCGGAAGCCTTTTATTTATATATTTTCTATTGAACGTGTACGGGGGGGACTTTCCCGGGAAAATGACGTTCCTGGCCAACGTCATGACGTCGTGGCCGACGTCCTCAGGAACTACCGCAACGGTTTCCTGTTTGGCCAGGAACTACCGCGCTATTAACAAAAAGGAACCTCACGCTGATTTTAAGATAATGTAGGATTGGAAGATCGAAAAAGAACAGAAAAAGAAAGCACAGCTCATGGTAACTAATGCTCCACTGGCTAAGAGAAACGATCCGTAGATAGTATAAAACAATTAAAAGATCGCTTTTTGAAACGCTTCCGGCTTCCGGTGAAAACGAATGGAATTCTGGGTAATCGAGGACTAGGGAAATTGTATGCAGTGACGGTAGTGACCAGCAGAGGTTGCTAAAAATCGTTATTTGTGATTCTGCATTGTACAACTTTAACAGGGAGAAGATGGGGGTAAAGTGGCTGCTTGAGAAAAGGACGGTTACCAGTTGCCATCCCGGGCTCCCCCTGAGGTAGGGTCAAAGTGTCCTTGAGCAAGACAACCCCCAACTGCTCCCGAAGAGTGTTCATGGTTTCTTCTGCCGTTGGTGTTTGAATGTGTGCGTGAATGGGTGAATCTAATGCACATTGCAAAGAGCGTTGGATAAAGGTGCTATACAAAATTTACCTCATCCTGTCTGTTTACACTCCAAAATAGCAGTTTGCCCTCAAACACATGTTATGCTTTTGTTTCCTGAAATGTAAGTAAAATATATGAATATGTAAACTGATGATCATGACATATTTATGACATGGATCAAAATGGAGAGAGGTCTGACTGTCAGATATAGTCAGCTCTAGTTTCCAACATTTGTCCATAACTGAGAATTTAACACTTGATATTGTTGAGCCAGCTGCATTCAGACAGATCATTTCACGTAGGTTTCCACCCATCCTAGTTTCTTGACCACCTACTGAAAGCTTACCTCCCAGTGACCACCAGTTCTGCAAAGCTATATCCCTCAGAGTGACTCAATTTGGCTTAGTCTAAGATCTTCTTAAAGCTGTGGGTTATACCCACTATCTACACAGAACCTGCAAACTCAATCCAACTTAAATGTAATGCCTCAGCTCACGAACCTCTGTCATTGCCTGATTCCAATGGCTTCCATTTCTCTCTCCAGCGTGAAGACATGTGCTATGGAATGCCTTTTGCAATTAAGCAGTGCAGAAGCCTGCAGTGGCAGAACTGTAGCAGCCCTTTTAACAGCGGAGAACAGGACAGAGCCCCGGCTGACCTTTCGTTTCTTCTGCACTGTCTGAACTGATTAGGCTTGGCGGCAGAAGGATATATCACAGCATGTCTAAACTCCGGCCCATTATGTTCCAGCCCAAACTCCTCAACAACCATAACACAATGAAATAGGGGTGGGTGGAGTTGATATTGTGTTCCTATCTGTGCCATATTCGCTCTGTCCTTCAACTCATTTGTTTTCGAGGGTGCAAGATAACTCTAATCTACAGTATTTTAAAAGGATAGTTCACCCCCAAAACGACCTTTTTCTATCTATTAGTAACCCCATGGAGACTTAAATTCATGGATATTTTTTATTTTTTGTCGCATTCCTAAGCTAATAGTTTGATGACCGGCAGCGGTTCCGGTAGGAGACACAAAGAGTCTCCTTTGTGTCTCCTACCGGAACCGCTGCCTACCGGTCTGCTGGTCATCAAATTATTGGCTTAGGAATGCGACAAAAAAATCTCCATGGGGTGACTAATCCATTGAAAAACATTTTTTGGTGAACTAACCCTTTAACGCCCTACTTGATCATACTACAGCGTCACACAAAAGCATCAAAAGTAGCAGATCTACAAGCTGGAAACGCGACGCGGCGCGTTTCGAGCTTGTAGATCTGCTACTTTTGAATTTGAATCCTGAAAAGTAACAGTTTTGGATGTATGAGGTTTCCCACCCGACAGAGACGATATACAAGATACCCGTATATGGAGCAGGCCGAGATGCCCATATAAGGAGCGGGGTGGAAGAGGCTGAGGCTATCATGCTTTGTGGATTGGCCAAGCATTGCGTGACATTTTGTGCCACTGAAGCGATATAAGCGATAAACACACACATTAGGGCTCCAGTTTGTTGTTGCTCAGGAGTGACTCTTTACAGATCCAAACAGATTTATAGTGTGAGAAATGTTCCGCTGGACGGTCCTTGTGAACGGAGGACCGAAAGGATCCCGTTTTGCTGCTACCGCAGTGAAGCATGAGGTGTACGCCTTTGAAATGGAGCGTCATGTCCCCGGAAACACTACGATTTATACCCATGTTTTCAACACAGTGTCTTTACGTTGGAGGAAGTTGGCCCCGGTAACTACCCATGCCCCCCCATACCCATGGGGGGGCATGGGTTTCAGAGGGGGCAGGAGTATCCAGCATGAGGGCCACACAGCTGTGCCGATAGAATATGTTGTCTACATCTGGGGAGGGTCTCGTTACGGAAACGTGCTTTATGCATTTGACGTCGACACCCACAGATGGTTCAAACCCAGGGTGTCAGGGACTGTTCCAGGGGAGAGGAGGAACCACTCAGCCTGTGTCTTGGGGAAGGTCATGTTTATCCATGGAGGACACCTCTCTGAGACTGGACACACTAGTGACACCTACATGTTGGACACCACCACGATGGTCTGGTCTTTAATTAACACCAGAGGACCTCCACCACCTGCTTCAGAACGTCACTCTGCCACCATCATCGGGACAAATATGTTTGTATTTGGGGGCCGGGGGGGTCGGGGGGGTCAGTACTACAACTACATCAGAGTGTTAGACACAGAGACCAACTGCTGGCTGAACACACCTTCTGCACAGCTTTTTCCATTCCATTTCCATTCAGCCCTTGCCTACAATGGAGAGCTGTACATAATTGCTGGTGAAAACAGGGAATCTACCTTAAGTTGCCTGTGGAAATTCAATCCAGAGACCTTTTCCTGGACAAAGGTCGAGTCCAAAAGGAAACCATTCTATAATTCAAAGTGCTGTTGTTGCACGGTGGAAGATCGTATCATCCTCTTTGGGGGAGACAAAGGTGACTTCTCACGCAATGATGACCTGTATATCCTAGACTTAAGTCCTAGCCTGAAGACGTTATGTAAGCTAGCAGTTATTCAGTACGGTGCGGAGCAGTCTGAACTCCCTCACGACATCAGGTGGGAACTGAGAGCCATGACTACCAACAGCAATAGAACGGAGTCTTTGATGAGGACCTGTAACGTGCAACGTGTAACGAGTTTTTATGATGATCCAGACCGGATTGAGTTTGAGCACTGGACCCTTAAGACACTGGTGCGCCGCGCCCTTGAGACACAGGTGCTCCGCAGCATGGGTATAGATGTCACAGGGTGAATGGAGATCCAGGGTGATTGAAGACAGAGCGCTCGTTTTTAGGCACGGGGCTTCGGGGCGATGCGGGGCTTTTCGAGACAGGGTTTATTAGCGAGGCTCGCGAGGAGGAGGATGAGAAGGAGGACGCGGCGCTGCGAGGCGGGGGTTTATTACGCGAGGCTCGCGAGGAGGAGGAGCTCCTCCTCCTCCTTCTTCTCCTCCTCCTCCGAGGAGAAGGAGAACGCGGCGCCAAGAGGCGGGGCTTTGATGCGACGCGGACCTGTCTTTTGTTGTTCCCCCCACATAGCAACCAGGAAGCTACGCTAGGGGAACGCTGAACACACGCACACGCTTGTCCATGACGGAGGCGCGCCGACTCAGTAGAGCTTGAGGCCGAGTGTGTGTGTGTGTGTGTGTGTGTGTGTGTGTGTGTGTGTGTGTGTGTGTGTGTGTGTGTGTGTGTGTGTCAGGGAGAAACTAAAACAAAAGCCAGCAGAACACAATAAAAGTATCTTAACAGTCCATTGAAAGCATGAGCGCGTGTGCGTGTGCGTGTGCGTGCCTGCGCGTGTGTGTGTGTGACTGTGTGTGTGTGTGTGTGTGTGTGGTCGCGGCCATATATGCTTGTGCACAAGCCTGGCTTGTGGCTCCCTCTAGTGTTGCTTCTACAGAATTGCTGGGTGGGTGGTAAAAACGAGCGAGCCTTCTTCAATCACCCTGGTTCTCCATTCACCCTGTAACATAGATACCTAGACACCTCATTGGCCTCTGCAGTTCGTTGGAGCGACTTGTATCGTGGTCGCCATTTTAGAGGAGGCAAGCATGGCAATTCAAAGTGACTACTGGCCAATCACAGCGCATTGACTACTGGCCAATCACAGTGCGTAGACTACTGGCCAATCACAGTGCGTTGACTACTGGCCAATCACAGCGCGTAGACTACTGGCTAATCACAGCACGTTGACTACTGGACAATCACAGCGCGTAGACTACTGGCCAATCACAGCGCGTCTAACTGACTTTTGCTGCGTGGCTGCCTCTTACGAAAAGACCCGCCCCCACCTGCCTCTGATTGGCCTACCGAACGCCCCCTTCTGTGACACACGCGGAAGCTTGCCTCCTCTAAAATGTCTCATCAGTCCATGGCAAACAGCATTGCACTTGTGACGACTCATAATAACAGTGTCGAGATGCACATGGTTATTTCACAAAGCAGAGCGCTCATATTAAAACTCACTTGTCAAGTGGAGGGCTACATGTAGTCTATAGCGATGGTATATGCACTCACACTATGAATCACTTTTAGGTCTATCTACTCTAACCCTGTCTTTATCTACCATGTTGATTCTACATGTACATTATTGCACAGACAGAAGTATTAAGACATAAGGCAGGACTACTTCAACATTCCTACAATGTAATGCCTCAGCTCACGAACCTCTGTCATTGCCTGATTCCAATGGCTTCCATTTCTCTCTCCAGCGTGAAGACATGTGCTATGGAATGCCTTTTGCAATTAAGCAGTGCAGAAGCCTGCAGTGGCAGAACTGTAGCAGCCCTTTTAACAGCGGAGAACAGGACAGAGCCCCGGCTGACCTTTCGTTTCTTCTGCACTGTCTGAACTGATTAGGCTTGGCGGCAGAAGGATATATCACAGCATGTCTAAACTCCGGCCCATTATGTTCCAGGCCAAACTCCTCAACAACCATAACACAATGAAATAGGGGTGGGTGGAGTTGATATTGTGTTCCTATCTGTGCCATATTCGCTCTGTCCTTCAACTCATTTGTTTTCGAGGGTGCAAGATAACTCTAATCTACAGTATTTTAAAAGGATAGTTCACCCCCAAAACGACTTTTTTTCTATCTACTAGTAACCCCATGGAGACTTGAATTCATGGATATTTTTTTGTTTTTGTCGCATTCCTAAGCTAATAGTTTGATGACCGGCAGCGGTTCCGGTAGGAGACACAAAGAGTCTCCTTTGTGTTTCCTACCGGAACCGCTGCCTACCGGCCCGCTGGTCATCAAATTATTGGCTTAGGAATGCGACAAAAACAAAAAAACTAATCCATAGAAAAAAATAGATTTTTTGGGGTGAACTAACGCCCTACTTGATCATACTACAGCGTCACACAAAAGCATCAAAAGTAGCAGATCTACAAGCTGGAAACGCGACGCGACGCGTTTCCAGCTTGTAGATCTGCTACTTTTGAATTTGAATCCTGAAAAGTAACAGTTTTGGATGTATGAGGTTTCCCACCCGACAGAGACGATATACAAGATACCCGTATATGGAGCAGGCCGAGATGCCCATATAAGGAGCGGGGTGGAAGAGGCTGAGGCTATCATGCTTTGTGGATTGGCCAAGCATTGCGTGACATTTTGTGCCACTGAAGCAATATAAGCGATAAACACACACATTAGGACTCCAGTTTGTTGTTGTTCAGAGCGAGTCTTTACAGATCCAAAAAGATTTATAGTGTGAGAAATGTTCCGCTGGACGGTCCTTGTGAACCGAGGACCGAAAGGATCCCGTTTTGCTGCTACCGCAGTGAAGCATGAGGTGTACGCCTTTGAAATGGAGCGATATGTCCCCGGAAACAGGACTATGATTTATACCCATGTTTTCAACACAGTGTCTTTACGTTGGAGGAAGTTGGCCCCGGTAACTACCCATGCCCCCCCATGCCCATGGGGGGGCATGGGTTTCAGAGGGGGCAAGACTATCATGCATGAGGGCCACACAGCTGTGACGATAGAATATATCGTCTACATCTGGGGAGGGTCTCGTTACGGAAACGTGCTTTATGCATTTGACGTCGACACCCACAGATGGTTCAAACCCAGGGTGTCAGGGACTGTTCCAGGGGAGAGGAGGAACCACTCAGCCTGTGTCTTGGGGAAGGTCATGTTTATCCATGGAGGACACCTCTCTGAGACTGGACACACTAATGACACCTACATGTTGGACACCACCACGATGGTCTGGTCTTTAATTGACACCAGAGGACCTCCACCACCTGCTTCAGAACGTCACTCTGCCACCATCATCGGGACAAATATGTTTGTATTTGGGGGCCAGGGGGGTCGGGGGGGTCAGTACTACAACTGCATCAGAGTGTTAGACACAGAGACCAACTGCTGGCTCAACACACCTTCTGCACAGCTTTTTCCATTCCATTTCCATTCAGCCCTTGCCTACAATGGAGAGCTGTACATAATTGCTGGTGAAAACAGGGAATCTGCCTTAAGTTGCCTGTGGAAATTCAATCCAGAGACCTTTTCCTGGACGAAGGTCGAGTCCAAAAGGAAACCATTCTATAATTCAAAGTGCTGTTGTTGCACGGTGGAAGATCGTATCATCCTCTTTGGGGGAGACAAAGGTGACTTCTCACGCAATGATGACCTGTATATCCTAGACTTAAGTCCTAGCCTGAAGACGTTATGTAAGCTAGCAGTTATTCAGTACGGTGCGGAGCAGTCTGAACTCCCTCACGACATCAGGTGGGAACTGAGAGCCATGACTACCAACAGCAATAGAACGGAGTCTTTGATGAGGACCTGTAACGTGTAGCACATCTGGCTTAGTCTAAGATCTTCTTAAAGCTGTGGGTTATACCCACTATCTACACAGAACCTGCAAACTCAATCCAACTTAAATGTAATGCCTCAGCTCACGAACCTCTGTCATTGCCTGATTCCAATGGCTTCCATTTCTCTCTCCAGCGTGAAGACATGTGCTATGGAATGCCTTTTGCAATTAAGCAGTGCAGAAGCCTGCAGTGGCAGAACTGTAGCGGCCCTTTTAACAGCGGAGAACAGGACAGAGCCCCGGCTGACCTTTCGTTTCTTCTGCACTGTCTGAACTGATTAGGCTTGGCGGCAGAAGGATATATCACAGCATGTCTAAACTCCGGCCCATTATGTTCCAGCCCAAACTCCTCAACAACCATAACACAATGAAATAGGGGTGGGTGGAGTTGATATTGTGTTCCTATCTGTGCCATATTCGCTCTGTCCTTCAACTCATTTGTTTTCGAGGGTGCAAGATAACTCATATCTACAGTATTTTAAAAGGATAGTTCACCCCCAAAACGACTTTTTTTCTATCTACTAGTAACCCCATGGAGACTTAAATTCATGGATATTTTTTAGTTTTTGTCGCATTCCTAAGCTAATAGTTTGATGACCGGCAGCGGTTCCGGTAGGAGACACAAAGAGTCTCCTTTGTGTCTCCTACCGGAACCGCTGCCTACCGGCCCGCTGGTCATCAAATTATTGGCTTAGGAATGCGACAAAAACAAAAAAACTAATCCATAGAAAAATTTTGATTTTGATTTTTTGAACTAACCCTTTAACGCCCTACTTGATCATACTACAGCGTCACACAAAAGCATCAAAAGTAGCAGATCTACAAGATGGAAACGAGACGCGTTTCGAGCTTGTAGATCTTCTACTTTTGAATTTGAATCCTGAAAAGTAACAGTTTTGGATGTATGAGGTTTCCCACCCGACAGAGACGATATACAAGATACCCGTATATGGAGCAGGCCGAGATGCCCATATAAGGAGCGGGGTGGAAGAGGCTGAGGCTGTCATGCTTTGTGGATTGGCCAAGCATTGCGTGACATTTTGTGCCACTGAAGCAATATAAGCGATAAACACACACATTAGGACTCCAGTTTGTTGTTGTTCAGAGCGAGTCTTTACAGATCCAGACAGATTTATAGTGGGAGAAATGTTCCGCTGGACGGTCCTTGTGAACGGAGGACCGAAAGGATCCCGTTTTGCTGCTACCGCAGTGAAGCATGAGGTGTACGCCTTTGAAATGGAGCGTCATGTCCCCGGAAACACTACGATTTATACCCATGTTTTCAACACAGTGTCTTTACGTTGGAGGAAGTTGGCCCCGGTAACTACCCATGCCCCCCCATACCCATGGGGGGGCATGGGTTTCAGAGGGGGCAGGAGTATCCAGCATGAGGGCCACACAGCTGTGCCGATAGAATATGTTGTCTACATCTGGGGAGGGTCTCGTTACGGAAACGTGCTTTATGCATTTGACGTCGACACCCACAGATGGTTCAAACCCAGGGTGTCAGGGACTGTTCCAGGGGAGAGGAGGAACCACTCAGCCTGTGTCTTGGGGAAGGTCATGTTTATCCATGGAGGATACCTCTCTGAGACTGGACACACTAATGACACCTACATGTTGGACACCACCACGATGGTCTGGTCTTTAATTAACACCAGAGGACCTCCACCACCTGCTTCAGAACGTCACTCTGCCACCATCATCGGGACAAATATGTTTGTATTTGGGGGCCAGGGGGGTCGGGGGGGTCAGTACTACAACTGCATCAGAGTGTTAGACACAGAGACCAACTGCTGGCTCAACACACCTTCTGCACAGCTTTTTCCATTCCATTTCCATTCAGCCCTTGCCTACAATGGAGAGCTGTACATAATTGCTGGTGAAAACAGGGAATCTACCTTAAGTTGCCTGTGGAAATTCAATCCAGAGACCTTTTCCTGGACGAAGGTCGAGTCCAAAAGGAAACCATTCTATAATTCAAAGTGCTGTTGTTGCACGGTGGAAGATCGTATCATCCTCTTTGGGGGAGACAAAGGTGACTTCTCACACAATGATGACCTGTATATCCTAGACTTAAGTCCTAGCCTGAAGACGTTATGTAAGCTAGCAGTTATTCAGTACGGTGCGGAGCAGTCTGAACTCCCTCACGACATCAGGTGGGAACTGAGAGCCATGACTACCAACAGCAATAGAACGGAGTCTTTGATGAGGACCTTTAACGTGCAACGTGTAACAAGTTTTTATGATGATCCAGACCGGATTGAGTTTGAGCACTGGACCCTTAAGACACTGGTGCGCCGCGCCCTTGAGACACAGGTGCTCCGCAGCATGGGTATAGATACCTAGATACCTCAATGGCCTCTGCAGTTCGTTGGAGCGACTTGTATCGTGGTCGCCATTTTAGAGGAGGCAAGCAAGGCAATTCAAAGTGGCTACTGGCCAATCACAGCGCATTGACTACTGGCCAATCACAGTGCGTAGACTACTGGCCAATCACAGTGCGTTGACTACTGGCCAATCACAGCGCATAGACTACTGGCTAATCACAGAACGTTGACTACTGGACAATCACAGCGCGTAGACTACTGGCCAATCACAGCGCGTCTAACTGACTTTTGCTGCGCGGCTGCCTCTTACGAAAAGACCCGCCCCCACCTGCCTCTGATTGGCCTACCGAACGCCCCCTTCTGTGACACACGCGGAAGCTTGCCTCCTCTAAAATGGCGCCCGAGATACGAATGCCTCAGAGCCGAAGGAGGCGTCTACCTTTATATGTTCAGCAGCCTGTGAATGATCCAAGCACCACCGAAGAAGAGTATACCCAGAAATCATGTGATCACAACAACAAAAAAGATCACCTCCTTTCATGTTAATTGGACGTCAGCTTATTAGAGTAGTCTCGGAGGTTAGGTTCAGTTAGCATAGCAAACCAAAGCCTTGGGAAATCACATGAACTTAAGTGTTGTGCTGGATTGACCATAAAATGAAAGCATATTTTCACATGGCAAACAATAATGCTCAGGAGCAGCAAGTTCAAGTACACAAATTTATTTGAACATATATTAAACATTTTATTTCTTCCTTTGTGTTAAAGACATGATACAGTATATCTACATTAGGCTATACAATACTTGCTGGCAGAAAAACCAACATGTTGGATCAAGACAGGACTGAGGTAAAGGGGAGGCTACTCTCTAGAGCTAAAATAACATCTTTTTTGTTTGACATTATGCAATACTCGCAATATTCATCGATTTCTATCTCATCAGTCCATGGCAAACAGCATTGCACTTGTGACGACTCATAATAACAGTGTCGGGATGCACATGGTTATTTCACAAAGCAGAGAGAGCTCATATTAAAACTCACTCGTCAAGTGGTATATGCACTCACTATGAATCACTTTTAGGTCTATCTACTCTAACCCTGTCTTTATCTACCATGTTGATTCTACATGTACATTATTGCACAGACAGAAGTATTAAGACATAAGGCAGGACTACTTCAACATTCCTACAATCTACTGAGGGACTAGTTTTCCACCAACAAAATACCTGTCTGGTACACATCTCGTGGATGAAGTGAAAAAGGGGTCACATTAGGAGAGTGGTAACAGTCAACATACTGTCAGGTCTTTGGGTTATGGTTGATCAGCGACCAGCGATTCTCAACCTGAGGTGGGCAACATATCATTTAGCAAATAATGTACAAAACACTAAGATTTGAATGATAGTATTACACTAATAAAGAAAAGTATGTTAAAAAAAAATAATCGTAGCATTCTTTCTTTAAAACCTTGAAAAATGAGTTTAATTGTGATACGGATAAATGGGGACTTTAGGGACATTAGTTCCACTCATCCAAGCCACAACACAATCGATTGATAGATCATAAAACATAAAAATGCCCTGAAAATGCATGCAGTCCACCCATCTGACCACTTAACACGTTAAGTAAGTGGTCAGATGAGTGGGCCACTAACAGGATTTTAAGCGCACGGGCCCTGATCCAGACAAAGGTTGAGAATCACTGGATAAGACCATTTCAGACTGAAGAGAAGATGGTGAATGATGCACAACAAAAAAATAAAGTCTCAAATCTATATCTGTAGAATTGTGTTGCTGTGTGTAGCACATCTAATCTAAGAATTAGACCTAATAATGTGCATACAATGATCTACAATACAACATGCAGCATATGGTTATGAGACCATTTTAAGAAACTGATTTAGTAAAACACAATAACAGCAACATAAGAATTACTGTAAGTGTTTTATCACTTTATCACTGTATTTTTGAATGGTTAGCCTATCTTTTAATCTTTTAATTACAGTGGGTATTGCCAAATGATTCTGATCTGTAGCTAAACAATCCAATTTAGCCATCCAGCAAGCTAACAGCTGTTTAGTTCATCCGATATTTGAAATAAAATAATTTAGAGATCGTCAATTTAAAATGTATTGAGCTTGTATAAATGATGTTCAAGTATATCATAATTATTATCGATAAGCTGGGAATTACCAAGCTTTGTGGTGGGTACCTTCTTAAAGGACTCTAGGCGTACCGGTGTTACAACACATTGTCCATTGTACATCGGCCACATAGTTTACATAAACCTCAACCATTTTTTTCATAGACTTATACTGTACATAAAAAATGTAAGTAAGATTTCAATTAAGATAGGCATAATTAGACTGGTATGGTCTTTACATGATTACAATCATCAGCAACCCAGTTTATTATAGATCAGAGTGAGTGTGAAGGGAAGAGGAGATGGCTGTGAAACAGAGGAGCACTTACACATGTCACTACAGCAACAGAGCTGATGGACTGTCAGGGGAAGAGTGCATGAGGTAAACAGAGAGTGGAATCCTATAATCAATTCCAATACATAGGCGGGTACACACACACACACACACACACACACACACACACACACACACACACACACACACACACACACACACACACACACACACACACACACACACACACACACACACACACACACACACACACACACACACACACACACACACACACACACACAGCTAACTGGCTGAATTGATAGTAACAAAGTAAGGAAAACAATGGTGATGATCGCCGAATGAAGCGTTCAAGCGGAATAAACTGTGCCTTGCAGATGCTTATGTTATAATGTAACTCTTTGAGAGAGGGGGCTCTTGCAAAGCACAGCACAGACCAGGATCAATAATCCGGACTCCAGCAGGCGCAGAGGCTTATAACAGAGGTCATTAACCCCTCCAACATATGGCTGGGCTCTGTGTGCTATTCAAGTGAGAAACGCATGAGAGAGGTCGGAGTGGAGGGCAGATGAAGGTGAGCAGACGAGGCGAGAGAGAGAGAAACAAAGCAAGGGGTTCTGACCTCCAGTGGCGTTGCCACCACTCTGCACAGTGGGCTTTTTGCTTTAATTGATGGAATTCTACTGACACAAAGATAGAGCGGGCGCAGCTTATTGATGACCAGGAGGCACCGCTGATAAGATACAGGAAATGAGGTTATGGTGATTCAGGGAAAGGGAGAAAACGAATGGCACCTACTGTATACAGTGCAAGAACTGCATGGATCAATCCTGGAAATCTGCAGAAATCTGTACCGTGTGAACTTAATCTCTAAACTACGCTTTCATAAATTTTGATATACTGTACATATTGTTATATTCTGTTGCTACATCCAATGAATTCCCCACCCGCCCCCAACAACAACAACTGCACAGGGAAATCCAGAGTGTTAATCTAGCTCTGAGAGTGTAACAAGCACATGTTGAAGCTCATTGTGCAATGGTCAGCCTTTCCTCGTGCACCATTGCAGTTTGTCCATGACTGTCCTGAATTTGGCATTGCATGCCCACGGGGCTTGCTGGCCAGTGCCATGTTCATCTCAGAACTAAATTGTCAGGATTTTGCTGTGTGCAAACTCTATAACCCCTTTTCCCTTAGAAAGTAGAGCTACATGGTTGACTTACCTGACATTACCGTGTACCGTTGGACCTGTTAAATATTTATGGTAAAAAGCTATGCACATCACATGTCGGGGTTCTGGGTTAGGAAAAGGTCAGAAAAACGAATAGAATCTGCACACTCACATGTTCCACTGCTGAAACATTTAAGTGTGCCAATTGTATACTTTTTTCAAATATATATTTACAGTATAAAGTCGATGTTTTTTCTTTTGAGATCTCTTATGCATTACAAAATCTTGTGCTTTAGCAGTTTAAACACACACACACACACACACACACACACACACACACACACACACACACTCACACTCACACTCACACTCACACTCACACTCACACTCACACACACACACACACACACACACACACACACACACACACACACACACACACACACACACACACACTCACCAGGTAGAAAACATTTCTTCCCCTCATGGTGCTTCACACTCCAAAAACAAATAATCCCTGTATTCTACTGTGTAACATGGCCTCCAAGGACATCAAGATGAATGTCGCTGACGGCAGTTCAAAACATCATTGTTCCCGTCAGCCATTGGTTTTCCTTGGAAATAATGGATCAGTAAGTAACTTTTGACCTTTAGAAGATTAGAAGCGTGAGACAGGAAATGACCTGCTGAAATGTCCTGAGATGATGCCTGACATCAAATGTCTGCCTCAGTCCAGACTTGTAGCGATCAAACATCAAAGAAAAACTGCTACATTAAGATTTATTTTTGAACTTTTATCCCTTGAAAGATATGTCCTCTCTCCCCCATTATCTATTCATTTTCATGCATTTGAGGGGCCCATTTGTGCTGAGATATGGCAGTCAAACGTACTTAAATATGTCAGTTTATCCTAAGATCACAGGCCTCTTTACTGCAGAGTAGTACCTGGCCATCTGTAGTTTGGTTCTCCCCAAGGCTTGCATTTGTAGAGAAGAAGTACTAGAACGACTAGAGAAGTAAAGAGAGATGTAGACCTAGTAGTGATTGAGAAAAGAGAGTATAGATGCTGACTTGTCTGTGATAGTGTACTTTTTTGCTAAATGCACTGTTTCGAAAAGGTTATCATTGTGCCTAATTCTGTAATTATTAGTACTGCTACAGTGTTCGAACAAAAGCACAAAATGGCACCATGAGTAGCTGAAAAAAAAACAACATCAGTGGACTGCCCTCTTAGCTAAGGGAATCAAACCATTAAAGGTGTGTGCCAGTCACAAATTGTCCAGAATGGTGGACCATTGATTGATGATGCCTTTGTCTGCAGCTCCGGATCCGGCACTGGGCTCATCCATATCAATGTTCAAAACACCTCACCACCTTACAAGACTCACAGACTCCACTGATCCTGCTGATACGCTCACACACAGATCTCAATGGCTGTGGCCATCACCATCTGGCTCTTATTTTTCTCTCGGCCTGGGGAGTGGTGCTGTCCACCAGAGTCCTCCCGCTGAGATAGTGGGTCTGAGAGGACGCTGCGCTTAAGTGGTGCCGGGCGCAGGCACGATGTTCCTGGCGGGGTGGATGGATCTGTGAGTCTATGACTGACGCGTGATGGAGTGGAGGACGGACAGCTCCCCAAACACACCCCTGAGCTTGACCTCTCTCCTCTCTTTGCCCGACATGACGCTCGCCGCCGGAGCTCACTGACCAGCTCGTATTTGACGAAGCAAAAGACATCTTTGACTCCGCAGCGTTTCTCCGGCTCAGCAGACAGCAGCCTCTGGAACATGCGCAGCGCATCGTCTGTGAAGCGGCGCCACTGAGACGGGTAAGTGCCCGCAGGGCATCCAGCCTTCTGCCAGCGCCGGAACTCCTCATAGAAGGCGTCAGCCGGCAGTGCCGCCTCCCAGGGGAAGTTGCCCGTCAGCATACAGAACACCAGCACGCCGAACGCCCACACATCTAGACTGGTGGTCACTAGGAACCCCTCAGATCGGCTGGCGCGGCACACCTCCGGCGCTGTGTACGGGATGGTGCCGCTAACGCGCTTCACGCGGCAGCCCACTCGGCGGGTCATGCCGAAGTCAGCCAACTTGACGCGACGGCACTCGCGGTCAAAGAGGAGGACGTTTTCGGGCTTGACGTCCCGGTGGACCAGGCTTTTGCTGTGCATGAAGTCCAGCGCCAGCCCCAGCTGCTGCATGCAGCGCTTCACCATCTCCTCTGGCAGTCCCACCTGATGGAAATAAGAAAGAGAGAGAGCATGAGAGAGAGAGGTTTGATAAATCACAGGAAGAGAGGAGAAAAACAGGGGATGTGAAACTGGCGGAAAGTTGAGGAGACAGCAAAGAATAAATGGAGGCTTAAGTATGCAGAAATTAAAGGGACGAGAAGGGAGGATAGTACAGATTATAAATAAAGAGATGCACATGCTGTACTGTATTGGTGTAGTTGCATAGATTGAGAATCGGGTTAAGTGAGGGTGTATAGGGGGCGCCTGCTGGCCTAGCGGTCCAGGTGCATACCACATATAGGCTCTAATGCCTATATGTGTCGCGGGTTTGAATCCCAATCCTGACGAAATTTGCTGCGTGTCACTCCCCATCTCTCTCTCCCTGTTTCCTGTCCATCTCCACTATCCACTATCAATAAAGGCAGAAAAAGCCCCAAAAATATCTTAAAAGAAAGAAAAAATAAGAGAGGGTGCAGACGAAAGAGTGAGATGTGTACAGCAGAATGGCGAAACAAAAGGTTCTAATATTAGATTGCTCTCATTTTTAACAAACCCGCAGGAGGACCTTGAAATCAAGGCTGAACCATCCGGAACGCACTGACAAGAGCACCGCACCGCATGAAACTCTGAGCCTGAAACAAGGCTCCAGTCCCCTGGAGAGCTTGTTAAACTGCAGCACACCGAACATGGCGGTGGATTGGATGGAGTGGCTCTGGCTGAGGATGGACGGTGACTGGTGGAAGGGAGGAAGAAGAGCAGGGGGCATGCATGATGGAGCTACCTGGGGGGGAATGATGTCGAACAGATCCCCAGCAGGGGCATATTCTTGTCCAAACACGTAGCTGTCCTCAGTTTCAAAGAGCACATCCAGGATTTTGATGATGAATGGGCTGCAGCCGAGTGATCCAGTTAGACTGTACTCCCGCAGGAAACTCTTCAGCTTCGTCTTGTTTTTAGTAACAAATTTGAGGGCCATCTTGGTGCCTGAAAAGTACCGCATACACAACAAAAAGCAGGCACACACACACCATTATATTTAATTATCAGGAAAAATCCTTATTTTGCAGTGTATGTCAATAAACAATAATTTAATGTTGCTGACATAACAGTAGTTCTACTCAAGTTACTGAATTTGCAAGCAATCTGTTATCTGATGCAGCAAATGTTAGGGGGAGATCCTGCTACAAGTTTATGTCAGCTGTTATGTTCATTCACTTGTGCTCACTCACGCGTAAGTACACACACACACGCACACACACGCACGCACGCACGCACACGCACACACACACACACACACACACACACACACACACACACACACACACACACACACACACACACACACACACACAGAACCAGCTGTTCACTAACACAGCTGCTGATATACAAGCTTTAGAGTGCTCACTGCTCACACAGCACGTTTAATCTTTAGTGCCCTCTCACTCTACTAAGACTTTACAATGCACTCTTTATAGGGCACTTCAACCTGAGCTAGCACTCTGGCAATTATACTCAAACATTCCCAAAGTAAACCAAAAGATCCAAACATAGCCATTTTTATTTTACTGCTCCGAAAAAGTTCTCTCTGCAGTGCTTGGGATGGGAGTTATTTCAATATTATGAGCAATTCTGATTTGTCTATTCTGATCAAAATGTACTGTATTGTAATTAAAATAGAAATAAAATAAACCATGTAAGAACAGAATAGGTCACACTGTACAAAAAAAGCCCTTTCAAAAGACATGAAAACATGGAATGAATACATTGTAGGAGAGAATTCTCTCTCCTCTGACCCATGCCCACTTCACCCATGCCTCACCCTGTGTGCGATGCGCCACCAGATCCACCTTGCCATAGGTGCCTTTGCCCAGCTCGCGGATGTGCTCATAGTGTTTGGCTACGTCTGCTGCTGACAGGGTAGTGATGGCCAAGGCCTGCATGTCCTCCACAGGCACCCCTTCACAGTAGGCCGTCTTAGATGTAGGCGATCCAAGTCCGCCACTGGCCACGCGACCCGGCCCTGACGGCGATAGCGACAGGCTCGCCTTGACGCTATGGGGCACGCTGAGAGACGGGAGAGGCACAGGATGTACAACAAAGAGGAACCTTTATTAGAATGATATATATTTTTTAAAAGAGTTAAATTAGTAGTTTTAATGCGTGCGTGCATACATGTGTCCATGTTAGGTGATGGTCAGGGCTTGTATGTTGCACATGTGAGTGTGCGCCTGTGTGTTTGTGTATGTGTGTGCAACTTGTGTTTACAGTGTGAGTGTCCAAATGAGAGTACATCCTACAGGGAGACTTGGGCACAGACTACACCAGGAGCGGAACGACTTTGAACCACTGGTGGAGCGTTATAGCGCCATTGTACGATGGGGGGGGTCTTTGTCGCTGCACTAGAGTCCTATGGGCTGGGGCGGGGTCTGTCAGTAGGGGGTGTTGAAGAACAGGAGTAGTAGGAAAGAGATGGGGGCTCTTCTCTGGCAGGTGAGCAAGTAGGGTACCGTGGGAACACAGAAATGTGTAAAAGTGGGGGAAAGGCAACAAATAAAGCATTATTGGCTGTAATAAAAAAGGAAGATAAAAGAAAAAGAAAAGGTCCTGCATTTTAAAACAAAATGTATTTCTGTGGATGTAGTCTTAAGTTAACCATTCTTCAACAGATGTTAATTTCCATGCGATCAATGCAGGGACGGGATCAACAGGGACTTGGCTTGTTGTTTTTCTTGGTAAATGTATTGAACTTCCTGTCCCTCGACATGGTTTTCACCAGAGCTCCCAGACACTGCTCCCTGCATGGCTAGCTTCAGACATCAACACTTTCTGGCAGAGCACTATTGGAAAATCAATAACGGTAGGAAGTTTGACAAATGGAAAAAGCTGACAGAGTCGAGGTGTGTACCTGCTGGTAAAGCATATGTCACAGATTATCTGTGCGTGCTCTCTGCAAAATTGCCATACTGAAATGTACTTCTGTACAATTGATACTGTGACAGACAGGAAAAAAAAGGTATTATTTAGTTCCGCCTGCTAAACACATTTGGGCTGTACAGAAGTCGCTTTGAGCAACTTGCTGAATTAAAGAAAAATCACAGCAAAAACGTTACTGCTGATTTTGTGATATACCCACTATTAAATAGGGCACAATGACCCAAATCGCGAGAAGAAAAAAAAAGAAAGAAAAACAAAAGGAAAGTTGCAAGCTAAGGATTGGGTCAGTCACACCAGGTGATGTTGAATGACAGTTAATTTAACTCACGAAAAGGGTTTGTTGCAATACGTACTCGCCTGCACCAAAAAGGGGCTTACTGTTAAGAAAAGCTGATCTAACGCACAGACGTGATGACCTCATCCACTGAGTCTGTGTCTGTCTCTACTAAACACATGCACATTATATTCACACCACAGAACACATACAAACAAAAACACAAGACACATGACCAGCCCAGACAATTCTACCCTTTCTCTCCTTTCTCCAACCAGCCTTTGTACTCTCCTCTTAACCAATAATGACTACTTGGTCACATTGAAACAGCAACTGCATGGCTGATTCATGAATACACAATCAGTCGTGTCTGCTCTTGTCATTTTCATTCCATAAATAGACACACTGGTACACCGCTGCCTGTGTCACAAAATGATTTTATACAAATGCCTTATAGCAGCTGAGGTGCTGTATGAAGCCATTGTTCAGACAGCCACTCGGAGTGTGTTACAAACTGGAATGCAATTTAAAGGTTTGCACATTACTCAGCTAGCTTGTGGTAAGAATATGATCAATGGCACAGCATAAATTACATGGAGGAAACTAAAATAGCATACAGAAGCTTTCTCCTTTGTGTTCTTGGCTCCAATCTTAGCAGCAAGAATCATTTAAAAAAAGCTCACTGAGAACACAACAGTGCCCTGTGTTACTGTATGCATCTTCCAAGATCATGCATTCTCCAAGGCTGTATCATAATAAGACTGTTGCATAAGAGGTTATGAATATCGTAGCCTGCCCATTTTATATAGCCCACGGCAAGTCAACATAAGTGCCCATCATTATTCAGAACCTCGTTTGTGCTCCAAGTTTGGGGATTAAACATTTAAACTTGACAGATAGACCGGGACCAGATTTCCCAAGACCACCCACCCTGCTGCCTGAACCCCCCCTCCATCACTCAGAAATGAACAGGATGAGGCACCATTTGTTTACTGGCACTCCTCCAGCTTTGGCGGGCTGTACGTGCGCTCAGGCTCCACAGGCGTAATGCACAGCACTTTGGCACAGAGCTTAATCACATTACTCAGCTCCCAGAAAGACAAAGGCACCCCACCCCCGGAAGGAAAGAGAATACCCCCAGACGCTCATAGAAACTGATTATTCCTAAATAAAATAAAAACATGACGAGTGCTCAGGAGATCACGGTCTTCTCTGCAGTTGCAGTGACGTAAAATGGGAGCTTCTAGGTGGAAGGAACTTTGTAGGTGCGTGGATAAAGTTAGCTTTGCGTCTGTGCAGGCTTGCGAGTGAGAAGAGAAGTGTGTGTGTGTGTGTGTGTGTGTGTGTGTGTGTGTGTGTGTGTGTGTGTGTGTGTGTGTGTGTGTGTGTGTGTGTGTGTGTGTGTGTGTGTGTGTGTGTGTGTGTGTGTGTGTGTGTGTGTGTGTGTGTGTTTGTGTGTGTGTGTGTGTGTGTGTGTGTGTGTGTGTGTGTGTGTGTGTGTGTGTTTGTGTGTGTGTGTGTGTGTTTGTGTTTCTGTCTGGCAGTGACGGTGTATCAGGCTGGCAGTGACATTCTATCAAAGGTCCTTTGTATTCCTATCTCTCCACAGGGAGCAGCTGGGACCCTCAGCATGCCTTGGTGGTTGTGTTCAACTAAAGGCACATGGGCATCTCCTCTCCTCTCTCCAGTCCTCTGAACTACCTAGAGTAACAAGGTAACATGGACTCAAACCCATATAAAAATGAGGATTTTGAACCTGTACTACATTCTTAATTCCCCTTTGGTATTTTCTCAATCAGTAACCGTTTTAAACCAACATGTGCAGCAAAACATATTTTTTTTAAATAAAGCATCTGTAACAAAAAACTAAGCAAAACAAACTCCAGGCACTCGTAAGACTCCATGTGTACATGAAGTGGCTGCTAAAGAAGCCCGCTGACCTTTCTCCAATAAAATTTTAGCTAGTGATGAGAGCAAGGAGCAGTCCTGCGATCCCATTCGCTACTGTTCCTTCCATTTCGTTTCAGTTCCCCCTCAACTCTGAAGGTCGGATGTTTGAATTCTATTCTTCTATTGTGCACTTGAGCACCAAGGCTGTTTTAGCCTTCCACATTTGTCACATTGTCTATCCATTGTTCTTGTTCCCTGACATGAGGACTATTAAAATTGAGTGCCTACTCAGCCCGGCTTAAAGGTTGTGCTGATAAGAGAGAGCCATCTGAACTTGCAAAAGTAATTGGAATTAAATCTCCATTGCATTACCATGAGAACCATTTCCCCAGTTAATTGAATGTAGATGGAGCCTTCAAGTGGATAATTCTCATCCATCACACTGTCATATGAACCTCATATGGGGATTATGATGGCGTATAGTTTGCTTGAGATATCGACCGAGCTATTTGACCTCCCTAATGCAAAATGCATGAATAATGCAATCATGGTTGCTTCTGACATGGCATTCATCACTATACACAGACGTCATGCAGATTGAATACAAAATGTTGACTATTACATACTGTAGGAACAGAGAACTTCTGTAAAGGTAAAGGTCTTGGGCTGTTTGTTTCAGACTTTGATATTGTATTATGCTTCATATGTGATGGTATTCATGTAAAGCCATGTAAACATAATATAATACAACAATATACTGTTATCTGTTAATCCCTGAAAAGAACGTCAAACAGGTATGTGTTGCGGTGGTTAGGCATGGCACATTAGAACAAAAGTGGTCGGGGTATTCAAATCTCTGACCTCAAAACCATTTGAATAGATTAGGCCTAAATCATGTCTGATTTCACAAATTCAATTCAATTTGATTTGATATGTTTAATTAATTTAAATATAGAATTGTTTATAACCGTGATTAATCACATGTTTTTTCATAGATAATCACGATTAATCGCAAATTAATACAAAAAAGATTATCTGTTCAAAATGTACCTTAAAGGGACTATTAGTCTTTATTCTTATTAACATGGCAGAGGACATATGTTTGCTTTAAGCAAATGTATGTTTATTTATTAATGTATGTTTATTAATGACATATTTTCCAGAAACCCTAAAATGGTAAAAAAAAAAAAAAAAACTCAAATGGTACACCATTAGCATAAAAACAGGCTGAGCAGATGGGCATAATGATCTGCAAATGTAACATTACTTAGTAATATGAGTACTCACTACTCACACAATTTAGTGCCCACCTTTATGCTTATAAAGGTTCACTAAAACATCCACTAAAAACCATTAACACTAAGTAATGGACCTCAAACAGGATTATGCAAAATAAAACTAAAACTAGAAAAAGTGCTCCTCGGAGCACAGGTCTCCGCTAGGTCAGGTACATTATTCTGGCCTCCTGGTGGCGCTATAATAGGCCAATGTGAAAAGGGTGCCACTGCATTTTGTTCCAAAAATGTGTTTTGCTAAATTAGACCTGCTGATGGCGCTATAACAGGCCAATGTGAAAAAGGGTGGCATTCCTTCCTTGGCCTAGTGGGAATCGCAAGCTGCGTTCATGATTTGAGGCATTTTGTTCAAAACGGACCAATCCTGAAAATTTTGGAAGCGAACCTTAGCCAATGAGGATGGAATATGGGAAATCGGACAGATCCGTGTTGATCACATGACTATAGAGATACTGTGTACCGATTTGCATGACGTTTGGATAAAATCTGTAGGAGTAATTAAAGAAAATGACTTTTGCACAAATCGGCCTCCAGGTGGCGCTATAACAGGCCCATGTGAAAAACTTGAGGCAGAGGTTCTGAATTGGCATCCAGGGAGTGTGTGTGCACAGTTTCGAGGCGACCGGGCCAACGGTGCCAGAGATTAGCTGCTAACACACGGACAGGACACACGGACAGGACACACGGACGGACGGACGGACGGACGGACGGACGGACGGACGGACGGACGGAGGGTAAAACATACTCTCTCGCCATGCCTTTCGGCCTGGCGGAGACAATAAAGTGAGCAGAGGATATTGTAGCCTCCCTGTTACATTCCAATCTACTGTTAACATTTTGCTCCCTTCTGAAAGTAGCTGAAGAAATGGACGTGGTAAATGCAAGTCCTAACTAGAAAAGTGTGCTCCTCGGAGCACATCGGGTCTCCACCAGGCCGGGTTGCCAACCCAGGCCCTGCAAACTTTGGTCATAGCAACTTGGAATGGGATCTAAAAAATCTAACTCATACATCTTGATCACATGACCCCAGAGATATTGTGTACCGATTTGTGTGAGTATTTGTAGCAGTAGAAAAAAAGTGTGTTTTGAAGAACATCTGGCACAAACAGGGCCTATAAGATGCGTCATGATCCAAGGAATTCAGGGGGAAAATATGTTGATTGTTCAAGAGTTATAGGCCAAAACGTGAAGTGGGCTGTTGTAGCGCCACCATGAGGAGATTTAAAAAACGTGCGATGGAGGTTCTTCCTTGTCTTAGAGGGAATGTGCGTGCAAAGTTTCCCAGCAATCGGGCACTGCTTTCATGATGTGTGACATTTTGTGCAAAACGGCCACCCCCACAAACTTTTGAAGCCAATCTGAATGGAATATGATAAATGTAACGTTCTTGATCACATGACCACAGAGATAATGTATACCGATTTGTATGAGGTTTGGAAAAAATCTGTAGGAGTAGTAACAAAATTTTTTTTTTCAAACATCTGTCTCATGGTGGCGCTATAACTGGCCGATGTGAAACATTTGGGGCAGAGATTTTTCCTTGGGCTCTAGGGAGTGTGCATGCAAAGTTTCAGCAATCGGACGCTGTGTAAATGATTTGAGGCATTTTGTTAAAAACGGGTCACTCCTGCGACCTGCAAACTTTGGAAGCCAATCTTATTCAATCAGGATGGAATATGAAGAATCCGACAGATCCGTCTGGATCACATGACTATAGAGATAATGTGGAGTGATTTGCATGATGTTTGGACAAAATCTGTAGGAGTAAAATAAAAAAATGTCTACCTGGCAGAGACAATGAGTTATGGGGTAACAACAGTAACGGTAGTGTAACATCTTGTACAAAAACCCTGGAAATGTAGGCATTTTCGACCACAATCTAACAAATCTACAAGTCATAAATATGTGCTTACACTGCGCATGCTCACAGACATAGAGAGCTGTGTCCTAAACTACGGGTACGACAAATGGCAAGAAAAGCAATTAATCACAATTAAACAAATTAATCGATTAATCATCCTTAGAATGTGGTGATCCTCTTCATCACTACAGAGGTCAAGCCCTCCCTCCTCCTCATCCTCTTTAATTTTCTCCTCTATTCATGAGAAATGTAAATAGTGGACTAATGAAATAAATAATTAGATTGCAGCGTCTGCTTTGCATCTCTCCTGCCTCTCGATGCAGAACTAATGGACTGGCTACTTTCATGGCTGTGGAGGACTCGTTATCAGTGAAGATCGACGTCCAAGACCGGTGAAGACCGGTGTCCAATTATGTGTGTCAGACATCTGGGTCAAATCAGACACAACAGCTGAACCACATTGTGATTGATATTGTCTCAATGTGTGTTCAAACATTTGAACACACACAATGCAGACATACAGTACACAATGCAGACACTGTCTGCTTGTCTTTCTGTTTCTATGTTGTCACTGGGTGCAACTACGATTGCGTCAGTCGATTAAAAAACTAAAATATATATATATATATATTTTTTTTTTTGATTTATGGAAAATATTTGTACAGGAAAAAAATTAAACCCTGTAAAATAAGCAATAGAATAATAGCTAAGAAAATAACCTCTGCAGCCTAGTATGAACCTGCGGTTATGAGTCAGAGTAGAAACAAGCAACTTTAGTCTGTATTTTACTTACTTAGAAATAAACTCAGAGTTAAATTACCTCTGAGGATTTTACTGTGTGCCAGGCTCAGTGGAAAGCCAGTCGGGGTCTCCTCACACAAGCCAGTTTCATTTGCCTCAGCAGTCACCCGCTCAGGAGTAAATAACTGAGTCATCCACCTTTAAGCCACTGAATATCACATAAGAAGAGCAACAACAACAATGAGGAGGAGGAGGAGAAGAAGAAGAACAACAACAACAACAAAAAGAAGAGGGGAAAGAGGAGAGAGCTAGTGAACTCGCAGCCACACACTTTGGCAAATCATCCTCCCTCCAGTCCATCCCAGCTCTCCATCTTAGCAAGACCTCCTGCTAGGGCTGTGCATGCTGTGTGACCACGCGACACCACCCAGCCCCCCAGACACCCCACACACCCTGGTTTGTCTTGCTTTTCCTCTCCTTAGACTCCCATCAACTCTTTCTCTTTGTTAAACACCCTGCAAAAATGCCACCTGCTGAAATGTCCATCTCTCTTTCTCTCTCTCTCTCTCTCACACACACACACACACACACACGCGCGCACACACGTGCGTGTGCGCGCGTACACACACACCAGCCAGCCAGGCAGGCAGTCACCCCTGCCTGGACAAACCAGCAGATGTGAAGCTATAACCCAAGGTTAAACAACCACGGAGGATTCAAAGACAGTCTGAGAATAGAGTTTTGTTGCTACATTACCGGGACACTGGACCATGTTTACCACAATATAAAATGAAGCTACTGCAAAACTGCTAAAGGAAAATAGAGACATAACTGTAGCATCTGTCATCATTACTGGTTACCAGACCCTGTCTCACAACTTCAAATTGTTAAAG
Organism: Gymnoscopelus braueri; assembly: GCF_963280865.1. NCBI lineage: Eukaryota > Metazoa > Chordata > Actinopteri > Myctophiformes > Myctophidae > Gymnoscopelus > Gymnoscopelus braueri. The sequence goes on from NC_137617.1 coordinate 25,093,697, forward strand.
AGGTGGTACTGTAAACAACTCCTCGCAGGGACCGTGCCAAAGGTTGATGATGATAATAATTATCATTATCATTATGGTCAGAGTGATCATGTAATTTGTCGCAATGGAACATAAATACGCTAAGCTGCCCTGGGAACATGATGTACCCCCCAACCCCATCAGTAGGCTTCTAATTGGGAATATTCATGAGAGGACATAAACAGAAAGAGAAAGACATCTGACAATAACCAAAACATCCCTCCTTAATTAAGTCACGCAGACAGCACAGGAGGCTGGCTTCCCCGTTAACTACATGGGGGATGTTGAATGATGGCAAAGCACTATTAAGGGGGATCGCTGTAACTGATGCAAACTATGATATATGACCATGGTTACGGGATCCTCTACCCTGTTCATACAGCATAGCCGCTGACTGGAGCAGAATACCCTGATGTTGATTGTTAAGAATGCTGAGCCCAGGGCTGCAATCCAATCCACTCGGCTTCAACCCCATCCGTTACTCCGCTCCCCATCACTCTGTCTCGTTTTCTCTTGCGCTCCCTTTCTTTCTCTGAGTATCTCTCTCTCTCAACCCGTGTTGTGAAGCATTGCTTCACCTGCCATTAAGTATGTAATCCTGAAAAACAGCCACCAGCCCTATGTGTCATCGCTTAATTTCTTTGTTGATTGTTGCATTTTCGTGCATGTCTGCGTGAGCATGTGTGTGTGTGTGTGTGTGTGTGTGTGTGTGTGTGTGTGTGTGTGTGTGTGTGTGTGTGTGTGTGTGCGTGACGACCCAAGTGCCCTGCGCTGCCAAGCAAACACAGCACTGTTCACACTATTACTGTATAATGTTAACAGGATAGCAAGCCTACAATATAAAATTGCAGAGTTATTAATTATGTAGTGTGGCTCTTTTCTGGCATCTTGGGTGAAACAAGATGCCTTCTGTAATGTAGGACAAACAGCCTAAAATAGCAGCAGTGGCTTTTGTATGAAGCAGACGATACACTAACTTTGTTCAATGAGGTAATAATATCTGGCATGTGTAATAAAGGCAAGATAACTTTGATGAGGAATTTCACTTGTATTTTGGATGCTCTGGAAAAAACATGTAAATGCTGTTGTTGTAAAGGTCACAGCCATCACTTCTAGTTATTTTGAAGCAATAAAATGTTTTCTAACCAAAAGGAAATCCATCTGTGCAGACTATCATCATCTTTCATTTAGAGTCCATTACCAGGCAGCCACCCAGCTTTTCTGACTGCTTTCATAGGGTTACCTCAATATCTAGTGCTACATATTTAAATGCATTAGTGAGTGCTGAGTGCCCTCTCGGTTGATCTAAAGGCCTTCATACTGAATTACTACATTACTACATTACTACATTACCACCTTCCACATGACAAAATTAACAATGTATCTGTATTGGCAAGTAGAGTGAATAGTGATGGCAAAGGTTGATAGTTAACTATCAACATTTTAGCTTAAAATACCAAAGAACATACAGTAGCCTTTACTTGACTGTAGGTTGCGTTTTTTATACTGGGATACATTCTCTCTTTAAAAGATAGTCTATTGACTTATTCATTACATATTAGGCATATAGGCTACATTCACTTGCTATAATCCCCCTCCTTTTCCCCTCTACACCAAATCTCTGTGCCGAAAATAGCCGATCTACAAGCTCACAGCTACATGAAGCTGCAAGCTTGTTGATCGGCTTTTTTTCACCGACTGCTCACCCCAAGAATGGGGACGCTAGGGTTCATGTGGTTAGAAAGCTGGGCTCAAAGTTCAGGCATGGAAAACATATGCTAAATTCAGGACAGGATAACGTATTTTATGGAAGTGAATGCATTTACAATTTGCAGCAAATGGTGCTACATTTTGTGTGTAGTGTAGCTGACCCTGCACAACCCCTCCTATTGATTTGGCTCAAAACAAAGTGTGTAATTTTGGGCTTTTTTCAAGGTCAACATGGAATGGCCAGTGGCCAGTGGTTCTCAACCAGTGGTCCGGGGACCACCAGTGGTCCTTGAGGGGGTTTCAGGTGGTCCCCAGCTAAATGATTGAGAGTTGGTAGCCAAATGGACCCTTATAAGGTAAATCTTTAACTCTTGAGAGCGTAAAAAAAACCCAGAATGGATCCTTACGGGTCCATTTGGTTTCATTTTACGCTAAATAAAATGATTGTTAAACATCAGCATTACTTAAATTACAAGAAGTCTACACAATTAGAGATTAGATTAGAATGTAGAAGAATTGTTATTTTGATCAACGTTTGCCTGTCATGTCTTCTATTGGTACCTATGTTGTATATGACCTAGTTTTAGAGGACCAGGGCATTCATCCTTCTCTGAGGGTGTCATCACTCACCTGCTGGCGACCTGCCTCTCTCCTCCATGGTCCTGCATCCGAGCGGCGCGCAGGTCACCTGCGCTCTGCTCGCCACCAACTGATCCACTGGTACTGTGTCTGCAGACGATGGGCGGTTGTTGTTTTCAAAATATTCGTTTTTTTTTTTTACAGCGTTACGCATACAGGGTATAATAATGCGTGAATTGATCTTAAATGACTGTAGGTTTTTAGGAATATGAGCGGCAGAAAACAAGATCACGTTGGCTTCAGTGTTGTCTTTCTGTCCGTGATGGCTAATCTTAAATGGCACATGTCTTTGTTTTGTTTGTCTCTACGGTGCTGCTTCTATTGCCCGTACATCCGTGCGTAAAAGGCGCGCTTCTGACTGATGCTCCCTAGTCGGTGTGCTAGTAAACGAATCGCCTCTTCAGAATCATCAACTCACTCGTGCGGGATGGATGGCGTGAACCCAAGGCAATGAATGAGGTTCCCCGATTATTCTCCACATGACCCAAATTCAGCAGCGCGTAGTGAAAGGGATTTCCATTCCATTCCATTCATAATAACCATTGCACTCTCCCGCTTGCGTGGACACAACTACACTAGTTCTAGTCCTTTCAAATTCGTGGAGCATTCCTTAATTGTGTCGCCACATTGCAATCTGTCTGTTTTTGTCCCTTAATACTCCAGCGGGACTCTGGTAGTGTTTGACTCTTGCTTGTTTCAACCGTTACCTCCTCTCTTGGCGCTAACCAGTCAGTTCAGTTGGTTCGTTGTGAGCTTGCCTCATAGTCACCACCTTCTGGCAATGAGATGGTTTCACATGCAGGCCTACTGGGTCCTAGTGCCTATGCTTCCCCTCCCCAAGCACATTCTAAAAAAAGGCCACTAAAACGTTTGCTTTTATTTCCTTTGATGGAATGAAACACACGTGCGTGCTTGTGTGCTTGTGTGTGTGTGTGTGTGTGTGTGTGTGTGTGTGTGTGTGTGTGTGTGTGTGTGTGTGTGTGTGTGTGTGTGTGTGTGTGTGTGTGTGTGTGTGTGTGCGTGCGTGCGTGCGTGCGTGTGTGTGTGTGTGTGTGTGTGTGTGTGTGCTTGTGTGTCTGTCTGTCTGTCTGTCTGTCTGTCTGTCTGTCTGTCTGTCTGTGAACAGCTAATATCAGGCACTGGGACAGATGAAGAATCGCAGGGGTAGAAACCTCCCTGCACTGGACATTAAGATATCCATGTTGATTATTCATCGATTGTAGATCGGTGAACCATCTTCAGTGTTCAGCACCTCTGTTGATGGACAGGGACAGTCCAACACAGCTAAAATCTTGCCAAATACAAATTTCTCTTCAAATTCTAAACATTAAAAGATAAAGCAGATAGAGACAGTGGCCTACAACAAGAACATTACAAGGCATATTCAAATATAACGTTGTGTGTGTGTGTCTGTGTGTGTGTGTGTGTGGGGGGGGGGGGGGGGGTAGACGCAGTTGCGCATTGATAACACATTGAACACAAGCTCAGATGATTCCAGGTGGAGATAGAGAGAGGCAGTACAGAAGAAGAGATGGCAGGAGGGAGAGAGAGGAGAGAGACATAGTAGTAGTTTTCTTTTTTTGTGTGAGCTGACCCGCCCGCAAGCAAGTCTTTCTTTCTCCACCCGGTTCTCCTCTGCCTCAGCAAGAGGCAAGGAACCAGTCAGTCCATGGCTGAAGTCCATCTTGTAGCCCCCTACCAGCTGCACCCAGTACACCACATCCAACAGTTTTCCCAGCACTACATGGCCCTGTCCACTGCAGAGTTTTGGTGACACCCCCTTTTTCTGAGAGAGGGCGTACCCGCACCACTGCTCCCTGGGTACGTTTGTGTGTCGCTCACAACCTCTCTTGCACCTGTGCAAATTAATCCAACCCTAACTGCCCTCTTAGTTCTGGCTCAGATGGCAGTCCAAACAAGAGGTCTACTGGGGTTCGCAGTACTCTACAGAAAATAAGAGCTGCTGGGGTGCACTGTGCCCACAGGACCGGGGGCAGGTGGACGCCTCAGTCCTTCTGCAGTGAGGATGGCCAGCTCAGTAGCCGGGGTGCGGTAGAAACGCTCGACCAGCCAGTCACTCTGGGTGTGTAGGGGAGTAGTCCACGTTTTGCTCAACTCAAGCTGCCAGCATACTTCCTAGAACACCTGGGTTTCAAAGTTTCACCCCTTGTTACTGTGGAGATCTTTGGGAGCCCAACTAGCAGAACATGTGACCATCAGGTAAGGCCTTTCTGGACAGTGTACAAGTCACACTCGTGGGCGAAGCTGTCGCAAGGTCTTGAAGACTCGAAAGTGGCTATACCATGGACCAGTTGAAACACCTTCTCTCAAAGACCACAGGGCAAGAGTTGCTGCGTCTCACCCTCCCCTCAGGGGCGCATTACCATCTGTACAGCAAGCCATTGAGGACAGTTAGGTTGGCCCACTGTTAGTAATATACCTTGCTCTCTTTATCCAGCGCTGGTACTAGACCATTCAAGGTGGCCTGCCGAAACCCAGCTCAGTCCTGGTTCAGGACCACGTTGCTATCCTGCTCCTGGCGCAGGCTGTGTGGGTCAATAGGGTCAGGTGTTGCGGACTCTGAGCTGTCGGTGCTTTTGTCCTCAGTTCTACTGTCGTCAGCCTGGAGAACAGCTATAAAGTATGCGTTCCTCCATGTGCTGACAATAACAACACTCAAGATCCTCACAGGGTTGTCATGACAGGCCATCGGTGTTACTGCGTAGTCAGACTGCTTGATGACCCACTTGAAAGTCATACCCCTGGAGGGTCTCAAGCCATCGGGCTGACCTTCAGGCTCTTGAAAGTGGAGGACCCAGGTCAGGGACCCGTGGTCGGTCCAGAGCAGGAACCGTTTCCCAGGCAAAAGTGTTCCAGCTTCCATCGGGTGAAACAAATTTCCCACCTGAGAGAGCAACTGTAGTATGCAGTATAACCACTTGCTCTCCGTTCTCATCCCTCCCCACTGCACCCAGGCCCCTGTCACTGGCATCAGTGTCCACAATGAATGGTATGCCTGGTTCCAGGATGAATGCAAGAGTCATCCCAATGGAACATCTGCCCCTTGTGTATTAGGCTGGGGATCGCTAAAGGTCCCCAATATCACACCAGGCCCAGGTATAGCTGCAGCTCTCCAATTTTTCGAGGGGGCAGGGGTGCTCAGTGGTGACCTTGCCTGGGTCAGTGGTGACCCCTTCACCACTTACCACATGGCCCAGGAACACCGTCTTCTGCCACAGGAGGTGAACATTTTCTGGGTGGAGGCGGCAGCCTGCCTGGCAAATAGCTTGGAACATCTCCCAAAGGCTGGCAAGAGCTCCCTCACAGTCAACTGCTTGAGCGGGGAGGTTGTCAATGTAGACCACATGGCAGCTTCAACAGGCTGTTGCAGAGGCATAACACAGAATTGAGGAAAGGAAGTCAGCATACTATTAGCTCCCAGTAGAAAACAATTATTAAATAAGTATGACAACGTTTCGACCGCTATGGGTCTTCATCAGGTCTCAATTTATATATCTCTATTTATAACACAGAATTGCTTGTCCAATGGAGAACGTACTGTAACTGTCGTCGCGGGCTAGCTCCACCTGCCACTACCCAGTATGAAGGTCCAGCTGGAGCCTGCAATGTGGTCACGGGTGTCATCGATATGGAGCACCACATTCGGGTTCTTGTGCGTTTAGGCTTTCATCTGCCAAGTAGTCCACAAAGAAACACCAGGTGTTGTCTTTCTTTTATAGACCAGGAAGAGTGGGTTCAGCAATACCCACCTGTGCCATCTCTGGTACCTTCAGCTCTTCTGCTGCTCTTTTGGCTAGGGGGAGTCACCGTGGGTGAATGCGAATGGGGCGAGACTCCCCAGTGTTCATTTTGTGCTGCACCCAAACGAGGGTGGGGGAGAGGTCCTCGTTGCTCCATTGAAAGAGCTCCCCCACAGCTGCCCGGGTCTTCTCGGCTGTCTTCGGCTGTTCAATGCCCGCAAAAATTGCCATCGCTCTCTGGATAGTTGGCTGAGCAGTGTCTTGGCTGGCTGCTGTCGTGGGTGGCCGTGCCTGCCATGCCTGAAGTGGAATGTTGAAATTATTAGCTCTGTTTCTATGGCGACGCAGAAGGGCTGTTGTCACTGAGCCCATATGAAGGTGGGCCCGCAGGAGGTCTACCACACCTCCCCATTGTTTTAGTAGATCCAGGCCAATAATGCATTCGTCTTGGATATCCACCAGACAGAACTTGTGGTGTAGCTATTGTAGGCTCTGGAGCCAGACAGTTACAGGTGATGTAGTCTCTCACGCCAGACTGTTGGTTCACACAATTTTCAAATGCTTCCGTCTAAAAAGCCCCCCATTTACGTTTTGTCTTTGCAGTCATGTACATTTTTCTGTCTCCTTGCTCATTTCCTCCACGTTCTGCTTGTCAGGCTGGAGCTGATCTGGTTGAAAACCTGTAGCATTGGTTTCTTGTAGGGAATCATCCTTAAGCATGCAGATATGCTCTTGGAGAAAATCGGGACCGAGTCCTTGAACAAAGGCTTGTAGTGCCAATTCCTCCAGGATATGACGTGGAAAGGTGCGATAGTTGCATTGGATTATTTTGGAGCCCTCATCAACATTATAGCTCATCGGCTCCACTAGGGCTTGTCAATGCCCGTAATGCTCGTCCTTCCAATGCCAATGCAAGGTGCTTAGCTGTTTCATAGTCAGACCAGCCATTGAATCATGCCATCCATTTCAAGTAGTCGCTGATGGCCAGTGTGGTCCCTTGGTCTTGCTGGTGGTAATGGCATCACCATGGTGGCATCTTGGCATCTTGGCGGTAAGAGAGAAGCCAGCATCTTCCGAATAATCTGGCACCAGTACCACCACCCAGTGGCAAGTGTCTACTTGCTGGCATCAGACTCGTTCTTTCTCTGGTTGGCAGCGGTGATTTCCTCGCTCGACAAGATCCATTCTTCTATCTTATTCAGCTCTGTCATCCCACTTCTGTCACCAATGTAATTAATTGCGGGGTCTTTCTACGAAGGAGTTGCCACGACTTTTTACCGGAACACCTTTATGTGTAGCACCAAGCACAAACCAACTCCAAGTAACTCAACCATGAAGTGCCCGAATGAGAGGCGTACTCTGTAGATATCTCTATGTCAGGGTGTAGAAACAAATAGCAACACAACACATAAATTATCCTCCAACACATTCCCTTAGCCAACAGAAACGTAATTACACAACAAGAAAATAATACACAAAAGCTGGTGTGTGACCCTTCCCAGGCATGCTGGCAAGTCCCTCCTCTGTCCAGTGCACATCTGCTATTGTTGAGCGCTTTTCTTTTATCTTGAAAGTGTTTGGAAGATTTTGAATACTTTTTTACACAAATCTTCTCTTCTGGGGGTCCCTGGCTTGCACATTTTTTTTAGATGGGGTCCACGGCCAAATGCATATCAATTTGGGGGTCCTTGACATGAAAAAGTTTGTCTATGACATAAAACTGTTTGACCGCTGAGCTAAACAGCTCAAGACCCACGATTGTTACATTGTATATATTAACATTTTAGCACTGTGTACTACTGTTTACATAAAGTGCTGGGATGTGACAATATTATGTTATACTTAAACCTACATGTTTGACAACAGGCAACTTGCCAAATATCTTTGCCACCCAGATTGGACTGAGGGATTAGTATCCATCAAAATAATTGAAATAAACCGAGTAATCATATTTTTGTTTAATCAGAAATGAACAGAAATGATATTCTGATCATTTCTGTTTCATGGCTATTTGGCTAAGCAGTACCACAGGACCACATTGGAAACTAATGTTTCATTACGCTTTCATGTGTTTATCCTGGGTTTAAGTTACATTGTGATTACTTATATTTCTTTTACCAAAATCAAATCAAATCAAATCAAATCAAATCATATCATAAGCCTTATTTATACCTAGTTGTAGACGGTATCACTGTTTAAAAATCAGACCTCCCTTTCACTATCTCTCTCATACAGTTTTATAATACCATAACCAAAATACAATATGCACTCTCCTTTCCTTTATAATCAATAACCTACAACATCATTCCCTGTAGGTGTTTTTTGTTGTATTTTCTTTTCTTTTCTTTCTCCTTTTTATTATTAATTAATTTATTATTATCATTATTATTATTATTATTATTATTATTATTATTATTATTATTATTATTATTATTATTATTATTATTATTATTATTATTGTTATTATCATCACCTATTAAGAGATGGAGTATATTGAACAAGGAGAGGTCGGATATGTCGCATTTTGCAACGTTAACTGCGGGAGGCAAACTGGAGCCGTGGAAATTAGGCTGTTATAAATCATATTGAAGGTGACCAAGGGCTGACAGCAGAGTAGCAGGGGTCAAATATGCCATAGGGACGCATCTGGAGCTGTGAACAAATAGAGCAGTGCCACGTCTCTGCTCCGCTTCTCCTCTCCTATACCCTTTCAACAGCCTTTAATGTCTGTCCTAGTTTCTTACTTTTTAATGTGTTACCTCAAGTCTTCCACCCTTGTCCATGGCATGGCCTTGTTTCTCCTCGCTTCTCAAATCTCCACTCAGTATAAAGTGGAGATTTGTATCTCTTGTGTCCTAAAAAGTGTGAATGCTGTTTAGACTGTCCATCATCTGACTTTAAAGACTTTACAGTACACCCATGAGATTTTCGTTGCTTCAAATATGTTTATCCGAAGCTTGAAAAAAGTACTTTTTACACAATCCATCACAGTCCACATGCTTCTTCTTCTTCTTCTTCTTTTAATAAAAACATACAACAACCAATCAAGACATCAAACAAATCACACACAAAAAACAAATACACCCATGGGATACTCAAGGTTCCTGTTGTTAATCTAAATTCTCCTCCTCCCCATCTCTATGTTTATTCTATTGGAGTAGGAGTTCACCCATACTAAAACCACAAAGCCCAAAACAGCTTAGGTAAACATAACAGTTTAGAAACTATAGGGGGAGAGCATAGATGAATCTGTGAATGCAAGAAAAATGGGCCCTTTTGCAAAGTCTTACAGGTGCAATAAGGAGAGAGAACTCATACAAGATGTATGCGACTGTTGGAGACAAACTAAATAAGTCGCTGACAGGATGAGATGGGCCTCTTGTCTATTGTCTGACGTGCTACGATAAGATCCAAAGAACGCGTTTAAGGGTTTTATTAAAGAAAAATAAATAACTTAGTTTAATGGTGCCTTTATATAGCTCCTTTATCTAAGGCACATTACAACAGCGGAGGAAACCATGCAAGGCACTAGCCTGCTCATCAGAAGCAAATAGGGGTTAGGGGCTGAGGGAGCCCAGGATTGAACCGTGAACCTTCCGGTTGTCAAGGGGCCGCTGTACCTCCTGAGCCACTGCCGCTTTATTTGTTAATCCGCTTATAACTAAATCACAGCGATCAAAACAATAAAGCTGTCCCACACACACACACACACTCTCTTTCTGTTATCAGCAGGTGTATACGTGCTTCACTTAAGAAAATGATGTGCCTGTGACCCAATTATTCATGATCACCAGTGATTGCCATTTGCCATTTTGCCATTGTTTTTTTAATCTTATTTATTGGTTGTGTATTTTGTCATTTGTTATGTGTATGTATAGACCTTGAGTCTGAAACAAAGATTGAATTGAATTGAATTGTGCATAAACAAACAACATAACCAAAACATAAACATAGTTGCAATATACCAATTCATGCCTCCTGCACAGGATACAGGATAAACATTTGAAATTGGAAGTGATGACAAAAAGAAATGAGCAGACAAAATTGGAACTGGAACACTATCAAATTTAAGCTGATACTCTCTCCTGATTGGATGAAATACAGACCACTGTTATTGAACAAACACTCTATAGCAATGATTACTGTCTGAATATAGAGCTTTAACTTTTTCACAAAAACTTTTTGTTACACTAGCTCTAACTGATTATTTTATTAAGTAAGTAATCCTTAAGTATAATACTTGTAGCCTATATGTTTCTCAATAAAATGTACAATATGTTTAACGTGAAACACTATGCCGTTTCAGGTAATGGGCCTAGTTCTCAGTTCTCAAACTCTCAGGTAGGAAGAGTTTGATACACTTTGTTGAAAATATGCCATAATAGGCCTATAGGCCTACACGAAAAATGTTATAATGCTTGGATGATTATGAATTCATGTCGCACTGTCATAGGAAGTTTGCAGACCAAGGAGATGAACGTCTACTTCTGTAGTTACACAACAGCAGAGGACCCCCCCCCCCTCGTGTAGGCCTACACATCACTGTGGATTTGACATAGAAGATACACACAGACTAGAGACTGTGGCAAAGAAGGCTAGCCTGGTAATGCCCGTATCACCTCAGACAGCTGAGACAAATAAGAGAAGGTCCTGAAATCCTTTTACTCTGCCACCGCTCAGAGCACAGAGTGGTATACAGGACTAGCTCCTCTCAGGACCGGTGCGCGGTGAACTTCCCTCCCAGCCCTGTAAGATGCATTATGATAACAGGTGTTTGAGCAGAGCAAAAAGGATTCTGATGGACAAATATCATCCCAGCAATTAGCTGTTTGTGCCAATGCGGTCAGGCCCCCCGAGGCTGTCAGAGGCCTGAACAAGGACACAAAGTACTGTCTTCCATCTGTAAACACCCCTTTTTGCTCACAAGTAGAGCATACACTGTCATTCTACTTTTTGGGGACTTACTACTTTGCAGTTCGCACATATTGTACTTGCACTGTACTGTATGCCCTACTTTTGCTGCATAAAGTTGCTGTCGGGCAGATATCCTCTTAACTCCACATTTAAACTTCTTATGCGCTCCACTTCGTCATGTACAGTGTCACACAAAAGTAGCATTACAAGCTACGTACGAGCTTGTAGATTATAATTACCTTGTTTTATTGTTATTGTGAATGATTGATAGCACAGTCCGTGGCATGCCACACCAACATTTCACTTCTTGTAGCCCAGTGGTTCTCAGACATTTTCAAATAGGACCCTCAAAATGATAAAGCTGTGGTGTGGACCCCATCCCCATTTGAATTTATTTTGAACCAGGGACCCCCATAAGAGAATTCTGTTTGTTTTTTCCTGTTTGATCGGATTTAGTACATCATTCTATAACTGTCTGGGACGTGGGAAAATAACAGTGGAGAGAGTGAAACCTAAGATCTGAAATTAAACAGTTTATCGTTTTTGCTAGGGACCCCCTGGAACCCTCCCAAGGGCCCCTGGGGGTCCCCGGACCCCTCTTTGAGAACCACTGTTGTAGGCTACCTCATTGAGTGACAATGATGATGCTCTCTTTTTATTCATTTTTTTCCCTCTTTTGTGCACTCTCTTTCTTCTCTTTAAATCTTTTTACGATTTTATCATTATTATTGTTGATGTAATTATCTATGCTGCTGCTTTGTCTGAAGGAAGCCAAACAAAACATATGTTTTACTCTTATGTAGGCTACACAAGATACAATAAAGTACAACCTTGAACCTTGACAAACAAACCCTCTTCAATCCTTACACTATTTAATGAATAGGCCTACTAGCAAATAATATAGGCCAATATATAATATGAACACGGAAATGTGCCTGTATTTCTGTGAAATAGCCGTGGCTTGGATTATGTCATGATGACTACTATAGTCAGGTTTTTGCACAACAGCTATGTTTGTTTCAGGTGGAACTGCATTTCCCAGAATGCAAAAGGTAGAGGCTCTGGCTCTGCTCAACGTGATTGGTCAAATTACCAGAGAGTATGATGACGCCAAAAACATGCGCATTGTTCGATACATAACCTTGTGCATTTGAGTTGTCTGATCCCTGTCGTGCAACAAAATAACCATTCCAATGATATTTTTTAGCTAACATTACTCGGAAATAATGAGCAAATACATTTTCCCAGTTTCTGTTTTTGGATCAGTGTTTGGGATCGCTGTTTTATTGAAGTGAGTAAGCGAAGGTCTACTGGAGATAGTTGGTACCTATTACCTAAACATTTGACTGGTGGCTGCTTCATACTTTACCCCTTTGATTAGACTGATTGAAAGTATGTAGGCTACTGTATGTTACTGTGTTACAGCATGCCTACGACTCATGATCTAACTTGTAATTGTGTAAAGTACATTTACTCAAGTACTGTACTTAAAGTACAATTTTTCGGTATTTTTACTTTCTTCAGTATTTACTCATTTCTATACTTCTACTCCACTACATCTCAGAGGAAAATATTGTACTTTTACTCCACTACAATTATATGAAAACTTTAGTTACTTTGTAGATTTTGATTATTTTTACAAAACACACTTACCACTTCAGCCCTATATTTATTTCAGCCATTTGAGAATAGCAGATCTTGTAGATTGGCTATTTTCAACAAAAAAGAATTATACATTTTACTTTTGGTACTTTAAGTATATTTTGATGCCGATACTTTTGTACTTTTACTCAAGTACATATTTAATATGGGACTTATACTTGTAACAGAGTATATCTACATTGCAGTATTGATACTTTTACTTAAGTTAAACATGTGAGTACTTCTTCCATCACTGCTAACTTGACGTTATATATATCTTATAGGAACCATGTCACTGGAGGTACTTGTCCCAGCAAGTCTACTATTAAAGGCAAGACTGTGATCATAACAGGGGCCAACACAGGCATTGGAAAAGAGACAGCCAGAGAGCTGGCACGCAGAGGTATGGAAATATGTTAATGTCATCATAGGGTAGTATTTGCTCAAAACTGCATTATTTTTTTTGTCACAAATGGTATCGTGAAGAGTGGGCACCTAAACATTGTGGGCACCTCAATGTTAAATTGGCTATTTCTTCTAAAATGTAAAAAAAAACAGACCTAAATTTACCCTTCAACTTATTGTTTATGGCCATAATTACTGGCTAGTCACAGATTTTGTAGAGATATTAGGTCTTAAATGTCAAATATTAAACTATGTTCAAATAATTTATACCAGGGGTCTTCAACAGGGGGGGGGGGTCCGGGACCCCTAGGGGGTCCTCAGAGTTACTACAGGGGGGCTGCCAAATCTTTGTGTGATAGGAACTTTTTTAAATGTTTTATTATATTTATTAATCTCTTGAAGCATCCTTTTTCTGGGGGGACCATTTTCCAAAAGTAGCAGATCTACAAGCTCACAAACGCATCGCACTGCGATGCGTTGTCAGCTTGTAGAAGGTTTATGTGGTTAAATGTCTGAAAATACACATCAACATGAATCCATCACCGATGATAGGGCTGTCAAGCAAGCATATAAAGCAAGTATATGAAGCTATGAAAAGGTTTAATCTGCAACAATATGTAGTGGGGGTCCCTGCATCTCTCTCTGTTAAGGGGTCCTTGGCCTGAAAAAACCCTGATCTATACTTTACATTAGTTAAGACCATTTTCCAAATTCTTACAGTTTTTTACAATTGAGAAAAGATACCCAATTTAACGTTGAGGTGCCGACAATGTTTAGGTGCCCATATGCCCACTCTTCCGGTTACCGGTATCATCATAAGCGAGGATAAGGTTTTATGATCATCTTTAAAACACAAACATGTTTGTATGATTTCCTCACCCTAACTAACACACCTGATTGCTATTGTCACACCAACAGGAGGTCGGATCATTATGGGATGTCGGGACATGGAGAAATGTGAAGCTGCAGCCAAAGAGATACGCGGAAAAACCCTGAACCCCCACGTATATGCTTGTCACATTGATCTGGCTTCCATGAAATCTATTCGTCAGTTTGCAGAGCGAATCAATCAAGGTGAAGATATAGGCCTGTCACAATTATTACATAATCGCCTAATCACAATTATTTATTATTTTGCATTATCGTTTCCATGTTGAAACATTTTCATACATTTTCAAATATTTTTTGAAAGTATAAAATTATTAATTATGGCTTATTTTGCCTTTAGTACATTATTTATTTTGATTATTGGTACCGGTCATTTCTGTGTATATTTAAGTTATTTGTCATAGCTATCCTGTGCAATTTTTGTTTACAAAGCCTAAAAGCCAAACAGAAATGCAATTTTTTTACGCAATTATGTGTTTGATAATTCATTGTCAAGTAAAATTTCATGATCGTGACAACCCTTGATGAAGAACACTGTGGAACCACACAGAGAACATGCTGTATGCAATGATGTTCACATACCCTCAGAAACAGCTTTTTACTCCTTTATTTGTTTATTTTTCTTATTGTATTGCAGAAGAGCAGCGGGTGGATATACTAATAAACAATGCAGGAGTGATGCGATGTCCCGCATGGAAAACAGAGGACGGTTTTGACATGCAGTTCGGTGTGAACCATTTAGGTATGCTCTCCAAAATTATGAGTCACAAACCAAAGAGGAAGAACTCCAGTGTACAAATGTTACCTGTTAAGGGTCCATTTTGGTTACATTTGTACATTCTCAGAGTTACAAATGGAAAAATTTAGTTTACTGTGTATAGACACTTAGATAAACAAATGGAAAAATGTTGTTTACTGTGTGTAGACACTTAGATAAATAAAATGAATAGAATAAGGAATTCAACTTTGATAAATTAACTGAATCTGACTTATTCAGCACCAGTCTTGCTGATGGAACGAATCTCTTTGGATGAAATATATTTGTTGATATTGTTTATTATCAAGAATTAAGCACAGTTTATTCTGTTTTGTGAACAATGGCTATTTAATTTTCCGTGAAACAAATTTTCATATTTGTGTTAGGTATCCTTTTTTTTTATATAAATGTGTTTAAAAATAAACTGACTTATATGTCCCTGACTCCCTGTCCAACACTGGAAAGTAGCCTACTACTGACATATACAGTACTAGTAGAGTAACAGCATTTTATATGACTTTATTTCAGGGCATTTTTTGTTGACAAATCTCTTGCTGGATAAGTTGAAAGACTCCGCCCCCAGTAGAGTGATCAACCTGGCCTCGCTCGCCCACATTGTTGGAGAGATTGACTTCAGCGACCTGAACTGGGAGAAGAAGAAGTTTGAAACAAAGAAGGCATACTGCCAAAGCAAGCTTGCAAATGTTCTCTTCACCAGAGAGTTAGCCAAGCGGTTAGAAGGCAAGTCTAGTGATTCTCACCCATGTGGGTGTGTGCGCGTAGGAGTTTGGCCTAAAGTATATGCTCCTGTTTTATAATCGTGATTTGGAAGTCTCTTCATATATATTACTCATGGAGATGCGTGTGTGTTTGTTAATAATAGGTACTGGAGTCACTGTGAATTCCGTGCACCCTGGAGTGGTTTCCACAGATTTGGGGAGACACACTGGCCTCCATCAATCCCAGTTCTCAAGTTCGGTACTTGGTGAGTAACCTGCTTCTTCACTAGCTGTTGGGTTTCGAAGAAAATCCACATTCTCATTGCCTCTGGGCAAATTAATTGACCATATGCTGCATTAAGCCAATTACTCATTAAAACCTAATCTCATAGGACTCAATATTCAACATTGTCCCATCTGTTAGAGTAGTCATTTTACTTCCAAACCTTCCAGTGACCTTTTCATTAACATTATCCTCCTCTTTAGGTCCATTTTTCTCTATACTGGTGAAAGGGCCAGAGCTGGGAGCGCAGCCCAGCGTCTACCTAGCTGTTGCTGAAGAGCTTGAGGGGCTCACAGGGGGCTACTATGATGTGATGACAGAAAAAGAACCAGCACCCAAGGCCCTTGACCAGGAGGTGGCTCGGAGGTTGTGGGAAGTAAGTGCCAAACTAGTGGGTCTGGAGGAAGAGAAGGGACAGGCTAGCAAGCCCATGCCACCACCAGATGACGGAAGTACTGCTCCAGTACAGAAGACATGGATGGCCTTTTTTCTACTAGAGGTACTCACATTGTTCACTTGAATGTTAACAGTCTTAAAAACCCTGAAAAAATGTCTGAACTGAGATCCATGTTTGGAAGTGGCAAGGTAGACATTATTTCATTCTCAGAAACTAAGTTGGATAATTCCATCAAAGACTTTGAGATTGAAATAAAGGGCTACAATGTCATCAGAAAAGACAGAAATCTCTCTGGGGGTGGGGTTTGCATCTATGTGAGATCAGACATTATTTACGATGTGATCCCAGATATGGATAACAACCCCACTGAATCGGTCTGGGTCAAAATTTTATACCCACATGCAAAACCACTGATAATTGGCGCCATCTACAGACCCCCAGATCAAAATGCTTTTTATGACTTGATTGAGGATCATGTGGCGGGTTTAGGAAACTCTGAGACGGTTTTAATTGGTGACTTTAACACCTGTGTTCTGAAGAAAGACTCAGCTACCTTTAAGTCCCTCAGAAAGTTCTGTGACCTGCACAGCTTTACCCAGCTGATAAAGCATTTTACAAGGGTAGGCATTGCTTCTCAATCAATCATAGACCTAGTGTTGACAACGGACCAATCCAGAATTTCCAAGAGTGGAGTGATTGAGTGTAGCTTAAGTGATCACAATATCATTTTCTGCACACGGAAGATTCACGGACCTGGAGCTTATTGTCACAGGACAATCAGCTGCAGGTCTATGAAACACTACTCAAGTGATCTTCTAACAACAGCTCTTGGAAAAATGGACTGGTCCCATGTCCTAAATTGCACCTCTGTGGAGGAGTCCTGGTCCTGTTTCAAAAAAGCTTTTTTGTGTGTACTTGATAACATCGCACCCACAAAGGTGGTGAGGGTCAAAGCTAGCACAGAACCTTGGATGAAGGGTGACATTTTGAATGCCATCAAACTCAGGAACAAAAGCTACTCCGAGCTCAGGAAAAACAAAAGTGAGCAGCTACTTGAAAAGTGCAGAAATCTACGAAATGTAGTTACTAAATTGATCAGAAATGCCAAAAAGAATTTCTTAAATGAGAACATAGAGGCAAACAAAAGCCACCCACAAAAACTGTGGGAGGCACTAAAACAATTAGGCTGCAACGGAAAGATTCAGACTAAATCTACAAACATTTGCATTATTTCAAGTGGCTCGCTCACTACCGACAAGCAATTGGTAGCGGACTGTTTTAACAGTTTCTTCACCACAGTTGCAACCCAGTTGGTAAGCAAACTCCCTCAGCATTCAGGTCTGTATGGCCCCGACCACATTCAAGCTCACTATGAGAAACTAGGGGCTAAAAAAGATTCCTTCTTTTTCAAACCTGTATTGACTGTTGATGTGCAAAACAAACTCCTCGCCCTACAGCCAAACAAGGCCACCGGCCTTGACAACATCCCCACCAGATTCCTCAGAGACGCAGCGGTCTCCATTGCTCCCATAGTAGCCCACATTACAAACTTATCCATCAGTCAGTGTCACGTCCCACAAGAATTCAAGTTGGCAAGAGTAATCCCTCTATTTAAAAAAGGAAGCAAACTAGATCCTGGCAACTATAGGCCTGTTTCCATCCTTTGTTCCATCTCAAAGGTTATAGAGCGATCAATCCAAGAACAAATCAACAGCTACCTCAGCGAGCGTAAACTGTTGTTTGAATTCCAATCAGGCTTCAGAACATCCCACTCCACTGACACATGCCTACTATATTTGACCGACTACATCAAACGTGAGGTAGACTCGGGCAAATACTGTGGCATGGTCATGCTGGACCTCCAAAAGGCGTTTGACACTGTAAACCACGCAATTCTACTTGATAAGCTGAGGGCGATTGGTTTTGATTGCACATCACTAAATTGGATGAGATCTTACTTGGAGGGTAGAGAACAAGTGGTTGACATCAACGGAACCATGTCCTCATCCCTCCCGGTGAGCTGCGGGGTTCCTCAAGGCAGCATTCTAGGGCCGTTACTGTTCCTTCTATACATTAACGACATGAATGCTGCCTGTAACTGCAAACTGTTCCTGTTCGCTGATGACTCGGCACTCCTGATCTCGGGTGAGGACAAGTTGCAAGTTGAGGAAGCTCTCAGCTCTGAACTCTCAAAAATCCGTACCTGGCTTACCGATAACAAACTGTCTCTACACCTTGGGAAAACTGAATCCATCCTATTTGGGACCAAACATTCCCTCAGTAAAATGAAGGTAAATGACTTCAAGGTCAAAGTCGATGACACAATCATCACTAGCAAAGAAGAGATTACCTATTTGGGATGTATTCTGGACAAATACCTGTCAGGTGAAAGCATGGCAACAAAGGTGGTCAAAGGAGTAAACCAGAGAACCAGATTTATGGGCAGAGTTTCCTCTTTTGTCAACCCTCAGGCCCTCAGGACCCTCTCAGGGGCCCTGATTCAGCCCCTTTTTGACTATGCTAGCTCCTCTTGGTACTCCAACACCTCAGTGTCACTGCAGACTAAGCTTCAAACCTCCCAAAACAAACTGATCCGACTACTTCTCGGACTGGGGCCCATGACCCACCTCTCTCCCATTCACTTTGCCAGCCTAGGCTGGCTCAGGGTGGAAGACAGGGTTAAACAACTAAAAATGGGTCTGGTCTTCAAAATTGTAAATGCAGATTTGCCCGATATGCCCCCTATACCCGCATATCTGTATAAATACCTCGAAAAAGTTAGTGACACCCACAGCCACGAAACTAGAGGGAGCGTAAACAACAATCTGGTACCACCCACCCATAAAACAAACATGGGCAAATTCTCCTTCTATAGCACAGCCACCAAGGAATGGAATAGTCTAACCCCATCCCTCAAAAAATGCAGTTCGCTGGGCTCATTCAAAACTGCCCTAAAAACCCATCTTTCTGGAGGCCGAAAGAGGAGCTAGTACCAGTTTCCCTGTAGACAGACGACCCCCCCCCCCTCCTCTTTTTGTACATATTTTGTATTTCCTCATGCTTTTTTTGTATATAATTTTTTATTTTTCCATGCTTCCCCCCCCCCTTTCTTTTTGTACATATATTTTTAAATGCTTTTTTTGTACATAGTGGTACTTTTTCTGTATTATCTGTATTTTCATGTTGATTTTTGAACTGTTTGGTTGCTACTATATATGTCTATGAAATTAACTCAAGGACCCCAACGGAAACAAGTCCGCAAGGACTTTTTTGGCCGGACCTTTTAGACAAAAGCATTATAAATGTAACTGTGTTGTTTTACATTCTTTTGCCTAATAAAAATTTCAATCAATCAATCAATCCACAAACACAGGGACAGAGCTTGCAGTCAACTGGACCTCCAGCTGTTACTGTTGTGGTGCAGTAGGCCTGAGCCAGCAGTGAATGTCAGACCTGTAAGACCTTCAACTCTGATGTGGATAATATGGCTCATCATACGAATTGACTGAATCTGTGGTGCTTGTTGTCTACATAATGACAATTGTTTGGTACTTGTTCATATGTTCCTGCATCAGGATGATTTTGTTCAAGTTTTCTTGTTCAAGTGTGATAAAATCCTTCTTTGATATTGTTTTTGTCCTGGACTCAATGGGAATGCAATATGGCATTGATATTGGACACTTATTATTGATATTTTTAAAAAGCCATGCAATATATGTGTAATTTTATACAAGTCAAATGAATGTTATGTTTACATAAAAGCTTATTACAGAGGGAGGATTGATTATGCTATCTTATCCACTCCATATCTGTAACCAATTTGAATAATTTATGTTGAACATGAACTATAATCAAACAATCAAACAAAATTAAGTAAATATCAAACCTGGCATCAGTCTAAAGTAAACAACATGCCATCTAAATAACTTACTTAGAATTAGTTGACAAGCAAACAGTATCTAAATAACAAGTGAACAAGTAAACAATAGTACTATAACTCGTCTATCAAAAATAGGCAACAAGAACAGAACTGATATGGAGTTCTAGGGGGTGAGGTAGAGTGTGTGAAGAGTGTGTGAGTGTTCAGACCGGTAGAAAATTGGGATTGAGTCTGCAGTCCTAACTGAGAGGGAGGTCATTCCACAGCTTGGGAGACAGGAGGGAGAATAATCC
The DNA here is from genome assembly GCF_963280865.1 of Gymnoscopelus braueri. Lineage (NCBI taxonomy): Eukaryota > Metazoa > Chordata > Actinopteri > Myctophiformes > Myctophidae > Gymnoscopelus > Gymnoscopelus braueri. The sequence continues at coordinate 25,114,002 of NC_137617.1, forward strand.
ATCATGCTTAGAGCAATGGCCAGGGATTCTGTGAGATTCTCATGGCCCATGGGATCTCAAAATCTAAGGAGGACTCACTCATTTCTGTCATTGATGGTCAATACAGGTCTCCAGCTGGTCGTCTACCAGTACACCCATTTCCCATTTTTATTGAACCCTGGTAAGCACTCATTTAGGCATACATGGATGTGTTTTCTCGTCTCTCTTAATTTTGTCATATTCCCTAGGCTCCAATGTGGATCCACAAATAAATGTTTGTCAGATATTGTTATTTAAAATAACTATATGGTCTATCTATTTTATTCTACAGAAATAACTTATTTCTGTTCATTGTTTGCAATGTCATTATCTGCCGGCAGATCATTGTGCACCTGTAGAGTAGGCTAACCACCTACTTATAGGGTCAATATGTATTGAAACGTTTGCACTCTATGCACCTTTGCACTTTGTCTGTAAAGCCCTGTAATGTATCAATTTGAAACATTTAAAATCCAGAATATCTGAACTCTTTTTGGTTCTGTTCTCGGTCCTCACTCCCTTGCATGTGATACAAACCTACACAACAGTGCCACTTGGCAGCAAACTATGAAACTACAGTTGAGGTGGTGCAGAAGAAAGCATTGATGAATTTCAAAGAGTAGTGAATTTTGCACTTTATCTATTATTTATTTTAGGTTTAGTGAAGTTTCTGAAGTTCATGAACCTCGGTGTATGAACGATATCAGTTCCACATCAACTCCTGGTTCACATCACATCATCAGCAGAAACAAACACTGCATAGAAAGGTCTGCTTTTAAGTTCACGTTTCAAAGAAAGGCCAAATAAGTTAAACTTGTGCATTATTAACCATATTCTATGATGGCATATAAGAAATGTGGCTATTTCTTGTGTTTTCTGTTTTGGCTTGTGTACTGTAGCTAATGACAAGTTCTAATAAAGAAAATACATTCAAATATAAAAAGGAAAGGTGAAAAAATACATATAGATTTCATGTTTGTTTTATGGCCTGAAAGTGTTATGTTTTAAATAACTGTCATGTAACCATCCATTCACATACATGAATACTACTACTACTACTAATAACAAAAACAACAATAATAAACAAAGTCAAAGAGGGCCGCTGTTAATTCACATCAATTGCAGTCTTAACAATTTAATGACAGTGCTTATTGCTCTCTGGGGAAAAAATTACATTCAATTTATATTTTTACATTACTTAAAATGGAAAAGCTTTTACGCAGACAAAAAAAATGAGAAATGTTAGCCTATCTGCAGGCTTTGTAGCAAGTGCAACACGAATCATCTGAGATAGGCCTATCTATCTCTTTCATGGGACTCTTCCTGTCAATAAATCCCCAAATACGGCTCTCTCAAGCCATTCGTTATACTAATGCACACAGATGAACATCGACCATGCAAGCAGATAGCTGGACCGTTTAAATTGGGGGTCAGTTTACCACTAGAGAGGTCCTGAGTGGTGCCATCATAAAAGGCTGATTGTTATTGGAGACGAGCTTGATCAATATCAATGAGTTTGCCTTGGCTCTCTTGCTGGGAAAAACAGACCATTACTGTTATAAACGTCCTCGACTTTAGAGACCTGGTCCCAGACCTTTCCTTTCATCAATCTACTGATACAAAAATAATGATGACTTTCAATGTTTAGGGGATATAATTATTTTCTCTAGAATGTTTCTGAAAATTAAATAGCAGTGATGGAAGAAGTACTCACATTTATTACTTAAGCAAAAGTATCAAAAACCATAATGTAAAAACACTTAAGTTACAAGTAAAAGTTCAATATTCAAAATTTACTTGAGTAAAAGTACAAATGTATGGGCAAATGTAATGTCCCATTTAAAGTTTTCAAAATGTTTAGAAATCTTTTGAAAATAGCATATCTACTTGTAAGCTCACACCGCATGGCAATGCGAGCTAGTTTCAAATTGCCATTGTATATTTAGGGCAGAAGAGGTTAATGTATATTTTGTAATAATAATACAAAATCTGCAAAGTAACTTGGAACCAAAATATTAAAATAATTGTAATTGAGTAAAAGTACAATATTTTCTTCTGAGGTGTAGTGGATTGGAAGTAAAAGTATTGAAAATTGGAAATACTCCAGTAAAGTATAAAAAGTACCTCACAATATACTTAAGTACAGTACTTAAATGTAAAATGTACTTAGTTACTTTCCACCACTGGCTATTTGAGAAAAACCCTAACAGGACTTCATTACCCATAAGGCATCACGATTTATCATTTGTGAAAAAACTATGGTCCAAAGCAGCTCCAAAGCAAAGGGTCCAAAGTACACCATGTTTCGTCATGTTAAGTGTTCTCTACGCGCTCATCAAGTCAAACCTAGTAAGAATTGTACATCCGGTTAATGGATTTCAAAATAAGATTGACATTGATTGATAATACACTACAGGAATTATCAGGAGAGAGAGAGAGAGAGAGAGAGAGAGAGAGAGGAGAGAGAGGAGAGAGAGGAGAGAGAGGAGAGAGAGGAGAGAGAGAGAGAGAGAGAGAGAGAGAGAGAGAGAGGGGGGCAGAGGGCCCCAGCCAATAGGTTGGTTTGGGCCAAATGTTGGTGCTCTTGAAAGCAAGGGACACATAGTTGAAATGTACGGATTTCCAATAGAACACTTGTTCAAGAATGCGAAATATCAGTTGGTTTTTCAAGATAATTATGTCTTTGTACATTTTTACAAAATTCCTTATAATGAGTCTAAGCTAATGCCACAAGCTTCTTACTAGTTTGGGCCAAATTGTGGAGCTGTTATCACAGCAATGGACACACCTTTGAGTTAAAACTCAAACGCACTCATTTCCAGTAATAATAATGAATATATAATATATGCTTAATATAATATGATAATATGTATAATGAGCCTATGTGGTGGGTGCCTCAAGCTGTTTATTGTGGCTGGTTTGGCCAACATTTTTGCGCTAGCTAGGATTTCAAATTGAGGAGCTTTTAGTGCAATTGTGCTTATTTCAAACAGCACACATTCCCTCCCCTAAAGTTTGCTGCAGTCACAACCATACTCAAAAAACCTTGACCCTGACAACTAACAGTCCATCTCCAACCTGAACTCCCGACTGATGACTGTGTCTGTGTCTTTGAGTATCAACTAAATCTATCTATATTTCTCATGTATTATTACTACTACTAGGCGGCCTAGTAGTAGTAATAATACATGAGAAATAACTAGGCCTAGTCTAGGCCTACTACTACTACTACTACTGCTGCTGCTGCTGCTGCTGCTGATGATGATGATGATACTACTACTACTAATACTGCTGCTACTAATATTAACATGAATATGAATATGAATATGAAAATTCAACAGTTGGCACAGGGTGGTACAACGTGTTGCTATTTTGTGGAAGGCTTTATGGAGCAAATAGTGTTCCATTCCATCCAGGTCCATCATCACAGATAGGGCCATTTTAAATCTCAAATCTGCAGTTTTAGCATGGACACCACAATCCCTTCCTTAAGATGTACATTTTCCAAAATCAAGAATCTCTTCAACATCGTAAAACACATCTCTTATTTTGAATGCCACCACCCGGAAGTCATATGCTTACGTATGTGTGCTCAGGTTGACGGAACTCTGACAGAAGCAGGACAGAACAGAAGCAACGATTTGTGTTTTTCATTGTGGTAGCAACAACAAGCTGTATATTAACGTAACGGTCAAGAGTGTGTCGTCTTCTGTCGGAATTTGTCTCAGTTTTCTTGCATTTGATCGTGTATTTGTTCTGTCAACGGGAGATTGTCGGTGTCCTGCCTGCTTGCAGGAGGTATAAACAGTGAACTGACTTGTGCAACTGAACTTACACTTTCATTTGACCTCACCGTGTGTAGAATTCTACACTTTGTATACATTGCTTTCTGCTCAAAGTTTGTTTATCTTTTAGAAACGTCAAAATGGCAGAGCCACAACAAGTTGGAGAGTTATTGCCAGAGGATGTTGACACAGACGACTGCATGACTTCATACACCCACATCTACAGTCCAGATCTATTAAAGTAAGTATTTAGTGCAACACTGTAACATGTGAGATCTCTCTGTTGTACCGTTGGTGTTGCACAGAATGCACACACAATTGGCTAAGGCATCATAATGTAATAAGGTTTAGGGAAATGTGGAAAGGTGTAACTTATGAATTCATGATAATGTATGTATGCCATGTAAGTTTTGAAGTTTTTTTTTTTTAGGGATCAAGTTGCTTTTATAACTGGTGGAGGATCTGGAATTGGTCTGCGTATAGCTGAAGTATTCATGAGGTAAGACATATTTCTTGCCTCCATGGGGCAATAGTAGTACTGCATCAAACTATTATTGATATTATCCTCCTAAGCACCCTGCTTGTAGAATGTATTTCCATGAGTGAAAACTATTAATTGTGAGGTACTGCATATAGAAACAGTGACGATTGATTGAACATTTTGTAGTTTCCAACCAAATTTGTCATTGATGACATGATCTAAGATTTATGTCATTAGATTAAAATTTCTCAATTGTGCATTTTGTACTGTAAAAGGCCCATTCATAGTCTTCCATGTGGCACCTGACTTTGCCCCCGATCTTTGCTATCTGAGAGTCAGGCTGTTGTCGCTTAGCTTATAGTTTGAAGTTATGTAAGATAAAACACCCCTACACAACATAATCCGGAGAGTTGTAATGTAACTCTAGAAGTGTAAAGACGTTCCCTGTATTTTATTGTGTTTATTTTATCCTAACATGACTATTTGTCCTTAACCTTTTACCGCTTGATAATACTCAACCTTTATCACCTTGAGGTCATCATAAATATTCATAATGGTCACCTGACCTTTATCCTCCTTGTGTGTGTGTGTGTGTGTGTGTGTGTGTGTGTGTGTGTGTGTGTGTGTGTGTGTGTGTGTGTGTGTGTGTGTGTGTGTGTGTGTGTGTGTGTGTGTGTGTGTGTGTGTGTGTGTGTGTGTGTGTGTGTGTGTGTGTGTGTGTGTGTGTGTGTGTGCACTATACTGTAGCTAGGCGATTTTCACGAAATTACTGCCTGTCTGTCACCCTACTTATCCAATCTGCTTAAGTACTACATTCCCTTTTCAGCCACTTTAATTATACCTTTTCACATGATATATATTTATTTTGATAGTATTTACCTCTTGCCTTGAGCCTAATTTATACTTGTACCGATCAACAAAAATAACTATTTTATTTTTTATTTATACTAACGCATTCTAACAGATTTATTTTATGTCTTTCAGGCATGGCTGTGACACAGTGATAGCCAGCAGGAACATGGACAAGCTCAAAGAGGTCACTCTTACATAATTTCAGGAATCTATAGGCAAAAGGTTTTATGAAGCCTGATAGTCTGTCTTACTCATTGTGACCCTGTCCATCCCTTTAGGCAGCCAACAAGTTGTCTGCTGTGTCAGGACGCCGTTGTCTACCTTTGTGTATTGACGTGAGGCAGCCAGAGACGATTTCTGCCGCCATGGAGGAGACGCTGAAAGAGTTTGGTCGCATAGACATCCTCATTAACAGTATGCAAATATGACTGTCTTTCTGTTTGTGGTAGTCTGATAATTGGGTGGGACTCTCAAGCCTAAACTTTAATTACAAGCACCCACCCACACACACAGTGACACTTGTCACTAGCATGTTCCTCAATTTACAACACCCCTATAATAAAAACGTAATGCTAAGGTTTCCCATATGGCAATTATGTGCAATCACATTTGGATCAAGGCCGACTTTTGAAGGTTTTAGTTGAATCATTAACTTTATAATCATTTTCAAGCTGCATCTATCTTTATCTCCTATCTTTACACGTGCAGGTTCTCTCTCCAGACTGTTACATCATTACAATATTATTACACTCAATAGATAATATTATAGTAACTCTTTGCTTAATTGCAATATGACATACAGATGATTGTTCTGTTATAATGATATACAGTATTACATGTTTTGGGGGGTTGAACTTGGGAATGATTATGATTATGTAAATTCTTTGAAAGATGCTGCTGGGAATTTCCTCTGCCCCGCAACCTCCCTGTCCTTCAATGCCTTCAAGACCGTCATGGAGATAGACACCATGGGCACGTTCAATTCCAGCAAGATGGTTTATGAGAAGTGGTTCAAGGTACTGTACTTTTCATGTCAGTCTGCTTGTACATGCATTACGTTGTTTCGATCTTTTATAAGCATCTGTGTGGAGATTCTCCTTTTCTCTGAGAACAACCGGGTTCCTCTCCTGTGCAACACTGGAATTACAACTATTGATGCTTAGCTGTTGTTTTTGTTTTCTCAAATTCAATAGTGCAGACATAATTTGTTTTTTCTGATAGATTGTGATTGTCCCATGATGGTTTTGTGCAGGACCATGGAGGCAACATTGTGAACATCTCAGCAACACTTGGCTACAGGGGGCAGGGCCTCCAGGTGCATGCTGGCTCCGCAAAGGCTGCAAATGGTAATAAAGAATAACCATTTTATTTCCATTATATGATTTAAAGTTATAACTAGAAATACCACATCGCTGTTGTATGCCTCCGCAACCAGTTGCCATTTAAATCTGTCTGTCCAGACTCAAATTATGTATTTTGAATGAAGACTGAATTAATTGAATTAATCTGTTTTGTTTGGTCACAGTGACCTTTACCACCTACTTTGAATCAGTGCATCCTTGAGTGCAAGTGGACATTTTGCCAAATGTCATGAAATTCCCTCAAGTTGTTCCTGAGATATTGCGTTCATGAGATTGGGACAGATATATAAGTCACAGTGACCTTGCCGTTTGAGCACCTACTTCAATAAGTTCATCCAGAGTCCAAGTGGACGTTTCTGCTCATGAAATTCCCTCACAGCGTTTGTGATATAAGGTTGGGATGGACAGACGACAATCCGAAAACATAATGCCTCTGGCTAGAGCTATCTGCCTGTGGAGGCATAAGAATGAGATTGAGAATCCTTCAAAATAACTTGGTTGCCCATTTCCTGTCTACAGATGCCATGACCAAGCACCTGGCTGTGGAATGGGGTCCTAGTGGCGTCCGGGTCAACACAATAGCCCCTGGTCCTATCTCCGGCACAGAAGGCTTCCGAAGACTGGGTGAGGATTTACTTGACACTATAATTATTCATTTTACTAATGTTTTAACATAAAGACTAGAGGTGCCAACTACAGTTTATGTAACTGCAAGTTTCTGTAACCTTAAGACAGTCAAATATTATGCTTTTGTTCAGAATGGCTGTTATTATTAGTTAAGTTGCTAGTTCATAAATAGACCAACTAATTAACTTAAAAGTTTAAACTTTTGCTGAACTATGTTTAAATTCCTCAAAGGCGGCCCTAGGGGGGAAGCTGCTGGTGCATTCCGGTCCATTCCGCTGCAGCGGGCAGGCAACAAGACCGAGATGGCCCATGGTGTTCTGTTCCTGGCCAGCCGGGCCTCGTCCTATGTGACCGGGGCCATCCTGGTGGCGGATGGCGGGGCGTGGCTGACTTCTCACAATGACGTGTCCGTGCTGTTGGGTATACTCTCCTCTAAATCCGCTAAACTCTGAACCAGGCCCCTCCTCTCCTCCTCCTGAACACAGGTGTGTAGGAGGAGGCGCAGCTTAACGTCTGTATGGAAAGACGATGTGAAGGATGGGAGAGTGGAGTTTAGAATTTTCACAGTGTGAGTGTTCTGGTGAATAGCATCAGTGTACTATAAAGGATTCTGAAACCAATGAGACTAATTGTTGTCAAGTTAAGTTACAGTGTTGTCTCGCCCTTCCTTGCAGTCATCTTTCTTAAAGTCAGCCTTATCTGAGGGAGTTTGCAGAAACCTGTAGTTACTGTATTTGATGTGATTACAATGTGAAATTTGCTCATCTATTTGTCTTTCTTTTTTTCCTTTTAGGTTATTGGTCACCTGAAAAAAGACCCAAGTAAACAGAGAAGTTGATATTGCAAATCAGAAACCAACTGTAAATCTAATGTTCTGTTGATGGTCTTCTCAACCTAATACTCCCTGTAAGGTTAAGTGGTTAGAGAAAGTGAAAACTACAGTATCATCTACATCATAGGAAATATTTAGCATTGTATGTTAATTAGAATGTTGGTGATGGACCAAATATGAGTGAAGACATGAATAACTCTCACTGTACTGTCCAAGTTAAGAATCAATTCATTCTTAGAATATAACTTACTCTTCAGTGATCTAGCTTGTAATTATGCACATTATTTCTAATTTTTATATAAAATGTTCACAATCTCCATGAATAAATATTTTATAATTACAGTGAATAATGATTGTAGTTTATTGCATTATCACAGATAATTTGATCCACCTGTGAGTGATAGTTATCGTATTCTCAAACACCTAGATCAGATTGTTGTAAGTGCAAAAGTAATAATTACATAAACCCTGTTGAGTGTGTGCACAGCACTGGGATAAATGGTTTGACAGACGACAGGTGGGTGGTGCTGCTGATCAAGCAAAAAACAACACACGCACAATAAATCATTGCATATACAGGCTTTTTTTCTTTCTCCTTTTGCAAATATTTGATCACAGACATCTTGTAACAAACAACAGGTGATTTTAATCAAATAGCAGGCTATCATTAAATGACAACCAGGGCATAACACGTCAAAATTGTAAACAGCATGAAGGTACTGTAAAGCATTTAGGCTAAAAGGATAACACAAAAAAGGTCCTGGGGACTTCTTTCCATTGTGGTCCTATGTATTCAATTCATCAACAGGGCATAGATAGAATATTAACATACATGTCATCAACAAATACATACATAAATAGGTCTTGCAAGCTAGACCTCTCTTCATAGTTATTTGGGAAAGGTTTTGGTCCACTCAAGTGATTGTTGTCTTAAAATAATAAGTACAGTACTGGTTAATAATGGTTGCTTGTCAGAAGGAGCCCACTGCTGCTATGCACATTATATTCCACACGGGGGAGCCATACTATAGCACTTTACAAAATGCATTCGTTTGTTGAGAAGAAGCCTATTTAAAGACTTCAAGATGATACCAAATGCTCTATTTGTGTACAGGAATACTGGTACAACCCTGACCAAGTGACCAGGTGAACCATTAACACTGTATTTGGGTCATAGCAAGTAACTGTTACTGTCTGCGAAAGGGACTGTCATTCTACATCCATGATGTTCTTTGCATAAGATTGTGATGCACATTACACATTAAAAAACAAGCTGTGTATATGTTATTATTTATATAGGCTACTCTAGACCATCGCAATATTTCCATTGCTTTATTTGTCATTTGCTTTCCATCTGCAATTCTGGAAAAAAAACGAAATTATGTTTCTCCTAGTTAAAGACATCAGAAATTCATAAAATAATCAAATAAATAGATATTATATACAAATCAATCTAATCTGCACTATTTATTTTATTCTTTTATGAATTCCTGCTGTCTTTAACTAGGAGAAGCCGGGGTGTCGCTTGGCCAAAACAGCAGATCAACAAGCTAAAAGCATGTATACTTGCGATATTAAAAAGCTTGCAGATCTGCTATTTTTGGCACGCGACACCGTCGTACCAACGGAGTACACGCCGGCTTACATTATTATTAACCCCAGTGATACTGCGGTGTGTGTTGTGCGCCTGCGTGAAACGTCAGCTGTGTGTCTGCGGCTGGAGGAGGAGGAGGAGGATGATGGGGACATCACTGTACTGCTGCTGCTGATGCTGAGGAGAGAGGAGAGCGTTCCTTACTAACCCCACACTGCCATGGAGCTTTCTGCCTCGACTTAGATCGATACGATCAATGGCACCGATGTCGTCGAGTCACATCTCGTGTGTCGGGACGAGGAGAACGTGAAGGATTCGGCGGAAAGAAGACAAGGACGGTGTTTTTTTTAACCCTCCAGTCCGGGGCCTGATCTTGTCTTAACGGACACAGGTGGATGGTTCTTGTGGATCAGTTCCTTTCGAAGCGGTTCAACGGGGAGATCAAAACACAGCGGCATCTAAAAATGCGGATCTAACCGTCGGACCGTGTTTTACAGAGCCAGACAGACCGACAGACAGACGGCCTTCGTGGCACTTTGACGAGCTTTATATCGCAAACGCTGTGTTTTGTTATTTGAGATGAGGTGGAAATGTTTTGCGAGCTAACTGGCTAACAAGCTAATTTCGCTAGCTGGGCTAGCAGCTGTAATTCCCGATGACAGACACGGGAGGGAAACTATCTTAACGGGATGCTCGAAGGAAGCAATGAATGATTACACATGTCTAGTTTGGAGAGGTTTGTCGCATGTTAGGATAACTTCAATGAATCGCTTCGCAATGAAAAGATTTTCAATCCCGACTCTTGACTCTCTACCAGCGAGCTCCACCGTGGCCGCGCTGTTCTGTGAGGGATAGATGATGATGATGAGTTAATTATTATTAGTGCGGATCGACATTATACTTGTATACATGTTTTGGTTCTCACCTGGTCGGCTTGTCTGGGTGAGATTACTTTCTGTGTTATTATAGCAGTGCTGTTTTGAAAGGTTGCTTAGGTTTCAGGGGCACGTGAAGCATGTTGACATCAGCTGTTTGGCAGCAGGAGAAGTTGGCAGCAGCCAGGAGTGGACTGGCCATGACACAGTGAGTTAGAAATATCCATGTAGATTTTACAATAGTGGCTTTTAATGTGCAATAATGTTGTTCCCTTTCTCCGGGTAACCAGGTTACTTTTTTTCTTCCAAAATTAATTAATTATTCAAAGACTGAGCTAAGATTATTTTTTTTACATGAGCCATGCCATCAGACATCATGACAATAGTTAGACTGAAGAAGTGGATCTTGACTTTGAGATAAAACGTTTCCAGTGTTTTTCTGTGGAAAATCCATACAAATGGAACAGACGGTGCTGTCTGGCCCTGTGGGTCATACAGAGTGGGAATCAGAACCCCCGTCGCCCCTCAGGTTTGTCAGTCTGGATACAGACAAAGGAGGCTTGTTGCCCCAAAACACAACTGGTCAGACAGGACTGGATTTCAAAACTGCTGATCAGGGCAAAGCACCTCCAACCATTGGAGATGTTTTCCAGGAAAACAACAAGTTCAATTTAGACAGCCTCTTTAGGACACCCATGTCTCATGGAGAACATATATTGCAACTGAAGGGAGATCAACCCAGTGACTCCAAAGGGGATTTCCTGAGTATCCATCAAGAGCAACTGCCTTTCACAGAAAAACCCACCTGGCTGTTTTCTCCCAGTCCTACGGATTTACTCTGGGAAAATTCTGCCTGTGAGGAACTGAATCCGATACAAGATGCTCCTGTCAATGACACATATGCTGCAAGTAGCCAGGGGGAGCTAATAACCCTTAGCAAACCATCTTCCCCCGTGAAGGATTCAGATAGGACTTCTGACACCAATAACACAGAGGCTGCCTCGTGGTTGGCAGATCTCCTCTCACCCTGTGAACACTCCCCCGCCTCTCTCACCCCAGAGCGTTCAGGTGAGCTCAACCCACAGGGTGTCAGCGAGGAGCTGTTCCTTTTATCGCTGGGGGAGAAGGACATGGGCCTCCCTCCCTCCCTGGGTGGGGAGGCTGTGTCACCTGAAACTGGGGACAAAGGTTTATTCCTCGAACCGGTGACTGATCTGCCTATAACTGGTAACATGACCCCACTCGGGTTGCCTCCAAGTTGCCTCTCACATGTCACTGTCCCTGCAAACTGCATTAGTACACTGTCAGAAGTTTTGGAAGGATCCATGCCTTTGTTGGATGTTACAGATGTTCCTGATTGTCACAGCAACCTCAGCTTCTTCCCTGCTAGTCCCACCTCTCTGAACTACACAGATGCATCACCCGACACTCCTGCAGAAAAGTTAGAAGAGGAAAGCACATTGACAACTTTCACTGGAAATCTGTCTTCAGAGAACCTAGTCGAGGGTGTCTTGTCCCCTCTCTGTTCCTTGCTAATCTCAAACTCTTCAACGGAGCCCTCTGCCTCGACACCTAGGGTATCCTCAGATAGCGATGCTTCTGTGCTGGGTGAATTGCCTAGTGACTGTTGCCCTGCAGAGAATGGGGAGGATTTGATGGCAGGCAGCAGCATTTTATCTGAACCCAACCATGAGGAAATGGCGTTGGATCAGTGCCTGAACACAGGTGAGTTCCACGATGAGGAAAAATGGGATGTAACACCACCCGAGGGTATACCAGACGATGCTGTTCCTGATTTGCAAACTGAGCAGAGTGACGGGGAGGTGTTGATGCACTTGAACCTGTTTGGACATTCAGATTGTCACGAAACGGATACGTTTGATTTCCCAGCTCAGGAGTTGTGTGAGTCTTCTCCTGAGCCAGGATGGACTACTGAGGACACAGTGGATGCAGTTTCCCTCTCTAAAATGGTGTCAGACCCCATGCACATGGTTTCTACCACGAATCAGAGCGACAGAGATGTATCCCCGCAAACTGAGCAGAGTGACGGGGAGGTGTTGATGCACTTGAACCTGTTTGGACATTCAGATTGTCACGAAACGGATACGTTTGATTTCCCAGCTCAGGAGTTGTGTGAGTCTTCTCCTGAGCCAGGATGGACTACTGAGGACACAGTGGATGCAGTTTCCCTCTCTAAAATGGTGTCAGACCCCATGCACATGGTTTCTACCACGAATCAGAGCGACAGAGATGTATCCCCGCTAAAAGATGTGTTTGATGCTTTGGACCAAGATGGAGATGGCTTTGTTCGCATTGAGGAGTTTATGGAGTTCGCTGCAGCCTATGGGGCAGATCAGGTGAGAATTCCCTTCAATTCTTGTGTTTGTGTGCACGTGCAAGCCACGCAAGTTTATTTCTTGTCACCCAGACAGTTATTAGATTATGCATGCTAAGTGATGGTATTGCATAGCAGACCAAGGGAGTTCCATTTACCTAAATGATTTATCATTGATTCTCCACTGTAACTCAGAGTCTTCCGAAATTCATCCCTCTGATGTCACCATTTAAGTGTATCAGCATTCTAAGTATGCTGTCATATTTAATGTTTTGAAATGGAGGTACCAGAAGGTGATAAAATAAAGAAAAGAGCCTTGTCAAAGTTGGTCATTTTAACTGAAGCTAGTGCTACTTAATCTCCCGTTATGGAGAAGAGTATTATATTAAAATATCAAGTGCTGTTCAGGATGTACAGGACAGGTATGTAACCTACAACTTGGTCTCTGATAGAATAGGGTCCACTTACCTGTTTAAATGTTTATCTTCTGTTGAATAAGTGGTGTGAGGAGGGAGGGTTTATGTTACCCTGACAGATAATAAAGCAGAGGAAACCTGATCAGTGCCAGGGCTCTCGTATACACTTATAATTCAAAGCCTGTTCTGTCTAAGTATGAGAATACACAAGGCTCAGCTCTTTATATTAGGTTTAGGCCTAATCAGTGGAAACTCTTACCAAAAACATTCTTCCCTTACGCTCACTATGAAGCAGCTCTCAGCTGGGGTTTATAGGGTTTGGCTAATACTGACATATTATAACCATGCTTGGATTAGTGCCTAATCTATATTTGGTTGTGTTGAAGAATTAGGATTCAGGTCAGCATCCAGATAAATCTGTGAAATCTGGGAAAAAACATATTGCCAGTAATTAATTAAGTCAGGCCTGTTACTCTTCCATATGTCAAATGACACGCAGTCATTTACCCTTTGCATATTTTGTGGGTGACGGGATAATCGCTTGTGAATTGGCTAATGCCCCCCCCCACACACACACACACACACACCCCTGTGACCCCTGTCACTCTATGCTGCAGGCTTTCTTCATATCCACATTGTGTGAAGATTATCAGTTCAAGAGAAAAACAAATGTATTCTTAGAATAAATGATGGTTGGATTTGGATTCATGCTATTCCAGAAAATTAGAGTCTTCCTGGTTAAATAGTAGGCTTTATTTGTGTACATGGCCATCGACTCCATTGTGATCCTTGTATTCGTTCAGAGTACAGTGCTGTGTTAGGTGGTGTCTCGTTGTCTTCATGTTAAGAAAAGCTAAATCAGAACAGATTATTGTCGTCTGCCACACTCACACAGGGACATTTTAAATGATGTAATGTTCTTGTCCTGTCTGACTTGCTGGGCAATGTGTTTATTCATGATGTTTAGCAAATCCACCGTTTGCAAATATCAGTAAAGGGTTCTGTGTAAATGTTGATGTCACCTGACTCTCTCTCTCTCTCACACACACACACACACACACACACACACACACACACACACACACACACACACACACACACACACACACACACACACACACACACAAAAGTTAGTGTAAAAATTGACCTGCAAGGTCTGGAATGCATTGAAAGTGTTTTTTTTATGCTACTTTCAACTAAGAATTGGCAAACATTATTTTACTAAAGGTAGTCACAGGAATGACTCAAAAATACTAATGACCTGTCTTCAAATTCAGTTTTGGAGTAAAACGGTCTGAAAGCATTTGATATGATGAATCTAATTATATAAGACCTAAAATGCCTGTTTGTTGCATGTGTTTTACATGCTTCCAAATTTCATCTCATGACAATTTATCGATATTCTTTATGCTACAGGTTTAGCAGCCCATTTCATTATGTCTGGTGTTATAGTAGAGCAGATAGTAGGAACAATTGTTCACTTTGTGATACAAGCGTGAAAATTGGCATGAACATTCCTTTAGGTCAACTCTTTGACTTTTTTAATCGAGCCACTCAAAAATCCAAGATGGCGGCCATTTTTCAAGATGGCCGATACCTTAGTGGGCAGTTAAGTGATATGATGGTTTATTTGGTGATACAAGCATGAAAATTGGCATGAGCAGTCTCTGTGGGTCACTTGACAATAGGCCACCCACAGCTACTTGAAATTTCAAGATGGCGGCCATTTTTCAAGATGGCCAACACTTTAGTGGAGCATTTAAGTTATATAATGGTTCATTTGGTGATACAAGCATGAAAATTGGCATGAGCAGTCTCTGTGGGTCACTTGACAATAAGCCACCCACAGCTACTTAAAATGTCAAGATGGCGGCCATTTTTCAAGATGGCCACCACCTTAGTGGACTAGTTAAGCTTAAGAAATCATTTAGTTGGTGATACAAGCATGAAAATTGCCATGAGCCGTCGCAAAAGGTCATTTGACAAGAAACCGCCCACAGCCACTTGAAATTTCAAGATGTCAATCTTTAAATGATACCTTTTCTCATAGAAATGTATTGGGTTCCTCAAAAAGCTCTGTCAAGAGAGGTTGTTTGACTGTGTTTTGTCTGACTCCTCGCCCACGACCTGTCCAGTTTGGTAAGACCTGTCAGGAGTTGCCTCCCACCGGCATAGCTCTCAGGGTTCACTGAGGTAGGCCTAAACAAGCTCCCTTACCACGACAAGGTAACAGTCACAAGGGAGGATATATATATATATATATATATATATATATATATATATATATATATATATATATATATATATATATATATTGTTTTTTTTAAACTAACAGCCATTACATGTGTCAAATAAATACTAAGGGGTGGGGAAACAAAAAATAAGATTAATAAATTAGCACAGTTGTGGTGCTGATAAGCACAGTTGTGGTGCTGAACGGACAGTGCTCCAAAATTATGAGTAATGGCTAATACTGAATGGCAATAGCCACGGAACCATGACAAACGATACTAAGGAACTAAACTGAAAATGTGCTTCACTGTTAGATATGGCAGTGGAAGGCAGTGGAAGCAATGTTACAAAGTAACAACTGAAAATTACACAGTAATAGACTAGATAAAAAGTAAAACATGATGCGTCGATGTGACGAGGGGAAGCCGAGCCATAGGCCTCCACTTGAAAACACAGAGGACAACAGGGAATAACTCTGGCAAAATAAACATGCAAATAGGTTCTAGCAGGGGCAACTACATAGGCATGTGAAACTGAGTCCATATCTGAAGCAGTTACACCTTCCAGTACATGCCTTGGAGCACCCACATTTGGTCAACTCCCAACAACTCTCCGCAATAGGTGGAAGTGGAGTCCAGAAGACTTTCCACTTCTCGTCCTGTTCCACCCATCCCCAGTCAGATGGGCTCGGCATTTGTGGATGTCGCTTCAATGCCTGTCCCCACACGTATCCTGCCTCATAAGAAGCATGTTTGGCATGCTCTTTGAGTGCTGCTTGAGTTGGTGGGATCAAGTCATATTGTCTTTGCTTTCTGGCAAAGAGATCAAGCCTGGCCTCGTTCACAGTTGTGACATCGCTGGACCGGTCATACATTAGATCTTCTTGGCCTCTTGACATGGATATCTTTGGTATCTTCAGTGTCTTCAGCAGATGTAGATGCTCTCTTTTGGGCCCTTTCCAGCTCTGTGTTGTTGAACCTAAGTTTACAGCTTGAATTATATTTTGCTCTGTTTCTTGTCGATGTGCTTTCTATGCCATCACCTTCATCTAGTCGGGTTGGACTAAGTAAGATAGGCAGAGCATTGATCTTATGAAATAATGGAACATTTCTTGCAATGGTATCATAACCAGTACGATCGTGCTCTCTGTTGAATAAACTCGGCTGAATGAGTTTTTCCTTGGTGACCTGCTGACAAATTAAACATCTGTCCCAGTTAGTTTTCACAACTGTTATGATGGCTTCTGCCATGTCTGCAGCATAGGCAGAGGCCGAGGGTTTATCCTTTTACCACCTTTTACCAAGCACTTTGATGTATGGGATACAACTAAGTTCGTGCCTTAACCCTACACTTAGTTCGATCGTTCATCCAATGCCATTTAAATCCTGAGCGATCTGTACACCATCCGGTTAACTAAAACCCCATTAACCTTGGCTCGGCTCTCCCGTGCTGGCACAACCTGTCAATTCAGGTGCGGCTATCTAACTGTTTTGGGGTAAATTAGACAGCATTTGGGATACCAACTTTCAATTAGCTGACATTGAACCCCACTCTGAGTTTAACAGCAGTGATATATCACCAGTGTGCCCTGGTAGTGCAGATATTCACTCTTATCTAATCTATCTATGATCAACAAATCAACACAACTATATTGTGATGTGTTAAAAGTTGTTCTTTAGCATAATAATAATAATCGTATAATCGTCCTTAATGAAAAAAAACCATACATTTATATGAGAAAATGTATCTTTTGAGGATCCAGGGGGCGGCCATCTTGAAAATAGAAATGTAAAGTGGCTGGGAGTGTTTTCTTGTCAAGCAACCCTTAGAGACTGCTCATGCCAAATTTAATGCTTGTATCACCAAATAAACCATTATATAACTTAATTGCTCCACTAAAGTGTTGGCCATCTTGAAAAATGGCCGCCATCTTGAAATTTCAAGTAGCTGTGGGTGGCCTATTGTCAAGTGACCCACAGAGACTGCTCATGCCAATGTTCATGCTTGTATCACCAAATAAACCATTATATAACTTAATTGCTCCACTAAAGTGTTGGCCATCTTGAAAAATGGCCGCCATCTTGAAATTTCAAGTAGCTGTGGGTGGCCTATTGGCAAGTGACCCACAGAGACTGCTCATGCCAATGTTCATGCTTGTATCACCAAATAAACCATTATATAACTTAATTGCTCCACTAAAGTGTTGGCCATCTTGAAAAATGGCCGCCATCTTGAAATTTCAAGTAGCTGTGGGTGGCCTATTGTCAAGTGACCCACAGAGACTGCTCATGCCAATTTTCATGCTTGTATCACCAAATAAACCATCATATCACTTAACTGCCCACTAAGATGTCGGCCATCTTGAAAAATGGCCGCCATCTTTGATTTTCAAGTGGCTCGATTAAAAAAATCGATAAATGACCTCTAAAGATGATCTGTACCAAGTTTCACGCTTGTATCACCAAGTGAACGATTCTCCCAAAATATTGCTTTTAGCCGCTGCACTATCAAGACAACACTTAAAAAGCATGCAGGAGTGCTGTTGACAATCTTGGCTTGTTATCTTGAATTAATTCATTTGATTTGTGTATTATGATATTAATATTGTGTAACAAGTCATTTATTGCCTACCTACGCTATAGCACATACCAGTTATAACAATAATATTGGATGGGTTGTTTTGCAGGGATTATATAGTGCATAGTAAGATACAGATGTAGATACAGTAATCAATATGCAGCTGAGATTCCTGATCAAATCTGGCAGATGATAAGAAAAGGTGATTTTCATCTTGGATTGTCAAATGGCCAATCGGGAAGATTTGGTCAATAAGCCCGGGAGAACAACCAAGCTAGCTTGTGTCGTATATTTGGACATTTTTTTTGCTATCCACTCCACTACCTAGATTAGTAGACTCTTGTTTGCTGACTTGTCTAGTCATTAAAGTCATGCATTTTAATTCCCTCGTTCCCAGTTCAAAGTACCCCTGTGTCAGGTCTATCCTGTGCCCTGCCATAGGTGCCTCTGGCTCCCCACAGATAGGGGCATTTGAAAGGATTAAGAGTAGAATGTGTTTTCCCTGAGTCAGAGGATCCGTGCTGTCTGACCATGACCCCACTTTGCAATGATGGAGAAGGGCTTTGCTCATTTTGCGGCACAGAGCCATATAATTTCTATGTCTTGTTTTGGTGGGAAGTACATTATGACTCTAGGAATTTCTCTCAGTTCAGAGGTGTAGGATCCTCTATTGTCTTTCCATGGCATTTGGTTTCTGTGGAATGTACTTGCTGTAAGATGTGTAGTATTTCTGATCCTGACAGTTATAGTATCTTGGCATCTCTTCCTAGAAAGAAAGATTTGTTTTGTGTGGAGCTCTAACACGATTGTACAGATAGATTACGTTGTGTATGACTCAAGATATTGGATGTCTGTGCTCCAAAACTAGTGAATCTTTGCTCTCACAGTCACTGGCTCTCAGATTTCTGTCCTTCCGTGACTGAGAGAGAGACGGAGGCTTAAGCTAGTTTTTTTTCTTCATTAACAAAAATCAAGCAAGCAGCAGACAGACTTATCTTCAGAATTTGAAGAATGTCATGTAATGACATTGGGGTGCACTTGGTGTTCATTACCCTGAGAACCTCGGGGAAGGATCACTCTAATCTTACAAGGTCTCCACCCAATTTTGAATTCCCTTGTTTGGGACGTCAAATTAAAGGTATTGAAAACGCAAATTGACATCTTTACAATGAGTCAGTGTGTAATTCATATTTTCAGTGATTTTACTATGCATCACACTTTGGTTTGATTTACCGGCTCTCCTTAGAACAATCTGCAACTAGAAAAGTGTGCTCCTCTGAGCGTAGATCTCCGCTAGGCCATGTTGCCTGACTACCCAGGGCTGCGTCAGTCGCGGGGTGCAGCCGTCAGGACACAAGGAAGCTGTGGGGGGAAGTTTGTACAACAGACGGTGCAACTTTTAGCGTTTGTGGTGGTGGCCCCTATGGGCAGAATCAAAAGCACTTATGGAGGTGTGTGCTATCGAGGCCCATGCAAGTCCAATTTGAGGATTATTAAATGTTACATTAATGATATATTTTGTAAGAAATAAGCCCCACCCACAATTTAGTGAATGTAATTGCAGGCAAACGGTATGGAGTATCAAAACTCTGTTTGGTTATTGTCACATGTCGCATTAGGACATTGTGCCTAAAAAACAATGTTTCTGCAACAAGCTGTGGCATTTGTAGTGTCCCATGTAAGCGCTTTTGTCTCTGTGTTGTTTACAGACCCCTCAATGTGTTACAGCCGCCCCTAGCACCACCATGAGGCAGATTTGAAATATGTGGGGGTGCCCAAGATTAGCTGCTCACAGACACGCAGACGTGCCGACAAACGGGGGTGAAAACAATCTCTGCCCGAACGGTGGTTCTTTAAAAGCCAGGAAAAAAGAAGAAGAGTGAAACACATACACAAATAAGAACAGCAAATCAAACGAAAGACATTTCAGTGCAAATACTATATATATAGATATGGGAGTCTTCCAGACTTAACTCTTAGTAAATTGTGTGGTTCATGTGGTTGAGAATATTCATTTATTCCTTTATTTGTTTATTTATTTGCTTATTTTTACAATGTCTGCAAACTTTATCAATAATTGCTTTTGGCTTTCTGCCAAACGTTTATGTAGCAAGGAGGGATAAAAAGGCGTTATATGTAGTCATACCCTAGTCCATAGTACTGTACCTGTTTCTTTCTGTAACACAGTGTGGGAGATTGCAGGGAGGTATTGATATCAGATATTTGCATGCATGTCCTGAACAAGTGTGTTTGCACCACTGTGCATAGAATGCAAATTTCCTCCCCAGAACCATTCCAGGAAGAAGTACAGCAGTTGTGAAATGGAACTAACATGCACGCAAATTAATATGTAATGCAAATTGTATATGCATTGCATCTAAATGTGGACACCAAGCAGAAGCTTATGCTACTGAAGTTATGCTACTGTGTTTACTGAACTATTTCA
This sequence comes from Gymnoscopelus braueri, assembly GCF_963280865.1. Taxonomy (NCBI): domain Eukaryota; kingdom Metazoa; phylum Chordata; class Actinopteri; order Myctophiformes; family Myctophidae; genus Gymnoscopelus; species Gymnoscopelus braueri. The sequence goes on from NC_137617.1 coordinate 25,134,433, forward strand.
TATCTGTGAGAAAACATGACGCTGGCCAAACATAATGCAATTCCTGTGTCCTCTGTATTAACACAGTCACTGACAAACTATTATATTTCAGTTATGTAATCGGATATCAGGCATAAACATACGCTGATCAGTAAAGAATATCCCAATAGTGGAAACGTTTTCTACCATCAGTCTTAAGTTACATCGCTGTGTCAGGAAAGCTGCCATTCATGATTTAGCAACTTATGCAGTCATTGATATTACTTGGAAGTACTTGTCTTGTACGTGTCATTTTCTGACAGTTGTCTTGTAACCTGCATCACAGTTTCAATATGTGACCATCCATCCATCAACAAACGCCGCTCTGTGCTTCATAAACAGCAGACCTCACTGGTTCTCTCAGAGGTGAATTGTCATCCAAAAGTGAGGGCTCGGCTGTACAGTATCTGGGAATTCACTGGCTTCAAAGGAGATTTTCAAACTGCCACTCATGGGATTTGTCCCTGATTGTGCACAAAGCCCCTTGGAACTGCATTGTGTGGTCACGGCTCTGTTGTCCATCCAGAGACCCCACCCCTCTCTGGCCAGTGTGGCCCACTGCTTTTATGTGCTGCCGCTCTAATCCTCAGTGGAATGTATGTCCCCTGGCCTGAAACCTCCCCTCTCCGGACCACTTTTGTGTGTCTGGATGCATGTTGTATTTGCCATAAAAAAAAAAGAAAAGATGCAGGCACAAGGCCTGTCTGACCATACAGTTCTTTTGCAGACGTGTTTGGCTTACAGCCATGTGAGACAGTTAACAGCGTTTTTGTTCATCGTGAGCCATTATAAAATCCCCCATTTGGGGATGAAAAAAAACTCCCGCCAGGGGTATTCATCTCCCTGGGGTTAAGTACAACAGTCGTCTGTGTGGAGGCGGTCAGGCGTGCTCTGGCCGGCACTGATTAGACACAACGAGAGAATACAGAAAAAAACAGTGCCTTCGTTTGCTCCGCTAAGTGGTGGAAGGACAGGGCCATTATAGTCCAAGGAGGGCAGAGCTCCAACAATTATCATCTCTTGCCGTCCCACTATCCTGTTGTAAGAGAAGGCCAAAGTTGTCTCTAGGATATTTTGTGGTTGTGTTATGACACTTGTGATGCTTTTTGGTCGTTTTGTAGTTACTCAGCCTAGATCAACTGTAGACCGTTTACCATTACAATACTATTATTGGCTAATGGCTTGTAGTGTGATTCTATAAGAAGAGGGGAAAAGGTTAACCGATGCGAAAGTCAACCTCCGCACTTTGTCGTTAGTGATACAAGCGTACGTAACAAAGGAATCCCCTAGTGTTTCTCGCCTTACCTCACCTCGCCCAGTAGAGACGTGTCTTTTGAATAGTGAGCAGAGCATGGAACAAAGTTATTTCCTGTATACCATGATGTAACTTTCCGAGGTAGGTAAATGAAAGCTATGTGACAGGCATACAACCCCTGATGCTATTTTAAATATCTCCTCCTACCGTCGCTCAATTTCTTTTTGAAACGAGAACAACACATTCCAACCGTTTAAACCCCCATATTTCTTACACCGACGCAACCACTAAACCATACAGCCCACCTACAGTAGTTTATGGGGATTTGCATGGCGGAGGTGGGTCGCAAGAAGAGAGCCTTGGTGCAGAAGCCTAACTGTAACATTGTGGCGTTAACCACCATGCAGGCAGACAGAGCCATTCCCCCTCCTCTGTGTTTCTCACTACAGCTGGATTTAATTCATCGAGCCGAGATCAGCAGTCGTAAGAGTCTCAGGATAAGTCAATGTAGAGTTTATTAGGAGTTTTAGCAAATAAGCTGCATGAGTTGGAGCTCAGCTTTGCTGTGTGTGTGTGTGTGTGTGTGTGTGTGTGTGTGTGTGTGTGTGTGTGTGTGTGTGTGTGTGTGTGTGTGTGTGTGTGTGTGTGTGTGTGTGTGTGTGTGTGTGTGTGTGTGTGTGTGTGTGTGTGTGTGTGTGTGTGTGTGTGTTCAAAAAGGGCCTTAACTTAGAAGCCCCTTCACAAAGTGAAAGTCTTATGAAATGACCATGTTCACATTGTGTGCTAACTTTCTCGGGGCTCAAGCGACTCTAAAACCACAGAAACCTCACCCCACATACTGTCAGGCTCCCACCCAGCTAATTTTGTCAATGATACACGGCTAAAATGACAGCATAATGATGAGTTAGGGAAAATGTTGCAATGTACCACATTTGGCCCACTCTGTCATTTGTGCAAACACATTTTGATTGCTAGGGGCCACCGGTAGTTCTCCAGATATAGGCATAGGTCTAGACCTGAATCCTGGATGCCAGATACTTTCTTTTCCTTTTTTCGCCCTATGTAGATGACATGCCAATTTTACCCCCACACTTGTAGTCCCTTAGCCTGGTAAACCCTCCCTCCGGAAATCTCAATTCCATTTGATTCTAGGAGTGAGTCTGGCATGAACCGCCTCTCTGCAATATTGGCTGTGTATGCCAAACGGCCGCGCCTATCAGCGTCGTCGCTCATTGTTCTGTGATTGACAGCTTACGTTGGCCAATCAGGTGGCGAGTTCGAGTGAGCCCAAAACACGAACGGCAGCCATCTTTTTCTTGTGCGGCCAATTCTCCGCTATTTTTTTACTTCAAAAAGCTCTCTAACTTCTATTTTGAGGCACGGAATTTACTTATAAGATATCGTTTGGATAGAATTTAGTTGTTTAACTTCATATATGTGGTCAATTAATCATGACAAAGCCTATTTTTTAAAAAAAAATTTAGAGAACCGGTAGGGGCGGGCAGTGACACCATTGTACCCGAAAAAGGCAACCCATTTTGGGTATGGCTGTCTCAAAAGTCCCGTCGCGTCACATTAAGACTGGTGAACTGCTGATTGGCTGAAGGGGAAAAATTATCATTGGCTGAAGGGGTTGTCAGTCAACGGTATTACTCCCGCCCAACTCCAGCACAGCCAATATTGCAGACAGGCGGATCAGGCCAGACTCACTCCTGAAATGAAATGGAATTGAGATTTCCGGAGGGAGGGTTTACCAGGCTAGTAGTCCCTGTCATAACCTATACATTTGGTTATGTGGGAGGCTGTAATCCCAAACTTTTCAAGCCACGAGCCCCCAAATAATCATATTTGAACGGGAAACCCCCCACCCCGACAAGCACTTGGAATTGTATGCATTACATTTAGTTTGACTCTGTTCCACAGATGAATATTGTGATAATAGCTGAACTACAAGCTCGTTGTGAGCTTGTAGTTCAGCTATTTTCACAATGTTTGCCTCTTATGTAATATTTGGCCAATTTGACATTTTAAAGGTCATTAAAGGGATATTTCACTTTCAAAAAAACTTTTGGTCATTTTATTGTCTACTCAGGCCTTTGTGAACCCCCCAGACAGTTTTTAAGTTGCTTGATTCAGTATTTAGGTATTTGATATTCATTCTAACAGACACGCCCCCTTCCTAAACCCATTGTAAATTCAAACTTAATTTTAACCATGTTAGATTCATCAAAAACACCCGTCCTTGGTTCTGGCGACTCACCCTGCCCTCCTAATGCGTGAGGGGGCCGTGTTTTTCCGATATTTTTTTTTGTATTTTTTTTTCTTCTTTTTTTTTCTTTTTTTTTCATTTTCCCCAAAAAATATTAAAAATAAATGAAAAAAGTAATTGAAAAAACACGGCCCCCTCGCGTATTAGGGGGGCGGTATGAGTCACCAGAACCAAGGACGGGTGTTTTTGATGAATCTAACATGGTTAAAATGTAGTTTGAAGTTACAATGGGTTTGTATAGGAAGGGGGCGTGTCTGATTAAATGAATATCAAATATCTATTTACTGAATCGAGCAACTTAAAAACTGTCTGGGGGTGCACAACGGCCTGAGTAGACGATAAAATGACCAAACGTTTTTTTGAAAGTGAAATATCCCTTTAAATTGTAACTTTAGAAATGTGCAGATACCCTGTATACACTTATACTGTTACTGTATCTTGGTTTGTTTACTGTTGAGTGAGAAAACAATGTTGCACATTAAGCTAATCATCTGGGGACCCCCCAAAATTCCCCCAGTTTGGGAACCACTGCTGTAGACCACGTGTCGACTCCGATACACATGAAAACGCTGACAGGGTTTGAGGAGTGTATTTGGAGGAACATGCTATCCGACCTAGTTTTCCTTGTTTAACAAGTGGACCGGCCAACCTGTTGCTAGTGCAATGACAGAGATCATTCTCCCTTGCCGGCTTCCCTCTCTCGAATACAGGTAATTGTGTTCATTGGAGCGCCCGGCCAAGGCGAATGCAAAGCGGACGATTCAGACCCTTAGTATCTGCAGCGGGCACAGTCAGGCAGGAACGTTTCCCCTGCACCACCCAGACACTAGATAGCTAAATATTTTAAATTAACCTCTTAAGATATTCTGAGAAATTAGGTCAAATTGAGGCTTAAATCAAAATGTTTCTTGATTAAAATTTCCTTCACGTAAAATGTTCCTGCTGTGTGCTAAATTGTCTCTTATTATCTGTGTTGCTGTAGTAACTGCTGGAGTTAAGTACACATACGCAGACTGAGCGATACAGGAACATCTTTTTACTTATGGTGTCTTGTCATTTGTGCACTGCTTTCTCAGTTAGAGGCTAGAGCTGTGTGTGTGTGTGTGTGTGTGTGTGTGTGTGTGTGTGTGTGTGTGTGTGTGTGTGTGTGTGTGTGTGTGTGTGTGTGTGTGTGTGTGTGTGTGTGTGTGTGTGTGTGTGTGTGTGTGTGTGTGTGTGTGTGTGTGTGTGTGTGTGTGTGTGTGTGTGTGTGTGTGTGTGTGGGGTAGGCCAAGTATAACATTTCCTAAATCCATATTTAGACTTTATATTTTCTTTTGATAAAAAGTTAAAAACTGTACATCAACCAACTTTATTCAAATCTATAGGCTAAGTGTCCATCCTTATATCTGTTTGCCATATATTGAATCACCATGGTTCACTTTGGTTCACAGTGGCATATATATATAATACTATTTTGCCCTGTACCTTGTAAAATCTGAAATATGTGATGTCTGCTGAATTCGATGTCTCTGAAGGTCAGGTCTCTTACTGTTGGTACCCTTTTACTTCCTGTAATAAAACCAACCCATTTGATTCTGATTGCAGTCAAACAGGGTGATGAAAGGGTTCCTTGTTTAAAATTCCCTGAAATATTCATTATTTGAGCTTTTAATAAATCTAGGTGTTTTATTGTACAGTATTTCTCAGTCATAGCTCTTCTGTTATTTATTCACTTCACAGATTGAAATCAAGTGAGCCCTGCGTGCTATCACCTCCCTCTTATGTAAAGTTCATTACAGCTAGCAATCTAATGCATCAGGCAGAAAACATTTGATTACAAGAGAGATTATTGTCAACTGTTGTTCACAAAACGCGTTTTGAATGTTTGTGACATGTCTCTTTCAGGTCAAGGATCTGACAAAGTTCTTGGATCCCAGTGGCATGGGAGTGATCAGCTTTGAAGACTTCCACCGTGGAATCACCGCTATTAGCAATGGAGGTGAATCATTAAAATGTTCTTTTTTCAAAGCTGTGTGTGCTTGCTAATATATATTGTCTAATCATATTAACCACTTTCAATCTGGCATCCCGATTTTGGGGATGTCATTATGAGTGAAAATCGTAGTAAAAAATTGTATATCTACAAGCTCACAGCATGTTTGTAGATTGCCACACGACACCATCATAGAACAAAATATGAAATGGAGCTAATCATGGAATTTGCACATCCTATCCGGTCTCTGATTTTCAAGCGGCTTGACTTTGAGTCAAGCAGTCTAAAAACTTCTAAGAACAGTCTGTAAAGGTGTCGTACGTTGAGACACTCAAGGCCGCAGACGACAGAGTCGTCTTTACACACAGAAGGCTAGCCTGAAAGGAGTCGCTCATGAAAGCAGGTAAGCAGAGAAACATGAACCAGGCCTAATTTAGACATGGTTGGACGCCGGTGTCGCACATTGAAAATAGCCAATCTACAAGCTCACAATGCGTCTCGGGGCGACACGTTGTGAGCTTGTAGATTGGCTATTTTCGGTGCACAACATGATGCGCAACCAAGTATAAATTAAATCAGGCATAACCCGGCCACGGAGAATGTGTCCGCAGCTCTCCTTGGAGCTAATGAATGCTATCTGGCTCCATCTTTGCCAATGCCTTAGTTCCCCATGGCTTCCCACTTGTCCACGCAATATGCTCACTACAATTTTTCTGCAGAGTCAAAGGGTTGGTATTGTAAGGGAACAGAAAGGCTGACCCATTTCCTTTGTTACTGGATTCAATATTATTTCCCTTTCTATTTTCTTGCCTTCCTGACCCATTTATAAGCTTTAAATACATTTGTGAGTACAATGGGTGCAATTCATCATGGTGTCCTGACAACGTAGTCATCAGGTCTCGCAGGCTTCATCTCAGCCATTTAAAATGAAGACGGAGAAAAGAAAAAGAGACCACAGCCTGACTCCAGTTTATTTTCACTGACGAGGCCCTCCCCTCCTCTCCCATGTAAATCATGGAGTCACTTTAAACTTTAAAGAGTATTTTCCATCTCATACAAGCGTTAGCAACATATCTGTGGTGGATTTATGTACTGTGCAGCCACAGTGGCTCTGGCCGTTTGACATCACTGTTGCCTGGGGGCTAAAGTGACATCACAACAGAGTTTCGTTTGACAGCACACGCCTGGCAGTGTTGACACATCATGCAGGTTGTGTTGAGATCATCGCAAGGCACAGTGTTTGCCTCGTTACGTACGTCCAGCCCCATTGCCATTGATTTGTGGAACTCGTTTCCCAGGGCTTTCTGGGTTACGCAGCTCCAGTTACCCGAGTCATTAATAAATAATACACTGGAAAACATTAGACCCACACAGACGCATGGGCCGTAATAGGCTAGGTTTCAGATAGGGAGTGGGGGAGAGAGACGGGGTTTGAGCAGAGTCCTATTCGCCTGAATTATTCACTGCCCCCCTCACTGCCATCTCTCTTTCTTTTTCCCTCTCTTTCTCTCTCCGTCATGTATGATCAATGTAATCTTAGCTATAGTATATTTATGTCAGTGGAAGCTAAGCAGCAGCGTTATGTAGTACATTACAGCATTAATTTGTAGTCTGTCAGATTATCACCTCTGTGAAGTAGATTTACACCATGATCTTGAACTATTTCAGCTAATCAGGGAATTACAGAAATGAATATTCATGCTTACATAAATGGAGTGGAAAGTCACATAATTATTAGAAAAAGTATAAGCTTGTGGAAGCAGAAAATCTTGCCCCCAGGCAAAAGAATATTTCACCATTACCAGTACTCTTGTGATGATTTGTATCTTAATTATAAATGTATTTTTCTATTTAACCAGAGGTGAATGTTGTTTGCTACCTTATTACTGTATATTAATAAAATAAAAAACAACAATGATCACAAATAAGCCACATTATGTCCCGTAGAAAGGTAGTCACCGTGTGTGAAGTTCAGAACACTTGTGCAACTTCCCAAGCCTTTCACACACTGCTGCCAGAATTCACCCGTCTATAAAAGCAGTAAGGAGATTTTTTTGCGTGGCCTGGTAGCACCAGGTCCCCTTTTATCTACTTTGGAGTGACACAAAACCTGTTTTTCCAGCTCCCAACTGGGCTTCCAGTTTGAATATGAATTTCACTGTGCCCCGCCTATACCTTCTTTATCTGCTTGCTTCCGCACTTGTTATTGGCAAGAGTGACCTTAATAAAGACAACCCCACAGGCTATGGAAATGCCTCATCCCCTGTGGTGGCTGTGGCATGTCTGGAACAACAACAGTTGGTCTAGAAACCAACCGCTGGACAAGTTGAATAGAATTTGTCTGAGCCATTGGAGAATCAAGCACCCCTCTGTCCTTGATGACTTTTTTAGTTGTGCCAAGAGGCCGCAGGCCCGTAGCCCAAAACAGTGCTGACGTCCTCTAGCACAGCCTCATTCAAAGCAGGCTCATAATATTCAAAAGTGCTGTAATGTGTAGGCCTACACTAGGAGTTTTGAAGAACCTCCCAGTTACGTAAGACCAGGGTGTACAAAACACCCAGGTTCCAAGTGCTGTGAAGTGCACTATTTGTGTTCCAGCCCCTTTCAGCAGGGTGTTATTCACAACTCTGTTTACAGGGCGCCCCAGTGGCTGATAGGAGTCCATCCCACGGGTCCGTCTCAGGTTTCACCATTTGTGTGCAGGTGCTTTCTTTAACAGAAGCCTTTATTGGCATTGTTTTATGTTGCCACATACACCCGGTCACATGGTGCTACTCAGCCCTTGAAATATGAGTTGTAAACGTTACATAATGTTGACTGCTAACACAGTACAATACATAATGTTGACTGTTAACACGGTACGCTACTGTACCATTTTAACATCAAAGTAGGACAGCAACGTTAACTCTTAAAAGGTACTTAAATCATCAACTTGTCTATCCCTTCCACTCCTATTGTTCCACCCCCCCCCATTCTGTCAGTTCTATAGCACTTTGTTTAACATGTACGGTACACTGGCACTGCAAACATTAATCTTCTCATTTAGTTTTTCTTGTTGACTTTGTATGTTTGCGTTGTGCACATTAACCGGGGTTCTCGTTCTCTCTGTATCTACAGGGCCAGAGCCTCAGATGTATGACGTGCACTACAGCCCAGGGGATGGAGCCGTGGGCTGCACCGAGGAGTACGATGAGGTATGATGAGACACAACACCAGATAACCGTAATTGATACTTACTTCCGTGTCACTACTCGAGGGCCCAGCTCATGTGGGGTTTACAGGACATTTTCATATATCATGATGCATTGTACTTTACCAAAAACTAATCCTACATAACCCAGGTAATATACAAACCACAAAGACCCGACCTTTAACCATCATCAAACCTAAAGAAACAGGAAAACTTTTGGCTAGAGCAGTGATTCTCAACCTTTTTAATTTCAGATAACCATTTTGTTTTTTGTTTTTTTAAATCTCTGGGGCTCCAATCTAAGAAATGTTTTATTGTTAGACATGATTTGGTCCAATATGGCCTGTCAATTGGTCCAGAATTCCTTTACTACCTAGGAACTGTAGAAGTAAGAGTGAAAGTGATTCAAATATTAATTCTTCTACATTCTCTAATTGTATTTACTTGTACATGTAGCCTACTAATGGTGAAGATTAACTATCGATCATTTAGTGAACATGGGGACCCCCTGGAACCACCTCAAGGACCACCGGGAGTCCCTGGAAGCCACGTTCTCGACGTGGAACTAGCAACATCATGTAGATTGATTCTTGCCTGGTGTGGTCCAGTTCTGCCCATGTTCTTTCTGTCTCACTCACAGCACAGTGTCCAGTTCCCAGGCTGAACTCCCGCTGCACTCACACGCATCCCGCTGTAATTGGCCAAGCGGCCAGCAGAGCTATCATTACCACTCTGTGAATATTCCACATGCTTGGCACACATGCCAAATGACATCTGGCTGAATTCTCTAGTTTTCTTTTTTCTGTTCACAAATATTGAATGAGCTGCTGGCCGAGTCGGGGCTGAGATTTTACATGTGCGTGGAATTATGTTTTTTCAGCTGCGGTTAGCATATCTGGAATTCCTGTCTCCTTCTGCACACAGAGGTTGTATATTTAACTATCATTTCTGCAGGCGTCAGCGAGATTGAATTGTTTCTCCCATTGTGTGCACTTGGATCACTTTTGAAGTGGGATTGTTGTTACAGTGTGCAGTATCAGCGCCCTCACTTGGTGTGGTTTATAAGTGCACTCCCAGTTTTTACAGCACAGAGTTGGAGCGTGGTTTTCAGTCAGATCAACAGGTACAGCTTGGCATTAACACTGGCAGGGGGTTCCGTGCTTATATACAGGCCAGGGACATCCCATGCTTGAAAAGTTAAAGTGATGTACTTTAGTTCGAAGCATCCTCAACATTACATATCGACGCTGTCAGGTGGAAACCTTCTATGTCCAAAACTGTTACTTTTCAGGAAATGGAATAAATAACCTGTGTTCCAATGGGTCCAGTGTAGTTATATAGTCACAAGGACTTCTTTTCATTAGTTACATATTTATAAAAACTCACAGGCGTCCGCTTTCAAACAGGCGTCTGTATTTTGGGCATGTCATTTTTAACCATTTTAAAAATGGTTAAAAAACGTAACCAAAATAAATAAATAAACCTACTTTTGCGTGGCACTGTCAAGACAAATGATAAAATAGGGCATTAATTTATGAAAAAAACGTAAACATATGAAATGGGAAGATACAAGGTTTCTGCTCAACAGCGATGATATGCATCACTTGCCGTACGTGTTGATGAGAGTAAGGTTCAATGAAGTATTCGGGCCCAAATATGGAGTGAGAACTAAATTCCTGGATTAGAATTAGAGCAGTATGGTGTCCGGAGAGACTCATAAATCTGCCAGCAGCTTTATAATGAGAAGCACTGATACAATGCTTCAGTGCAGATATGTGCCTCTACAATCTGGAGCTTACAGGCTCCAAAGAAGGCAGAGAGACTTTGTATCAGATAACTCGGGATTTAAATGAAACGTGTGTTTTACAAAGCAGAATGAATTGAACTCTGAGCTAATGGTTTGTGAAAAGTCAGTCTTGAGTTATTTGTTTTTAGATTTATATTTCAGACCTTAAACGTTCCGGTAGCTAGTCACTATTTCTTGGAAGGCATACTGGAAGCGGCATATTTGTGGAGTTGGTGGATGTGTTTGAAGTAGACACCACACCTGTATCCCTGGCCTTGTTTTTTCCTTGGGTTCCTGGCAGTGGACTCTTCTCTCTCAATGGCCACGCTGTCCTAGACCTGTTTGCTTTCAAAACAGGCGAGGTGAAGCTGTTCACCGGAGGCCTGGCAGAAGAGGTACATAAAAAACGGCCCGTCCAACCCACCCCCTCCTGGCTCCTTCACAAAATGTTCCCTCCCTTTGGCTTTGGGATATTTCTTTGGAACAGCAAACAACAAGCGAGAGGCCCTCTCCTGTTCTCACAATCAAAAATGTATCTGCCAGTCATTTTTTCTTCTTCTTTCTCTGTCTCTAATTGCCTGTTATTAGGCACATAGCCAGGGAGTTATGACAACATTGTATGATAATACTGCACGGCACGCCTTCATTCTGCCTGCTGGCTGTGCGATCCGGGACACTGGTAGAACATGACTTAATGATTTACACTGTCACATGGCGACTAGGAACTAGAACTCCCAGGAGACATTACAGATTAAGTGGGTGTAGGTCTAATCTTGTGTTGTGTTTTAACCTAGGGGTTGAGGAGTCGCTGTCAGTGGTGGATAGTGACAAAGTAAAAATTCTCAAGTACTGTATTTCAGTACAATGTTGAGGTACTTATACTTCTACTCCACTACATCTCAGAGGCAAATATTGTACTTTTTACTCCACTGAAATTATTTGACAGCTTTACTAATTACTTTGCAGATTTAGATTATTATTACAAAACATAGAGCCACATAAGCTCTATTTTATAGTTATTTAGTTACTTTTACTTTGGCACTTGAAGTATATTTTGATGCCGATACTTTTGTACTTTTACTCAAGTATAATATTGAATACAGGACCTACATTGTGGTATTGCTACTAAGTAAAAAAGCAGAGTACCGCTTCCACCACTGGTCTCTGTAGTGTGAGCGCCCCCAAGCCACCTTCCCTGGTCTTTGGACTTTCTCTCCCTGTCCCCGCCCCCTGAACACCCAGCCGAGCTGAATGAGGTGTTTTTGATATTTAAAAAAATGTCACTCTCATTTTCTCTCACTCTCTCGCTCTCTATTTGAGAGTGAAAGGGAGGAAGCGCTAGGAGGGGGGGGGGTGATTGCGGGGGTCTCGTGACAGGCCAGCTTTCCTGTCAGTGAGGCCAGGCTAGAGAGCATGGTTTTGGGAATGGTGGATAGCCCTCTGGGCCCTGCACCACCCGGAGCTTTACACAGACAGGTAAGACCTGCCTTTCGTGGGTGGATTCATATTGGTTCTGATCATGCTGTGTATGCTATGGATAATTGCAACAAGCAGTTTATTTGAGCGTTCTAGTTGAGCATTTGGTGTTTTGTGCCCGAAAAAAATCAGGGGCTTATGAAGAGCTGCTTGTACTTGTGTACTGGAGGTGTCGGGACAGCAGGTTTTGCTTGGCACAGGCTTCAGAAAGGCAACAGGCTGCATCTGAAGCCTGCGTGTGCTGAGTCGTTTGGACGTAACGGCGTAATTGGCATTTATAGCCGCTTGCTGTATGTGAATGTTAAAAACAGGCTCCTGTTTGAAACCGGTGTCTTGCATCTCTGTTTTCTCACTTTCGTTGGACGTCTTCCAGCCATTATTATCATTTAGTGACCTATTACATCATGGAATAACAAAGACCAGCTGATGCCTGTCAATACACGTTTATGACCACTGCATCTTTACTTCAGTACTTCGCCTATTACGAATGTATTCTCTGTGGAGACATCTATTATGTCTGACAGCAGGTCTGGAAATCTATAAGACATAAAACTGGATATACAGTATGGTATGAGGTGCCCTTATTGGGTTTTGTCTTTATATTCAACAGGCATAATATACACTGTAGTAGTAGCATTATATTAGCCCCCACCTCACTACTAAGTTTTCTAGGTGGTGACTTATTAACCCATTCTAATGATTGTGTGTTTCCACTAACAGGCGATGATATAATAATTGACAGTCTCCCCCCCCCCTCCCATCTCATTGTAGCAAAATGAGGTGACAGACAGCGCCTACCTGGGTTCAGAGAGCACGTACAGCGAGTGTGAGACCTTCACGGATGAGGACACGGGAGCCCTCGTACCGCCCGAGATGCACGAGGAGGTGGAGACGGACAGCGGCATCGAGGCCACCATAAATGACGCTGATGATGGCAGCAACAGGTCAGCATGAGGCTCAGGCGTACAAAGCTGCAGTCGGTTCAAAGTAAACAACCGCGCCTGGTTTGCACACTCGAGCGGTTGCCTTCCTAGGAGAACCCATTCAACTGTTCATGCATTGCGTCAGCGCTGCACACTATGTAGCTCCTCCTCAGTATACAGTAGATGCTTATATTCTCATTATAGATGTATTCCAGGATTGGGCCAGAAGTTTTTTAAGCATAGAAAACATGGGCTTCTCTGTCCCAACATGCATCTATAGTACCTCGACATACTGTAGTACTGTAAGTGCCCCCCTGGGGCTACAAGACACCATCTCTGAATGTTGATTCTGAAAAGGTAGTTTTAGGTCAAAGCGTCTCTGATTACCCTCCTGATATAAATCATGTGGATCAGATTATAATAATATGACCTTTTATTTTGTTCCAGCCATAACGCTTTCTGTAAATTGTGTGTTAAGTCCTCCACTAAGGGGGACAGCCCTGCACTGGCCCTTCACACACACCTTCCACAGCCGCCACATGGTTTATGAGCCAACTCTGGATCAGGGACTGCTTGAAGTCTATTTGGGTCAGCAGCAGACGGAGAGATTATAATGATGCAGTGGACAGCCACTGTGTTTGATCTGATGCCTTAAGTACCTCAGATGTTGTTAGATTGTCTACCTGAAGGTGCTTCAGTGTTTTGATTGTTCTCCAGATTAATCCTTATAAATCAGCGTATAAATTGTTAGTTATTGTAAGAATTGGGTAAGTTATATGCATACTGCATACTGTACATCAAACCCTGTAGTACTAGTTCAAATGTCCTGGAGAAATTCAGGCAACGCTTCCTAATCTCCACCACAGTGAAATAGTAGGCGCCTTTTGTGATTGTTGTGTCTTGCACTGCTCATCTAAAGATAACTTGGACTAGAGATAAGTTGAACACAGTGAAACGGCGTGAGACCTTGTGCTGCAAAGAGAGACTTTCTGATGGTCTTTTACCCTTCTCAGTGTGTCTGAGTGGATCATCTGGTCTGTTTTATGAGACTGGAATGTATCTATCTGTTTTGAATTATCAAGATGTGGCATCAGCCTGTACTGATTATAGTAAGTTAAGATCATTTTTTAAATCTTTTAATTTATCTAATGTCTCATTGTGGTTTTTACTAAATTGGGTAACAGCAATGCTTAATCTTAATTCACAGTCTTGTCAAACTCTCCATTTTGCATCGTCTTGTTTTTTCGCTGCCTGACAGTTTGTTGAGTGGGAATATGTTACTCATACTCATTATCAGTTTGCAATGTTAACTTGGGATGATGTTGATTAACGGTTGTGGGTACTGGACAGTGGCCAGTTATCCTCAGCCCATGACACTACCCCCACCTCTTAGGCCGCAAATGAGCAGATGTATGGTTTTGAACAGCTATCTCTCGTTCTTTAGACAGCCCAAACGGGCTGATATGTTTAGTGTCTGATTCTGATCATTGAAATACAGCTATCGGTCATTGTTTGCGTGACGTTCTAGACAATGATTTATTGTTTCTTGCGTAGAAATGTTTGTATTCTTTTCAGGCTTTACTCAACATAAAAATGTTGTTACAGTAATGTTTCTTAGGTAAAAGATTCATTTAATTCTTGAAAACTGAATTTCAGCACTGGGATTGTTCACTAGAGCAGGGTTTCCTTGCAATTTCACTTTAGTACTTAAAAAATAACAGATGTACAAGCTCACAATGCGGCACATTTTGTATTATTATTATTATTATTATTATTATTTAGTTTGTCTCTGAATTTGGGTTTTTGTTTTGGAAAAAAAATAAATGTTTTTTTTCCCCGAAAGGTAAACAAAATACCTGTTCTGTATATTTACTCGCGACCCATAAAAACGTCTCTGCGACCCAAAATGGGTCAGGACTCTATGTTTGGATACCACCGAATTAGAGGCTTGGAAAAAGTACAGAGAAATACAGTTGTAAGGTCAGGCACTGGAGTAGAGTTAAGTTGTAAGTTGTGGCCTCTGTACTGCCCTACCTCAGGAAAAAAAATTCTGACCACTGAATAGGAAAACTTTGGTTCACTGGCCAATTTATAGCTAACAAACTCCTATGTTTCGGGGGGGTTGTGTGTTGGAAGTGCTTTGCGAGGTTGACCTAATTGAATCCATCCACTCGAGCTTTGCAAGCAGAGTGGCTGCAGCACATCGCCGTGTGCATGTCTGAATGAACGTGTTGTTTTTGTGGGGCACCAGTTTGTGCCAGGCACGGGGGAGGAAGTGTTGAGGAATGAGGCCTTATCTGCTGACTGTGTGACCTGTCTCTCGGTCCTGATGACGGATTGGACGGCTCTGCCTGTCAGGGATGTGTTTGGACTTCCCGTTCCATGACTGAGTCTTGAATTCCAGGAAGTGTGGAGTAAGCTCTTTTAGGTTTTTCCCTTTTTTTTGTTTTTAGTTGGAAAGGGGCTAATCTAACTCCCCCCACCCCCGAGTTTGGAAGGTGCACTTCCTGTGATACCAGTGAACCTCTTGACAAGCTGTGAAAGAGGATTTATGTTTAAAATATCACTCTCAAATAACAAGGTCAGGTGTTCCAAGATGATCCAAGTATTTCTTCGTTGACTTTTAGGATCAACATCATGTTGGCAAAATGTTCAAATGATCAAAGACATCGCTATTCTTCAGTCTTAGTAAACAAAAGAAAATCCACAGATCAAGCGCTTTAGAAAAACTCTTCCAGTCAAAAAAGTCTTTGTTGTTTACTACATGCAGTGACTCAACACTGACTGCCAGTAACTGCTGACAGAAGGGTCTTTTAGGCTGTGTGTTTTGCAATACAGCATAGCTAACCTTGCTTACCCCTACTACTGAAGACAATGGCTGTTACATATAGGAGTACTCCAGGGATTAGGAATCTTAACACGATTAACTAGCTCCACCCACCTATTCCCGTCCCTTTCCATCCAACCCCAGCGGTAGAGTCAGTGTGCTTGCCTATTAGCCCCTACTTAACCTAAAATCGGATTAACACCAGCCACTCACAGCCGCCCTGTCCCCATTCAAACTCAGGTCTAACGGGTGGCACAGATGATTCACTAGCACTCACACGGAACTGCACAATAGCAAGCTGTGAGGGCCACAACATCACCCTTGCCGTTCTAATCTAGACCCAACCCTTGATACTTTTTCCAAATCAGAGAGCTGTGGATTTATTTCATGTTGGTGTAAACAAGTGAAACGTCAGGATTTCACTTTGGTTGTCTGGGGTTTTGTCTCCGGTTGCGCCGAGTCTTACACGCCAGGCCAGTGGAGTGCCTTCTCTCTCATCACCGGCCCTCTCTATGAGAGACCTGAATATGGGCCCTTACACGGGCCTGGGTTCAGGGTAAGTGTCTCCAGATATGTATTGAATTAAGATTGACACGGGTCATGTTACATTTTTCTAGTAATTTGCTGTATTGGCTAAATGTTGTTTGAGTTCTGTAAGATTGTGTGAAATGTCATCTGGTGTGCCTGAAGGTACTGAGTATGCAATAGAAGTACAAGATGCATTTCTTTGCGTTTGTAATTGATGCCTATTCAGATTTCTAGTTATAATATTTAGATATACTGATGCTAGGTTTTATGTCTACCTGGTTGCTATGCTAATTACTTTGTAGCACAGACTTGTTTTCTCAGTACTGTTTACTGGTGTTTGTCGACTAGTATTAATGTTGCACATTGCAAGTCGCTCTGGATAAGAGTGTCTGCTAAATGCCTACATTATAATTGTAAATTGATTGAAGGGTGCCCGTTCATGGCAATTTTGATTTGTTAAAGGTTTGTTCTAGTTTTTTCAAAATATATTTTTGGGGCTTTATAGGATAGTAGAGTGGAGAGTGACAGGAAACAGGGAGGGTAAGACGAGGAGTGACACGCAGAAAAGGTCATCGAGCTCGGGAATCGAACCTGTGACTCCTTGTAACCACTAGGCCACCAGCGCCCCGATTTGTTAATGGCTCATTCTCGCAAAAACTAGAAATGGACCACTATTGTTGTGTGACTACAGATTGAGTTTTGCTGATTTGGACATCCTTGGACATCCTGTTATCCTGTTAGTAGTTGAGACAACTACAGTTTCCTGTAGGGTAGCAGGGAAGACAGGCTTTCCAGCTATGCACAAGAGCAAGCCAGATGTTTGGATCCGATTCTGTTTAACACTAACATTTTCGAATCAATTTGATAAACGTAGTTTATTCAAGTTTGTGTTTGAGAACATTTAACTTATAAGCAAGAAATAAACACAAATAACTTCAAATATAACAAACTTTATTTCATATAACCTATTAACCTCACAACGCCTTGTGAGCTTGTAGATCTGGTATTGATTTTGTATTTTTTTGAAAACCTTTGAAACTTTTCATCTATAATAATGCCCGAAATACGGACGCTAGGTTGAAAGTGATAAAAACAAAATGTGACGCGTCAGATACCAGTGTTGTCAACAAAGTCAAATAATGGTCGATATATTGGTCAGGCTCTATGAAGGATTACTATATTTACCCTGTTGATTTAGTCACTACACACAAGCTAAAATTGTCTCTGCCAATTACTAAACAAACATTGTCAGGACATTTTTAACACTGTCTCAGCTCAGATAAGGCTATCTCTTCAGCTTAGCCCACATAAAACTCAGTGAAAGCTCTGCTCACATGCTGCTAGTGTAGACATCACACTCGCTCATTGCCAGCCAAGTACAATACAAGACATTTTGTTTTCACCAGGGCAGACGTTTTGGGATGAATGTGAATTAACAGATTACCTTTGAAGAGACTGGGGACCTTGTCAGAATTGCTGCACTTCTCTGCCGATGATGAATCACCAGAGTAAATGGTCTTGTTTGGGATTTGGTTCTTTTCATTTCCGGGCCTCTGGGTCCAGTACTCAAACATCCTGCCAGCTCTTGCAGACCAAGCTTGGCACACAGACACAC
The DNA here is from genome assembly GCF_963280865.1 of Gymnoscopelus braueri. NCBI lineage: Eukaryota > Metazoa > Chordata > Actinopteri > Myctophiformes > Myctophidae > Gymnoscopelus > Gymnoscopelus braueri. The sequence goes on from NC_137617.1 coordinate 25,152,295, forward strand.
TGGCTGAACGACTGCGGCACTTATCTTATTTGACTCAAGCAGTCAGAATAGATGAGCCTGGCGGCTATGCACGACTGCCTATGTGGTCTGTAAATACTTGATGCCAGAGCTTAGTTTATACACTGTGCAATAAACAGACATAAGTGTTTAGCATCTAAACGTAACATATTGTTATGTCAACCCCCACAAACACTCGTCCACCATCGCCTAGGATGTACAATTCAATGTATATAAATACAGGGCACCGTTGGAGGTGCGACAGGCCCAAGGCCTAGCAGGAAGACCATCCCTCTGTATGAAATAATGCAGTATTGTGATATTGACTACTTAAGTTTCTGAATTGTAAAAAAAAAAAATCCTAGTTACATGTCATGTACTACTTACATTTATTGCACACTGAGAAAAATCTATTCTGAAGAAAGATATGTGTATACGTGTAGCAAGTGTACGCATGGCAAATCATAGCGATTGACAATGTGTGTATATATACCATCCAGTCATTCATGTACCCACTCTTTTTCAGGTTCTCATTGAACTCTGACCTCCACAACCACTCTCTGGTGACGGTCATCGGCGGAGAGGAGGAGCATTTTGAGGACTTTGGTGAGAGCAACACCTCAGAGTTGCTGCTGGAGACCAGCATGGACGGCACTGAGGAAGACCCCTCCCTGCTGCAGATCCCCGACGTCAACGGATCCTCGCTGCTCCTGTCTCCCAGGTAGAAACCCATCACTGCACCTAACTCTGGGAGATAACGTGGATATTTATGGATCAAGCGTCAAATTATGTAATATGTCTCCATAGTGTGGTACTTCTTTACTTCCTTAAACATCCTTAATTACACATTTCAGGTGTGAACCTGCTGTACATGTTAAATTAATCCAAACAAGAGTGGCTTCTGTGTCTAGCCATTGACCATATTTACAAGGCAGCCATTTTGCTATTATGTCATACTCAGTGGGGTGGGATGGGGTGGAGTTTTCCCACCCTCACATACAACTTATTGGCAAAATGGCCTCTTTGTCAATATAGTCAATTAAAAATAAATTACAAATTCAAAGGCCATGAAGATGTATGTACTTCATCCCGGTTTGTCACCTCACAACGATTTCTTATCTGGTTGTGGTTCCTGATAATAATGGCACTCTGTCAGCTACATTATCAACTACCGTGTCCTTAGATGTCACTAATCACTTTCCAGAGTGACTGTTTGTTCAGAAAGAGTCTGAGGTCAGTCATTGATAAGCACTCTGTGGAGAATGTCCTTCCCACCCTGAACTGCCTTCCTTTTAGTCTGGAAGGGCAACAGAAAGGGAAACAAGTAGTCATTCGATCAAGTCTTTTTTTCCTCTGTCTGTTGTCATAATTAGTCAGAGTTAGAATATAGCAGGCTGTAGTTTGTTCCACCGCTGTGCTCCCTCCCTGTCCTGAACCCCTTGCAGCTTGTTCAAAGTTCTCTGAATACAGCTACTTGACATGCTCACATCGTTTTAAGTTGGTGTAGATTCTATAGTCCACTGGGACAGAGAGAAGGTGAACGTTCCTGGAACGATTTCAGCCAACCTGAGGAGTGCTTAGCACACGTTGCCCCTCGGCTGTCAAGACACACATTTAGTGTGAAGTGTCAGTCAAACAGTGAAATGCACCCAAGCTTGCTTTCTCTCTCTCTATCTCTGTCACACACACACACACACACACACACACACACACACACACACACACACACACACACACACACACACACACACACACACGCACACAAATACACGCACACAATACACTTCATTCTCCTACAAAGTTTTCCTGCTTTTTCTACTCTGCTTCCATCAGATCATTACACACCGGCGATTATGCGAATATACGCAAAATTCAGACTCGTTCCGAATAATTAAAAGACGCTTTTTCGCTCCATGGAAGCTTGCATTGACTTTATAAGGTTTTTTTTAAAAACGTATTATTCGCATGAAAAAAATCGTCCCCGGTGTGTAAGGAGCTTTTGTTGGATATAGCACAATTCCATGTTGGGAGATATTTATTCCCATATCTTAGCAGCTAGCTTTTGTAGCCCTGTCACAATATGGAAAGAAGCCTCTCAAGCCGGATAGGCATTAATTGGACTTTTGCAATTACTAGTCCTAAAAGGCTTTTCTTCATTGTGAGTTGGCTGAATAGTCTGTAAGATTTCTAAGGACAAATATTTGCAATGAGCATAGCACTGAGGTAGCGGAGGCCAGTCAGTTCTGCACATAGTACGTTCTGTACTTAGTTATCCCGATGGGGAAAATAGACAAAACAACACATCACTGCATCCCACAGAGCTCACCCACTCAGCACCCACTCAAAGCTCCCACTGTGAGCCGATCGTGCTAATTATGGAGATGCATGCATGTAGCACTAGACTTCAGGGCCACCTACACACACGCACGTGTGCACACGTGTAAATGAGTTGAATCACAGTACTTGGGGTGGCCATATCTGAAGCCCGCCTGGGAAGGCAAAGGTCCCAGGTTTGATTTCCAGCCCTCAGCAATGTGTCAAAGTGTCAAACTGAGCAAGACACTTAACCCCTAACTGCTCCCCGAGCGCTTCACACCAACGGTTGCTCCTAGGATGGGTAAAATACAGAGGAGAAATTTCACCTATGTGCAAATATACAGTGACAAAAAAACACCCCAAGGCGTGGGGACCAAATGATTATATTACCACTACAGACAGATAGTCACACACACACACACACACACACACACACACACACACACACACACACACACACACACACACACACACACACACACACACACACACACACACACACACACACACACACACACACACACACACACACACACACACTCACACACACTGTGGTGGATGTTATTCAATCCCGGCGTGCGTCAGCCCATCCAGTTAACCCATTAAAACCGGGAAAGCATCTGTGACTTTTTAGATTTTAGCCTTAGCTATTCAAAAATAGCAGATATACAAGCTCACAGTGTGTCACTTTGTGCCGTGAGCTTGTACATCTGCTTTTTTTGAACATTTTAGAAAAATCTTGAAAGTGTGAGAACTACTGATTAAGAAGGCATTTGTAAAAGCGGCCTCAGGTCTTATGACTTGATACAAGCAGTGAAATCTCAAGTGCAGATGACTAGCAAGTGAACCCATTATCCAACATAACGGCCTGTAGAGCGGCAGTGGCTCAGAAGCTAGAGTGGCCGTTTGATCCCCGGGTCCTCCTGGCTTCGGGGCGTACTGGTGAAGTGTCCTTGAGTTCTTAACTCGTTCCCTGCTAGACTTATTTCTTTTTCGTTTTTTACGTCCTAGGCAGGTTTGGTAATTGGAAAAAAATACGTTTTTTACGTCCTAGGCAGGGAATGAGTTAAGACACTGAACCCCTAAGTGCTCCCGATGAGCAGGTCGGTGCCTTCTATAGTGCCTTCTTCAATATGAATGTGTGTGAGAACGTGTGAATGTAAAGCACATTGCAAAAAACACTTTGGAGAAAGGCTCTATAGAAATGTAGATCATTTACCACATATTTTGTATAAACAGTAACCTGCATCACTTTGTTCCATACTGAAGATCAAACTTGCTCCCCAATCAAGTACGTAGATAATGTTAGGAGAAGGCTGCCACTGCTATGCTCCCCCCTCATCCTCCACACACACACACACACACACACACACACACACACACACACACACACACACACACACACACACACACACTCTAAAATAAACCACAGAACGCTTTGTATGCTTGCTAGAGAGTGACTATACTTTTAATATCATCAACTGTAAACTGTTCCCCACAATGCATGTCCACCTGTGAACGTGCTGCAAAGTTACATGCGTACATATGTTGAGGCTTTTTGACTATTGTACCATACAGATACACATGAACACCTGATACTAAGGGAATGTATTTTAATTCATTTTTTCTGGGAAACTGCCTTCAGAGTCTTGTCACCACTGAATAGTCCTGCTCACTTCCCCCCTTCAAATACCACCGAGCACTTCACTCTACTCTCTGCTCGTTCAAACCTACTTTACCTTTCCCTGGAATACCTGCACTCCCAGAGGAGTCCTCTCCAGCCTCAGTTCACCCCTTCTTGTCCGTCACTCACAACTCCTCCTTCTCTCCCTCTTCCTCCCCCTTTTGCTTCGCTCCTCTCTCCAGTGTACCCGCTCCTCTCCCTGACCGCTTTCAGAGCTTCCTCAGGGAGGAGGCGCTGGACTTTTTCTGTAGCCAGTGTCACAAACAAATCAGTCGTCTCGAGGACCTCTCCACTCGCCTCAATTTCCTAGAGATGACTAGGTAACACATCGCCCCATCTCCTCCGGCCCACCTCCTGTGTGTGTGTGTGTGTGTGTGTGTGTGTGTACACACTGCTGTGTCATTTAGGTATCATATACATTGCCATGATCTCTGTGCCTGGTTAAACATCAACATAAAATAAACACACCTTGTCTGTTCATGTACTGTACAATGTACTATCCATGCACGGAGTATGATGGCGTGTGTGTGTGTGTGTGTGTGTGTGTGCGTGTGTTTTTGGTCAGTCACTCGGTCACAATCATGGTGATCACTCTCCATCGTCACTCCTCTCTGCACGTTTTGTGTGTGACTTGCAGTGGATTTTTTTTGTTGTTTTTGTTTTAATTCTGGCTTGCGGTCAGGAATGCTCAAACTCATCCCATCTAAAACTCAAATGTGCACATAGCATTACGGAACAATAAGTCTGTTCAATAAGGTAAGTACATATGACAGTCATGCTTTTCTATAGAAGTTTCATAACCATTTGCAGGGTGTCTGCTGACTGGCCATTGCTCATACTGTAACTACATGAATTACGATTTGTCATCATGCCTACATAATACATAAGTTTCATTCTTTGTCACTCTGTCCACAATGATCTTAAAGATGGTACCTTAGACTGTTTATTTACATAATTTAGGAGATTGTGTGTGTTGCATTATTCATATTCCAGTTCCTCTCAAGGACGAGTGGCAATTAAAGTTCTTTTTTTGTTTTAAGTGTGCATTTATCAAAGTTCTCACAACAGAATTGCTGATCTAGGATTAGTGGCTTGGACCCTTTGACCCTCCCATTGATATATCCTGAAAAGCGGGCAGTGATCCTAGATCAGCACTTTTTAGATGCTTGATAAATATAGAGTGTTTGTGGTCTGTTGGTAGACTGCTGTGATGTGATTATAATATCGAAATATACAAAACACTATTGTGGAGATTAATGGTTATGGACCAGCCCACCATGGCCCCATCTCTCTCTCTCTCTACTGGGCTCCCTGTAGACAGAGGGGTGAGGGGTGCATGCCAGGAGATAGTACCGTACTGTATGTCTTTCCTTTATCACTTCTGTCTTCCTGACCACTTTCCTGTTGTTTTGTCTCTCCCATCAGCGCTGGCAAGAGGCTGTCCAGCAAGAAAGTAGCGAGGTAGGTGAACACATTTCACTCATTTCAGTAGGCTGTACTGTTCATATGTTTATATGAGATAGTCTGTTCTGTTTGATACATTGGCATGTATAATGGGAAATCTTCAAGGGAAGGTCAGATATCCAAACGAGAAGACTATTGTCGATTAATGCCTCCTCCCTCCTCTGCTGTAGACACCTTCTCCAGAACAGCTCAATGACTCTGGACACCGTGAGTGATTTGACCCGCGACATCCTGGAGCTAGCTGATAATGACATCACCGACAAGGTGAGGGGTTTCACCATTAATCAGCAATATTTAGGGGGAAGAAAACGTATGATTCACTGCTCAACAGTGTTATAAGGAGTTCTGTAATTCTCTTCGTTGATGTGTACGCAACAGTGTTGACACGATATTTTATGCAGTAGTGATAATATTTTCCAGTTTCAGTTCTCAAACCTTCCTCAGCCATATCCCTGTTTAAAAAATACTTTTACATTACAAAACTATGTCACACAAAAGTAGAACAAATTGCAGATCGACAAGCTCAAAACGCGTCGCAGTGCAACGCGTTTTGAGCTTGTAGATCTGCTATTTTTGCTATTTTTGAATTGGAATCCTGAAAAGTTAAATTTTTATTCAATTTCAAATGCATTTAGTTACACTTATGTTAACTTTATGAACTTAAATACAAATACATTGGACATAAAAAAGACAATAGAAATGTTATACTAGTCATTAAGCTACTAATACCGACTGAAGTAAGCGGGTCATGTTTGCATGTTTGGAATTGTAACAGCTGAAATCAATATATATCAGTATTCCGACATTAACCTGCGGGCCGCATTGAGTGAAGGTGGGGGCCGCACGTGGCCCCCGGGTGCCAGTTGCCCATGTATGATATAGATGGATATAGATACAGACAGAATGCAACAGTCAGTGTGAAACACATAAAGACATTCTCCGCCTCCCTACACAGGTGCTCCTGCTGGAGCGACGCGTGGCGGAGCTGGAGAAGGAGTCCGAGGCGTCGGGGGAGCAGCACACGCGCCTCCGCCAGGAGAACCTGCAGCTGGTGCACCGGGCCAACGCCCTGGACGAGCAGCTGAAGGAGCAGGAGCTCTACACCGAGGAGCGCCTCCAGAACGAGACCCGGCGGCACAAGGACGCCCTGCACAAGATGGAGAGGGAGAGGGGTCTGGAGCTGGAGAACCTGCAGGCCAGGTCAGTAGGCAAGAACAGGGCTCATACTGCTGGCATACATGCTGGTGGTGAGGGATGGATTAACCTCTAATACAGGGGTCTTCAACGTTTTCAGGCCAAGGACCCCCCTAGCTGAGAGAGAGATGAAGCAGAGACCCCCTCTATATTGTATAAAATTGTGTTTCAGATTCAACTTTTTTTGTTTACTTGGTCTGCTCTTTTTCCCCTCTACACATATACCTCTTTGCCAAAAATAGCCGATCTACAAGCTCACAACGCCTCGCGCTGCGAGGCGTTGTGAGCTTGTAGATCTGCAATTTTTTGGGCTAAAGTTCTCCTCAGAAAAAGGGATGCTAGGGTTCAAGTGGTTAAGGTAAAAATAAATAATCATATCACACAAAGATTTGGCGGACCCCCTGTAGTAACTCTGAGGACCCCCTAGGGGTCCCGGACCCCCTGTTGAAGACCCCTGCTCTAATATGACACACGTTTAGGTGTAGAGTTGGTAATCGTACAGCCCCGTGCCATGGTGAACTTCCAGATTGTCAGCAGCATTGTGTGGTTCTATACTGCCACCCTCTGGTGCAGACAACCAATGAATGGATTTGTTTCTCTAGAAAAAAGAATGGTCGACCTGTAGGCCTCGGAAATCTACTGTGATGAATAATATACTCTACCCACTATGACAGTACCTTAAACTAAGAAGTATTCCATAATCATAAAGTGACCACTTGTAAACATGTGACATGTCACAGTCATTTTAATGGGTAAAATGGTCTACCCTCAAACATCCATTATACTGTACCCTGGAAAGTAAGACAGATATTTTGTCTAGATTATTACCTGATACCCGATTCTCTAGCCTCTTGTTATTCATGGTGTTAATGTATACTGTATAAATGTATTATTTACTTGTTTCTTATTTTTTGCACGGAATTAGTGTATTCGTCCTTCTAATAGCACATAATATTCATATTTGTACACCTACTTGGTGTTTGTCCTGTCACATTGTCCCTAATTGACCACTGTGTGAATATGGTAAATTGGTCGGTACTCTCCTACATTAGGCCTACCCACACACACTTAAAAAAACAACGTTTTATCTGTGGTGCAGGGATAAAGTTCCTTCCCACTACCGTGGAGACTGGTGTTCCATTTAGAATATTTGATCTTGACAAAGGTCCATGTGGTCATCAAATAAATCAATAACACATATATATAATCATAAAATAACATCAATAATGTAAAATGAAAAAAGGGAAAAAAAAGAATTGGGAGCAAATATGTTTGGATTAAATCTTTTACTTTTACATGGGATATTTTGCCCACATCACCCAGAAGAGAATATGAATCTATCCTGGAGGGACCTTTCATTGACAATAGCAGATATACAAGCTTCACAATGCCTCACATTGCGATGCTTTGTGAGCTTGTGGATCGGCTATTTTCAGCGAAGAGATTTGGTGTGTAGAGGGACAAAGGAGTGCACCACTACTGTACAGTTGTGGCTCAGGTCTGTTTGAACTAAGAATAGCGGGTTTAAGTTGGGTTTGTGTTCTCTGCGTTGGTCAGGCTGCAGCAGCTGGATGAGGAGAACTGTGAGCTGAGGTCCTGTGTTCCCTGTCTGCGAGCCAATATCGAGAGACTAGAGGAGGTGAGGATCACGCTCCTCTCATTTCACTTTCATACCTCTCATCTCGCCTCCTGCCACTATCCATCTACACGTATTTCACTCTATTCTCCACTCTCCCCTTCAGTGTTAATTTTGTCAGCAAATTTTGATTTAGTTTCAGTCAGTCTTTTGAATAAACTTCGATTCAGCTTTAGTCACATTTTAGTCATTTTTAAATGTTTTAGTCTAGTTTTAGTTGACTAAATATCATGTGATTTTAGTCGACTAAATCTACAGTTGATTTAGTCGACTAAAATGTATTGCAGTGAGCCATGATGGTGTCGTAATGCATGATTTATAGTTAGCTGCGTGCCAGAAATGGTAGATCAACTTGTAGATCGTCTATTTTCAGAGTGCGATACCCGAGTATAAAATGACTTGTCTTAGTTCTGCTGGATCTCTTCTCCACTAGTTCCTCCATTTTAGTTTTTATTTGTTGACGAAATTGTCAATATGTTTAGTCATAGTTTGTCATCACAGCTTGGCATTATGTCGTTTTTATTTACCGTAATTTTGCACTATAAGCCGCACCTGAATATAAGCCGCAGCAGCTAAATTGAATGATTTGTACATATATAAGCCGCACTGGACTATAAGCCGCGGGTGTAAAATCCATAGATTTAGGAGGTCCCCTAGTGGCCGTTAGCTGTAAAAATCCATAGATAAGCCGCACCGTTATATAAGCCGCAGGGTCGAAAAATGGGAAAAAAGTCGCGGCTTATAGGCCGAAATTTACGGTAGTTATCGTCAGTGAAAAAAGGTAGTCGACGAACATTTTTCGTCAAAGTTTTAGTGAAATTTACACTGCCCCCAACCTCGCTCCTTCCCCCACCATTTTGTATGTTGACTGTCTTCCAAACCCTCCCCGCTTTCACACTTGCATCCTTGTGTTTTTTTTATCGACCAGGAGAAAAGGAAGCTTCAGGATGAGACGGAGGACATGACGGACAGGCTGAATGAGGAGCTGGAGGCCCGCAGGAAGATGGCTGACAAGCTGAGCCACGAACGTCACCAAAGCCAGAAAGAGAAGGAGTCCACCCAGGAGGTGCGAGGGCGGGGACTTTTTATATCTCTGTGTACCAAAACAACCTGTGCCTTATGTAGGAAATGAGACTGAACAATGTAGTGCAATATCATGCAACTTAATTCATATCTGTGAGGTGTTTTAATGATTATCCAAACTGAACCAAGCTTTTGGTTTAGACAAACGATCTCCTTTATGCCTGTATTGTTTAAGTGACTTCACTTGTTTGATGTTTCTCCTAACGTCCCTCCCACCACCCACCAGCTTATCGAGGACCTCCGTAAGCAGTTGGAGCATCTACAGCTGTACAAGCTGGAGGCGGAGACCAAGAGGGGGCGCTCTCCCAGCGCAGGACTACAGGAGTACCAGACCCGCACCCGGGAGGCTGAACTAGAGCAGGAAATCAAGCGTCTCAAACAGGTACTCTAGCAAACACTGAGGGTGCTTCACCTCTCAGTGGGGCCTTTGCTCGCCCCTAGTTTATAAGTGGTGTTTGATCAAACCATCACTGACGCAACAACACATGAGAAAAGGAAAACTTCTGTTGACTAACGAATATGTAACAAGTGTCAGAGCCATAGTGCTGAGATAACATGATCCCCAAATTATCATGTAAGAGTAAATAGATGATTTTATAAAAAAGAAAACAAATGAAACAAGACCGAAGGCCAAATTATACATTACTTGTACCGCTTAACCGCTAGGGGCCGCATGAGACATAAATTTAGTCACCAACTCATGTCGGCACAGACATCCGCGTCCCTCCCAGATAGATGAGGTTGAGGAGATCTGTCACTACTTACTGTATTATATGAGGTGTGATGATGATAATGTAATGACTCCTTCCTTTGCCCACGCAGGACAACCGCAGTCTGAAGGAGCAGAATGACGAACTCAATGGCCAGATCATCAACTTGAGCATCCAGGGAGCCAAGAACCTGATGGGTGCGGCCTCCTTCTCCGACTCCCTGGCAGCTGAGATCAGCTCTGTGTCTCGGGGAGAGGTCAGTTTGATATGAGTAGGCTCGCATGTGATGACGTCATAACATGTCCATAGGAGAGACGCACTAAGAACATGTCCATTATCAATTAAGATTTGAGTTGAAGATCAGTGTGTTATACCAGTGCTTCTCAAACCTTTTCATATCAAGGACCCCCAAATTAGTATCTTAAAATATAATTTTTCAAGATTTTGAGAAAATAGCAGATCTACTATACAAGCTCACAACGCATCACATTGTAGATCGGCTATTCTTAAATAGCTGATGTACGTATATAGGGTTAAATCGGTTATACTGATTTTGATGATTTTCCTGGGGACCCCCAGGAACCCCTCAAGGACCCCTGGGGGTTGCCAGACCCCACTCTTAAGAACCACTGTGTTATACTGTGGCATTTTATTTCTTATTAAACATGTATCGTTATTTTTATGTCCACTGACACATGTCAACTCTGTTTCTAGTTGATGGAGGCTGTCCACAAACAAGAAGAAATCAACTACAGGCTCCAGGACTATATCGACAAAATCATCGTGGCCATCATGGAGTGCAACCCCTCTATCCTGGAGGTCAAATAGACACCATTGTGAACAATTTTGCCTACGTTTAAGTGGAAAAAAAAGAAAGCACTCTCCCCAACTCCCCTGAAATAAGAATTGAAGATTCAAAAGAAGTATCTAGTTTTTGGCACTGTCCATGGCTGTCTATGAATAAGCTATTTTGGTTAAATATCCCTTGAATATGAGCATATTTGTGTGTGCGTGCATGTTCTCCCTCCTTAATTCCCTTGGGTTCTGGTGACTTCCATGTATTTGGGTAGAGGGACCCGCGTTTTCCTCCGTTGCGTTATGAAGGTATGAATGTGTTAACATGCGAATTTACATCATGAGATGCAGAAACCTCCCTGCCCCCTTTTCCAAAGAGACAAAACATCTGAAGGCTTGGCTTACATTATTTAGACGATGATACCTGAAAAGCCTTAAAGCAAATGTGATGTAAGTACACACTGGTGGTCGTACATATCGACCAGCATGTTAGGGCGTGTTCTCCTTAGAGTCGTGCTGAATCGTGTTTTCAACACATCAAGTGTTTGAGCCGTATGACGCGCTGGTCAGGAGGCAGGCGGGGGAGCTTCTGAATTGTACCGTGGCTCTCTTAAACGTGTTTGAAGTTTGCTGTGTTATCTACAGTGGTGGACAAAGTATATACCAAGTAAATAATCTTAAGTACAAATTACAAAGTACATTTTCTTTTTTAATATCAATGCGTTGCTGTATTGAAATTTAGAACATTTAAAAACAAAAGTAAAAAATTAATTAAGAAATATTGAAAATAGGTGGTTAATTCATCAAGTACTTTTCAGTTTTCAGAGTCAAAAGTACAATATTTGTCTTTGAAATGTAGTGGAGTGAAAGTCATGCTTGCTCCAAATACTAAAAGAATGTACTTAAGTACGGTACTCAAGTAAATGTACTTAGTTACTGTCCACCACTGGTCATTTACCAGTCAGCGTTTGCAGTGTGGCCTGTCTTTTAGACCTAATTGGTCCAGTCAACCTAGTGAGGGGCAGAGCGTGAGAAATGCCCTGAGGGTTTGTTTTGTGTGTGTGTGTGTGTGTGTGTATGCGTGCGTGTGAAGTATTTTACATTCCCATTTTGTGTTGCTTAAAGGTTTTGAAAATAGATTGACACATTCTATTCTTGTGAGCCTCTCCAGACGAGGATCTGGTTGGCCTATTATTTGCTGCATCTCCATTTGTTTTTACAATGAAACAGGGTCCCAGAGTTCAGGTGGGCTGGAAACCTGTTTAAAGAACTACATTTCCCATCCCTCTGTGACGGACTAATGGTCATAAAACTTCCAAAGCTGGCATACAGTAAGGAACTTGTGATGTATAACTGCAGTATATCTGACAAAGTGATGATCATACTGATACTTGTACTTTGTACACATTACTAACATTTCAATTAAGCTTAAAGGGAAACTGCAGAGTGATCTGGGAATTGAAGTCTCTTTTTTTTGGCTCACCTGATCTCTGGTCTCTTGATGAGTGAAAGTTATAGGGAGCCAGCTAATCCAGGTTACCAAACATTGTGCTATTGTCAGTGGAAATGTTTTCAAGACTGAACATGCTGGTATTTGATATGTTGTATATGAAGTAACAGAACCAGTTGTATTTTGCACTCAATTTTGTTTTGATTACAAAAATGTATTTTCTTTGTCAAAGGAGGAAAAAAGGCAGTTTAATATGAAGGATTAAATCCTACATTGAAGATGCTTAATAGAGCATAGATGAATATCGTCGCTGTCGGGCAAAACCTGTATGTCCAAAACCGTTACATTTCAGGAAATGGACAAAAAAGAACGTGTTACAATGGATCCAATGTAGTTATTTCGTCACAAGCTCTTAAATATTTGTAAACCCCACAGACAGACTTGACCTATTTCAACCTGGCATCCCTATTTTGTGCATGAATTATAGATGAATAATATTGAAAAAGCGAAAATAGCAGATCTACAAGCTCGTGACGTGACACATTGTGAGCTTGTAGATAGGTTAGGGCATTCATTTATTAAAAAACAAAAAGATTAAATGTGGATGAAGGTCTATGCCCGACAGCGATATGCAAATGATTCAATGAGTACAGGGACTTGTTGCTAGAGGCACAGTCATCAGCCAATGTGCGGGTAACTGAACTTTAGCTTGCCGAACTCCCACGCACATTTACAGATGAGAAAAACCAAATCACACTAACCAGAATGCCATATAGCACAGAAAATATTCAAGAGCTGTTGAGATGTATGCTCAGCCTGTGTCAGAATATTTTGCTAAATTTTCACTCTAATATGCGTTATATTTGAACAACTCTTCTCCTTACAATTGGGGAGTTCATCTACTGGCTTGAGGGAGAGTTTCAAGAGGCCAGCCTCTTGTTCCACAGCGGATCTAAAGGATGATACAACATTGAAGAGACACTTTAGATTTAGCAAGCAATAATGTTGCAAAACAATGGTGGACATTGCTGGAGGGCAGATATATATGATGCTGATCTTTTCCCCCTCAACAAAAGCTACATGTACTTTTTCCTCTGTAGTTCTGGAATACAGCAACAAGGACTCACGGTAGACTGAATACATACTCAATCACTGCTACCTATCCTTAAGTCGGCTCTTTGTAGACATTTTTGGACACCTCTGTCTCACCTTGAAAATGGATATTCTAGTCCCAGTTGGATACCGGACAACTTTTGCGGTTTTACACTTGATCTCCCTGTCTGTGGTGGACAGGTAGTTTGTCCTTTGCAAGAGAGGACCAGACAGCATGGTGCATCAACACAATGACAATAGACTAAATTAAACGAAACGACAGCTGTCCTTTCACCCTATTCACCTCGAACTCCTGCTATGTATGTCACTACTATTCTTCACCTGCCATTCCATGGAACATGGCCTTGGATGTAAATGATGTGTACATGTAAAGTTTTTTTCTACCCTTCTTGTAGAGTCTAGGTATTTTTATAGTCACAAAAACAAGGATAAATGTTCTTTTTTTTTCTTGTCTTTTGCTGAGAAACAATTGCCTGTGTTCTAGCATGTAGCGTGTACAGTACATATTGGGCTTCTCACCTGTTTAAAATCACACAGATATTTATTCACCATTTTCTCACAATGACACCATTTCTGGGTAACAAAAAAAGTTTGTAAATAATAATTTTAGGGCTTTTTGTTTGTATTTTCTTTTTCCTTAACGTTCACAAAAGGAAGATGGTATACACAGGGAATGATTCTGTTGAAGGGTTCTTTTGAATGACAATTTATCCATTTAAGAGAAATATGTTTGGGAAAGTGAGATAGTCTTTGGTTGATTTACCATCTTGTACAAAAGCTTGAGTCCGACCAGTTCAAAATGGCAGATAGCTTGATGAGGTCTTTGCACTCTAACATTATGCTAATGTAGCGATGACTTCTACAAGGCCATTGCTATTGACTTTTGCCACTGTTGTCTTCCCAGCTGAAGTCAGGTACTGCATGGAACCACTCATCATTGTTGTATATCACTGATGTAATAGTTCAGCAAATCTTTTGACTCAAATCTATTTACACTTTACAGCAGTATATACTGTAAATCTGTGGAGTTGTACCTGTTATTTGTAGCGAGGCATCCTTAAGCACTTGCATTACTAAAACCTCTTATTCTGTCTACAGTACAACTTTCTTATTGGTACAACATCAGCACATTGCCTTTCAGTATGACATTTTCTCCATAGACTTGCCCATTCGTCTTTACATTTCAACCATATGGATTTACAATGAGGAGAGTCACAATTTCAATCTGGCTACAGATAACCCTAAATGGAACCCATTTTTATTTCAGTGTGTCTGGCTCTGATGGATAGATGAAAACTAATATAACTGCTTACTTAATGACTAGACGGTTTCTGAGACCACAGACCTGTCAAAACATTCCCCTTTTAGCAGGGCTAAACTTGATTCAGTGGAATTCTGTAATGCACTTTAAACGGTTCCAATTTCTTCATTTTTATCCCCTGCTTTCAAAATGACCAAAGACAGACATTTGACTTTGAACTCTTTATGATCAGCTCTCGGTTTCCCAAAAGCTTACTCACAATAACAGAAAAGGATTGAACTCTCAACTTTCAGAGTTTGCCATGACAAACTGGTCTGCTAGTCTTAACACTGTGCCTCTGTGTGTCATACTTTGCATCTAAACTAACCCAATAAGCCCTGGGAAACGCGCTAACCACGTGACTGTCAGTTTGCTAAATTATAATGATAAACCCTAAATTGTGTAAATAAGAATTGTAATTTTTGTGGACTTTTGCTCTCACACTTGCTTCCAATGTCCAAAGAAAGTTTGCTCAAGGCACAAACATCACTACAGAGTAGTGCATGGCTTGCCATTTTACTGACATGGGAGGATGTAAAGAGAACATTGTAGAAAACAGAAATTGTATAACTGAAGTTTATTCTTATTTTGAAAGAAATGTATAAATTATAACAGTATTGGTTACTGCTGTATATTATTTTTGAAGCTCTCTTGAAAGATGTATCCTAATTGTTATTGAGGAATTATAATTTCATCAAGTCATTGTTAAAAAAAAAGAAAAACGGTTAAAGAAAACAATGAAAGTAAGATTAGGAAAATAAATTAAATAAAGTGATCCTGTGTTTGATTGTCTTATTATAAATATTTTACTGCATGATGGCACGCTTTTTTTTCTTTCTGTCAATGGCCACTCGGGGGCCCTATTACAAAAACTATCCAATTTTGTGACCACCAGATGTCGCCGTTTTGCATTTACGAGTCACAGCATTTGATGGGAAAGTATTTTTGATACAACACTCATGCTCATTTTGTGCCCCCACTGACAATACAGCAGATTATACACTACTGCACTACTGACAAATTAACTATACGCCAACACTATAGATGACACGATCATACAATACCATGTACCAGTTTAGCTCTACTGCAGATTTGTTGAGGATTGTTTTTTAATTAAATGACTCATTTACATACCTGCCATACCTTTTCAACTTTAAATGTCCATTGCCATTGACAATGCATTGGGCGCTTAAAGTTAAATATTTCAAAACTACAAATCATTTCAAAGTAAAACATCTCAAGGATGCATGTCTACAGTAAAGGTGGAATTTTTGAACTGTGAATGGAGTTTCGAGGTGAAAGTGTTTTTTTTAGGTGTCAAAATCTTCCATCGGCCTCCATTATAAATCTCTGAACTTTTAAAGGAGTACAATTCTAAAACTATGAAACATTCAAAGATTCCTTTTCAGGTAAACATGTAAGGTGGAATTTTTGAACTATGAATGGAGTTTCTAGGTGAAAGTGTTTTTTTGGACTGTGAATGGACACCCTACCGCCACCCCCGTTACCGCCACTGCAGATATATAAATAGATGGATTCCATGTAATCTCTACATTGCATGCATACCTGCCAACCTCAGACCGTCCGATAACAGGAGATTTTTTCCCAGGGGGGGGGGGGGGGCTCTTGATAGTACTTACAATTTGGCTACATAAAGTATATGAACCTGATGTCCCTATTTTGGGCATGTCATATTTATAGGTCATGAACAGCCCTCAAAACTGGACCCAAGCCCAGATGAACACAGTCAACCCAGTTAAAAGTGTTTATCATTTATTTATAGTACTTTTAATTGAAACTTGAAAATGCCTTTGTGAAGTTAAGTTTAGTACATAATTGCACTGACCATTACATTTGTTTGTAAAAAATAAATGAATAAAAACTGGCGCAACACAGAACATTTACGTATCACAGGCACGTTTCACTGTGTCAGCACTCCTTCAGCAGCCGTTGCTACGAAATTTCGGCGCTCTTCTGCAATAGTTCAGTCTTCTTTCACTTTCTCCCTGCCGTTGTGCCCCCCCCCCCCCCCCCCCAAGGTTGGTACCCTGTGCTGCAGCACCTACAAACCTTCCGTTAAGCCAGGGCTGGCGCGCGCGCGCACACACACACACACACACACACACACACACACACACACACACACGCACACGCACACGCACACACACAGAGAGAGAGAACAGGATGTTCAGGGTTTTGGCAGCTGGGGGAAGGTTCAAAACACAATACAGATCTACAAGCTTATAAGTTACAACTCATCATTTATACATCAATAGATTTATTATCTATATCTATTTTCACCAAATGTTCGCCTATTTTCAACAAATGTTCTCTTATTTTTGCCAAATGTTACCCTATTATGACATGCACCAGCAAGTCTTATATACTGGTGAACATACATGGAGGACTCCTTAGCTGAGAGAGAGATGAAGCAGGGACCCCCCACTACATATAATACTTTAAAATTGTGTTGCAGATTAAACGTATTCATAGATTTCATAGATAGCTTCATTGACTATCATCAGTGTTGTGTACATTTATGTTTTTCTTTTATTTCAGACATTCAACCACTTAAACCCTAAATACGCAGTAAACTTGACCTTTGGCTCTGTACTTGGTTTGCGTCTTTTTCCCTCTACACCAAATCTCTTTTCTGAAAATAGCAGATCTAAGCTCTGCAATAGCCGAGCTTGTAGATCGGCTATTTTTGGCTGTTGTTCCTCGGAATAGGGATAATGGGGTTCAAGTGGTTAATGTAAAGGAAAAGTTCTTATCACACAAAGATGTGGCGGCCCCCCTGTAGTAACTCTGAGGACCCCCTAGGGGTCACGGACCCCCTGTTGACAACCCCTGCAATAGACTCTGATACAGTATGTGTAAACTTGAGGTGTTAAATTCTGAGCCGGCAAAGTGACTGAAAAGTTCTCTCCGACTCCCTCAACAACTGCTGTAGACGTACCCTCCAGTTAATAAAGTGATTATAATTTTGAAACAGATTGTGAATATAAAAAAAGAGTTACATTTTGTAGTGTTCATAATAATGGTAATAATGTGATATAGAAGATAATAATGATAGTAGCACTGTTTGATGTTGAGTGACATCACAAATAAATGACTGAGAACACCAGTTTGTGGTCAGTAACACCTCGTTTAGGCTTTGTCTCAACACAGGATATAGGTAAAAACACAGCTCCCCTCTTCCTGTTTGCTATTATACTTCATGTCTTCACTGAATTTTGCAGCAAAGACAGCAGTGCTTTTGCACAGGGAAGGGAACGGATCTTAAAAGAGGGTTGATCGAATAAAGTTTTCATAAATCATTTCAATGCAGGTCACTTGGAGTTAGAACCATAGGTTCTTAAGGAATGACCAACTGACTTTAGTAAAAAATATGTAAAAAAGACAAAATAAAGAAAAACTAAAATAACTCATTTATAAAGCACTATCCAGTAAGGACTCTCATTATCTCTCATTTCTCCTATTACCAAAATACAAATTAGAACACCATATAATAATAAAGGCTGCAAGAATCCCACACACACTTTTTTTTACGTGCATTTTAATCACTGCACATTGCAGACACAAAGCAATAATACACAAAAAGACCCAAATGGACTAAACTAATATGAGAAACAGCATTCACAGACACAGAGTAACAACTCTGAGAGGCCTCTATTCTTTACTTATATATGATAAATCACTATCTAAATTCTAACTGATACACATTAAAAGACTGGTTGATGTGGCTTGTGATATGACAGCAATTACATTTTTAACAGATTTCTTCAAGAACCACATTTTTAACATAAGTATTAGGGGAGAAAAGTATGTTAGTCATTGAACATTAGATGCAATAGACTCTGATACAGTATGTGTAAACTTGAGGTGTTAAATTCTGAGCCGGCAAAGTGACTGAAAAGTTCTCTCCGACTCCCTCAACAACTGCTGTAGACGTACCCTCCAGCTAATAAAGTGATTATAATTTTGAAACAGATTGTGAATATAAAAAAAGAGTTACATTTTGTTGTGTTCATAATAATGGTAATAATGTGATATTGAAGATAATAATGATAGCTAGCACTGTATGATGTTGAGTGACATCACAAATAAATGACTGAATAAATGACATTGAACATTAGATGTGACATCAGGTCACCAATCGTCTTCTATCTAACCTGGGTATTGTTTACAATTGGGTCATCAATGTGACACACTTTCTTTTTTACACAGTACATCCGTGGGTGACAATATTGTAGGCAGTGAAATGATTGTACTTAAAGAGCCATGAAACCATAGGCCGATTTTTTTGGTAGTCTGTTTTACAGTTCAAGACTACATTCTACAGCAGTGTAAATGGCAGGCTAGTAAGCAATGCAGCTGCAATTAATTAAATTAATGTGTGTTAGCTTTAGAGCCATGGATGTGCAATTGTGCAAGCATATTGTCCATGCTTGTTTTTACCCTACTGTAGTTTTTAACCGGAAATGTAAAACAAACTTCAAAATCAGCGTAGGGTTTCATCCTTTAAAAGCATTATAAAAACAAACAAACAAGCACAAAACGGTACAAATAGCATATTATAAAATAGAATAAAATAAAGCATAATTACATTTAAATGCATCTACCCAGCTGTAGATTGTGACCTGTCCAGTAAAAGGCCAGGTTTCAGTTACACAGGGTGATGTTGAATCCTCTGAGCTTTGGTGATGAGCTTGAGGACACAATGGTATTGGAGCCTGAAATGTTGTTATGAACAACATTCTCACAAACGTACAGTGGTGGATTGTAAAGAAATACATTTACTTGAGTACTGTACTTAAGTATATTTTTTGAGTATCTGTACTTTACTTGAGTATTTGTAATTTCAGACACTCATCATGACTTTCACTCCACTACATTTCAAAGACCAATATTGTACTTTTGATTCCAGTACATTTCTAGGAAAGGAAAAGTACATTATGAATTAACACTTAAGCCGTATTCTAAATATAGTGACAATAGTCGATCTACAAGCTTACAACACGTCGCATCGCAACGCGAAGTGAGCTTGTATGCTATTTTCACTATTATTTATTTTCATTAATTGATAGTAGAAAGAAAATGTATTTTCACATTTGCAATTTGCAATACTTAAGTATTTTTAAAAAGCATCTACTTTTGATTATAAGTATTTTTAAAAGCGGTTCCCCAGAGTATCTATACTTGGACTCCAGTACTGGGGTTGAGTTCTTCTCCACCACTACATATGTGTTCCTCCATTCCAAATTGATAGTTTAAACATTAACCATGCCCTTAAATAATGTATCACCACGCTAAACCACAAGGGTTGGTGGTTTGTATTAATGTGATTATGGTTGCAATAGTTTGTACTTCTGTGCAATAAAATACTTTTCTAATTTTAACTTCACAAAGCAGAACACTAAGCTGCTGTTTCATCAATGATGTTAAGAGAAACATCACTTCTCACAGATCCAGGCTTTTAGATATGAACATTCTGTATTAGTAGTAGTCGCTGTCCCGTGCCAGAATTCTGCACAGTTCTTGTTCCAGTTGTCTGTAGGATATCCACTGTCCCAGTCCCTGCAGAGTAAACAACATATTTCAACCACATCCACTCAGTCACTCACATACAGTGACTTTGACATAATTAAAATTATAAAATGTCTCACCATGTTGTCAGTGGTACTCCATTCACCCACATCCAGTTTCCCTGAGTCCGGTTCAGGCCAATCCATGATGATCCAGACACGTCCAAACTTCTGATGAATTCCTGTTGATTTGTACATGATTTAATTGAATAATTATTTCTCTAATACATTCAGGTTTCTCTATAATAACACAATTACATCACATGCATCTGTGTGGGTGATGGACACCTGGGCGCACATGCACATGCACATGCACATGCACATGCACATGCACATGCACATGCACATGCACATGCACATGCACATGCACATGCACATGCACATGCACATGCACATGCACATGCACATGCACATGCACATGCACATGCACACACAACCAAATGCACACATACTGTAAGTATACACGCACACCACAGACAGACACACACGCACGCACGCACGCACGCACGCACGCACGCACGCACGCACGCACGCACGCACGCACGCACGCACTTACGCACGCACGCACGCACGCACGCACGCACGCACGCACGCACGCACGCACGCACGCACGCACGCACACACACACACACACACACACACACACACACACACACACACACACACACACACACACACACACACACACACACACACACACCCTTTGCACCGAGATACACTAACCTGTTCTTCTTCACTGTTAATGACCACCAGATCTGCTCTCGTCTGCAGACATTCTGCTCTACTTGTCTCCCAGGTTTTACTTTCAGTAAATCTGTAATAACAGCTGCATCCAAACTTCTTCCATCCACTGGGACACACCTTGACTAAACATCAAACAGGACTTTTACTGATGGATTTCCAATGCATTGATTGTCATTTGGTGCATATGCTAATGGCAATGGCCGTGTGCAAATTCAGATCAATTGCTCCTGCCATTGAGGAGAACCGGGCAGGACAGACAAATCCTGTCCACAGAGGTTTCCTTAATTATATGTAAGATATTTCAGAAAACTTGAATTTTATGATGAGGGCATTGGAGTTTACAATTTTGTTTTACCCACTATCACCAACAATAATTAAAATATAAATAATAATACACAGATTAATATTCCTCCATAAAGATTTGTAACGTTTCTCACCTGCTTGATCTCTCTCGAGGATCAAGTTGCTATATCTAGTCTCAGTGGTCTGTAATGTGTTCTCAATCGCTGAATTATTTGCAAAAGACCAAAAAAAATATGATTAGCACAGTTGTTGCTACTGATCATGATGATGTCAACTTTTCATAAAAGTTTGTAATTTCTCACCTGCTTTCTCTCCCCTCAGATTGTTTACTTCTATTTCTAATTGTTGATTCCCCAGGGTCAGGTTTACGTACTTGGTCTGTAAGTTGTTGTAGTTGTTCTGTAACTTGCCTGAATTACCTTGTTTAAAAGAAAATGTGATGATAAACAAACAAACAAACAAACAAACAAACAAACAGACAAACAACGCACGCACGCACGCACGCACGCACGCACGCACGCACGCACGCACGCACGCACGCACGCACGCACGCACACACGGACGGACGCACACACACAAGTGTGTTTTTATGTGAATAGTCTCAACATGTACGTATAATGAAGTACTAATAGAGCACATACACACTATCAAAAGTGAAGAATGGTAGGGTTCTTGTGACCTTTGACCACCTGATACTCACAGTCCATGGCCATGTCTGTGGTCCTCACTACTAGTAGAACACACAGCAGTGAGAGACACACTGCAGCCGCTATGATGATGTGTCTGTGGACGATGAGCTCTCTCTGGACAACTGGATGATATATTAGTGCAATAGAATATGATCATTATCAATGCTTCCTTTCTATAATAATAATAATAAATATAGCTGCAAGCAGCAATAAGCGGTTTCGAGGGATAAGGCAGAGGCAGGAAGAGGCAGGCAGAGAGAGAGAGAGAGCGAGAGAGAGAGAGAGAGAGAGAAAGAGAGGCAGTTAGGGAGAGAGGGAGGGAGGGAGAGAGAGAGAGAGAGAGAGAGAGAGAGAGAGAGAGAGGCAGAAAGAGAGAGAAGAAGTGGACATGCATTCATTAACATAGTCATGATTTTGGTTCAGTAAATTATATTTGGACTGGTTAAATTGGGGTTTGAACCAGGGACCTACAGACTGACAGGTAGACAGACTGAGCCATTGGATAGACAGAATTGGATTTCATGTGTGGTAATGTATCATACAGCATGGATTGCTTATTATAAAGGATAATTCCTTTAACAGGTCTGTTCATGAAAGTCCTTGCGGTCTTGTTTCCAATGAGGGCCTGTGAGCAGTTTGGGGTTAAGAGTCTTTCTCAGGGACAAATTTCATTTCATTGACATATTTGCTGGTCTGGCCTGGAATCGTACCTGGGGCAACCAGGGCCTCTGGCTCCCTAGGCACTCACTAACCACTCAGCTATGGCCGCCCCTATATATTATTATATATATTATATATAAGCTCATAACGCGTCACATTGTAGATCGGCTGTATGTGGTTACTGTAGGTGTTGTATTAATAATTAAATCTGCAAAGTAACAATAACTAAAGCTATCATATGCTGTAATTGTAGTAGAGTAGAAGTGACAAAAATGGAAAGTAAAGTAAAAGTACCTCAAAATGGTACTGTGCATTGTAAGCATTTGTACTATACTTGAGTAAATGTACATAGTTACTTTTCAGCACCATTGAGGAGCCAATGACTGACAGGCTAGGTATCACCAGGTGCACTGATTGCTAGAGTGCAGAGGGACATGGGTTGATATTAATGGTCTTAACTCAAAATGTATATATCACACAGCTTAAATGTTTTGATTAAATCGGAGTGTGATGTAAAGAAAGTCTGTAGTGTAAAGGTTGCAAGTTCATCAAATGTCAATGTATATTGTTTATTGTATCAGGGTAGCTCAGTTGGAAGAGCTATTGACTCTGAACCGCAAGGTCATGGGCTCGAATCCTGGCAAAAGCAACACAACATATGAGTAATTTGGTTCCTTGGTTTATAGAGCATTGTTACAGGTATAGACTCATTTGTTTGTTAATGTTGCTACCCTTTAAATGGCCATGGCCA
Organism: Gymnoscopelus braueri; assembly: GCF_963280865.1. Lineage (NCBI taxonomy): Eukaryota > Metazoa > Chordata > Actinopteri > Myctophiformes > Myctophidae > Gymnoscopelus > Gymnoscopelus braueri. The sequence continues at coordinate 25,175,772 of NC_137617.1, forward strand.
ATAACGTGGCATTGGGCGCTTAAAGTTAAATATTTAGAAAACTACACATTATTTCAAAGAAAAAGCCACCAGGCCACTAATGAGTTGTGACAGTTGTGATTGGTGATGAGTGAGAGCAGGTGAGAGGGGTGGATCCAATCCATGGGAATAGGGGGAAGATTGCTAACTAGCTGACTCTTAAAGCGCTTAAAGTTAAATATAAAAAAACTACACATTATTTCAAAGAAAAAGCCACCAGGCCACTAATGAGTTGTGACAGGTATGATTGGTGATGAGTGAGAGCAGGTGAGAGGGGTGGATCCAATCCATGGGAATAGATCCACACAGCGTAGTGTCATCAGTGGGTTGTACCTAGGGGGGCGGAGTTGCACTCGGGGGAAAACACAGATTTCCCCCAGCTGGTATTAATCTGAGTTCCCAGAAGTTTTCGCCAGCTCTGACGAGGAACTTCTGGGCCAGAGCCCTGGTATTTGTGGGCGGGATGTAGCTTACGCTCAGAATCTGAGCGGACACGCCTCTTACCGGTCTGAGAGCTGTGCAACTCGTCTAAAAAGTCCGACGAGAGGCAAACAGCAGTACACAACAATGGCGACCGCAATTTCTCAAGGGGAAATTGCTTCCCGTCGATCCTATTTAGATGCAACACCCACTGCATGTGGATCCCGCCCCCTTTTCTTCATTGGCTGTTGATTTGAATCACAACGCAGTGGCCGCACCCCTGCTGTCCAAGCTCCGACGCAAAGCCTCCCAGACTAAGCTGGTATAGACAGTGGGATGTGGGGTTTTCAAACTCATATGCTGTAAAAGTATACTGATCTAAAAGCAGGCATCATGGCTTGCCAGATCGCAGGCACAGAACCTTGTTGCCACTCGACAAGGAATGCTACATTAGCAAATTAAACAAGAGTCCGATTGGAATGTTGTCCTGACTGAACAGAGGATCCAACACAATACAATGGCCCGAGGTTATCGGATTTAATCACCTGGTAAGAGACACTATTACATTTTCTATAGATATGATCAATTAAACTTAAATCATAATATCAAAAAGCAAAAGCCATTAATTCATCAATGATGTTTATAGAACACGTTTTAGTGAATTCCAAGTACAGGAGACATCGACGCCATTACAGTTTGGAAACGCAACATGCAGCGATTTACACACAAAACATGCCAAACCCTAGACTATCCTCGTTTAAAAACCTACAGAAAACACAATTGTTAATCTGGCAATGAACACGGAGCTAAAGCAGTGTGTAAATCCTGCATGAAATTAAATGACGCACTTCGCCAAATGGTAATGGTGTCGGTACGTGTCTCTAAACTGTACATCAAATTCAATTCACTATAAACATTATTGATGACTTAATGGCTGTTGGGTTTTGATATTATGGTAAGTTTAATTGATCATATCTTGTAATAGTGTCTCTACCAGGCGATTAAACACGGTGCATATGTAAACATGTTTTGTAACAAGGAGCGAGACAAGAGGTAACCAGAAGACTCGCACCAAAACACGCTCGCCCCCATTTTTCTCACCGACCAGCGGTTCTTGTATTCTTGTATTTGTTTTACGGTTTGAAATAAGTTCAGGGTTAGGCATAGTTCTACTGAGGTTCAGTTTAGGAATAAGGTTATGTTTAGCAGTTTCGGCATAGTTTTACTGAGTTTAGGAATACCAGGTGAATACCGGCGGGTTTGCCCCGGGGCGACTGTTTTGGGGTGAGTGTTTTGATATTCAGACGGAGCTGGAAAGAGGGAAACAGATCTCCGGTCTCAGTGGTGCTTGTGCTGAAACTTGACTAATGCAATAAGATATAAGGATAATCTGATAAACCACATGAACCCCAGTTTACGTATTCTGGGGGGAACATAAACCAAACATTGCCAATCTAGCTCACAGTTACAACGCGTCGCGTTCCGACGTGCTGTGAGCTCATAGATTGTCAATGTTTGGTCTTTTTAGTCACATATATCTTAATAATAAGTCAACTTTTCCAAGGGCGAGTGGACGATTGTGTTCCAGCTGTCCTTCTGATGGATTTTTCTTGGCTGACAATGTCTCTATCGTCCATAATATAGCTCTGAAAGTGATCCAAACGATTGTGTATGATGTAACTCTATGAGGCAAATCGTTCTGTTTTCCCCTGGGACAAAATCGAATGGCCGTTCCTGGGCGTTCCCGTCTATCTCCGTGTGTATCTATTGGGGGAAGGTTGCTGACTAGCTGACTCTTTTCTACACCCACCCTCACTAACCTTCACCTCAGTAAAACAACGACCTAACCTCAAGAAACACTATTTGTAAAATGAAGAATTCGCAATGATGATCACTTCAACACATTGTTGGGGACAGGGATCGAACCAGTGATCTATGGATTCACAGGCTGCCTCTCTTCTCATTGAGCTAGAGATATGGCCTCCATGATGGTGTCTGTTGATATATCTAAACTGTAATGAGTGGGATTTGAACCGGGGACCTTTGGAACATGAGGCTATTCTTTATTGATTGAGCTATTCAATCCACAGCCTCATACTGTGAGAAAGGAAAATCCAACAAAACAAAACAAAAGGGCGAATGAAAATAACTACTTTCAAATAAGCATTTCATGTTATCTTTAACAATTGCACATGTATTCATTGATACAGTCATGTTGTGTGCAATGCAATTATAATGAAGTCTACATGAGGTGAGAATCGAACCGGCGACCCTGTGGTTTCAAGGCAGATGATTAAGCGATAAAGCTATTGGACCAACAGACCTGAACATGTGAAAAAGGTGCTCAAACATTTGACACAGTTTCACGCAAATTGCTCAGAAATGTTTTTCAAACTGCTCAATATGGCGTAAAATCTGAGGGCGGAGTTCACTGGTCAAAGTGATAGATGTGTTCCTCATGAGTCAAGGCACATGTGTAAGCAAGTTTCACGGCTGTCGGCCAAACGAGGCATGACTTTTGCCTGTTTAAAGTTTGCATGTTCAAAAAATTGCTATAGCGCCCCCCTTTGACCAATTGGAGTAAGATTGGTTTCAGTGATACTTGGAATGACCCTCTACATTATTGCAAAGTTTCAAACAAATGTGAGTCTGCATGTATGTGTTAGGGGCAGACGAATAATTTTCATAAAACTGCAATATTCATTGGCTCTTAAAAGCTACATTTTTTAACTTACAAACTTTTCATGAATTGAGATTTTAGATATTGGTCCAAAGTTCATGTGTAAAAAGTTTCGTGCAGATTGCTCAATGATCCCAGGAGGAGATAGATTTTGACTGTTTTTCATATAATTCAAAATGGTGGGAAATCTAAAGGTCAGAGGTCAAAAGTCATGCGTATGAAAGTTGTTAGGCATGAGGAGACGCATGTGTGTATCGAAGTTTCATGGCTGTAGGTCAAACAGGGCATGAGTTGTACCTGTTCAAAGTCAATTGAGTGAAATAGCGCCACCCTTTGGCCGATAGTTGTGAGTTTAGTTTCTTAGCCGTTTGGCATAGCCCTCTACCATATTGCTGAGTTTCGTAAAACGCGACCACACGGTTGGGCCAGAACTGAAAAAACGGCGGAAGAAGAACGCCAAGGGTTTCAATAAGGCTTCGAGCCTGATAGGCCTCGAAACCTTAATAATAATAATAATAATAATAATAATAATGCTCTAGTAATGATGTGAAAAGTGAGAGAAAGGCTGTAAGTTTATTACTGTGTACCTAGATCTCGTGTAGCCTCCTGTGATCCGGAGCCTTGGTCTCTGAGACCGCCAGCTCCTTCATCGATGTGCACAACGTTATCCTCCTCTCCTTTCTCCTCCTGCCTCTCCTCCCTGACTCCTCTATCGTACCTCACCCTCTTTGATCTGACTTTCTTGCCAGAAATATCTGTAGACATCTTAATGAATGACACAAAAAAGGAAGTAATTAATTACTACTGTAAATGTAATAATGAATAAGAATAATATATTTAATTTGTATTGTACTTCATTCACAGGGAATCTCAGAGTGCTATTGTTAAAGACATAATAATCAATTGTAGAAGGTTAAAAACAGGCAAAAAAAATTAAGCACAAAAGGCCTTCCAAAATAAAAAGGTTTTTAGGTCTGTTTTAAAAGAGTCCAGGGTCTACTGTGCCCTTAAATCGCTGAAGGCTGTTCCACAAGTGCGGTGCTGCCGAGCAGAAGGGCCAGTGACTCCAGGAAACAACACTGATGATGTGTCCAAGTTTGTGCATCAGTTGATGTTTTATTAGCAAATGTACATACTGTATATTATGCACTACAGCACGTGATTAAGAAAAATGTAATATATTTTAAAAAAATGTTTAAATATTACTTACATTGTCCAGTGTCTGTTTTGGCCTACATTGAGCCTCACTGTTGGAGAAGCGCCTGTGAGCTGCTGTCTGTTATAATCTCACTTTAACACTGTCGAACCCAAGCAAGTGATTTCCGACACTCTTGTGAGCGTACATGCATGCATGTGCACAAAAAAACCACAGTGCAGAATAACCAATAGACGTACGTGTTAACTTGAGGTGATACATTCTAGGCGGGAAATTATTTTCCAGGAAATGGTCAACAAAAAAAAAGAAAGTCCCTTGTTGTTGTTGTTACAGTGGATTCAAGCTCTTGATAATACTTTACATTGGTTACATACAGTACTGTATATATGAAGCTGATGTTCTATATGGGCATGTCATATTCATGGGTTATGAACAGCCCTTAAAACTGGACCCAAGCCCAGATGAACACAGTCAACCCAGTTAAAAGTGTATATCATTTATTTATTGTACCTTTTAATTGAAACTTGAATAATGCCTTTTTGAAGAAAGTTTAATAAATAATCAGGAGGGGCGAAATCCCTAATTGCACTGACCATTACATTTGTTTGTAAAAAAAAGAAAGAAAAAATAACACAATATGTTCTTAAAGAATCAGTACCCACCACTGACTTTATTATTAAGCAGTGGGCTAGATGACCCTAAATGTAAGCATTGGGCTTTTTGTTTTAACTAATTTATGAAGCACTACTCAATGAGCACCCTCATTATCTCTCAATATTCATATTACCAAAGTACAAAGTATAACACTAATAATATAGCTGTTATAAAACAATGAAGTAGTCTGCAAGGAAGCCATACATTATCAATATTACAACAGTAAGCACATACTGTAATGTTATTATTTTACGTGCATGAAGTCTTACACCATTTTCATCACTGCACTTTGCAGATGCAAAGCAATAATACTTAAAAAGACTCAAATAGACTAAACTAATATGAATAACAGCATCCAAAGATGCAGAGCAACAAGTCTGAGGCCTTCTCACTGTTCTCAGTGTCTGTCCTGTAACAGAAAGTACAGATGTGCAGTGACTGAGATAGATAAAAACAAGACTGTAATGTTTGACTTTAAAATATAAAAAAAGGAATGATACTGAACCGGCGAGGATACTTGTTGAGTTTTATACAGCAAGGAATTCTGAATGAAATAATCTTTTGCTGCTGCAAGAAAGACAATGCGTTGTTTTTGTGCGATAAAGCATTTTTCAACTTTGAAACTGAGAAATCACATTGACAACGATTCACAAGAAGGAAATCCACAAACACCTACTCACTCACTCTCTCTCTCTCACACACACACACACACATACATACATAAACACACACACACACACACACACACACACACACACACACACACACACACACACACACACACACACACACACACACACACACACACACACACACACACACACACACACACACACACACACACACACACACACACACACAATCAGGACGTTCAGGGTTTTGGCAGCTGGGGGAAGGTTCTGAACATAGCAGATCTACAAGCTTACAAGTTACAACTCTAAATGTTTATATCAATACATTTATTAGCTATTAACACATCTATTTTCACCAAATGTTCGCCTATTTTCAACAATTGTTCTACTATTTTTGCCAAATGTTACCCTATTATGACATGCACCAGCAAGTCTTGTATGCTTGTGAACCTACCTGTACATGTATGTTTGTACAGAATAACCAATAGACCAGGGGTCTTCAACATTTTTCAGGGCCAAGGACCCCTGAGCTGAGAGAGAGAAGCAGGGACCCTCCACTACTAATACTAATACTTCAGTACATAATAAAATTGTGTTGCAGATTAAACCTTTTCATAGATTTCATAGATAGCTTCATTGACTATCATCAGTGTTTTGTAAATGTATGTTTTTCTTTTATTTCAGACATTCAACCACTTAAACCCTAAATACGCAGTAAACTTGACCTTTGTACTTGGTTTGCGTCTTTTTCCCTCTACACCAAACCTCTTTTCTGAAAATAGCAGATCTGCAAGCTCTGCAATAGCCGAGCTTCTAGATCGGCTATTTTTGGCTGTTGTTCCTCGGAATAGGGATAATGGGGTTCAAGTGGTTAATGTAAAGGAAAAGTTCTTATCACACAAAGATGTGGCGGCCCCCCTGTAGTAACTCTGAGGACCCCCTAGGGGTCAGGGACCCCCTGTTGACGACCCCTGCAATAGACTCTGATATGTGTAAACTTGAGGTGTTACATTCTGAGCGGGCAAAGTGACTGAAAAGTTCTCTCCGACTCCCTCAACAACTGCTGTAGACGTACCCTCCAGCTAATAAAGTGATTATAATTTTGAAACAGATTGTGAATATAAAAAAAGAGTTACATTTTGTTGTGTTCATAATAATGGTAATAATGTGATATTGAAGATAATAATGATAGCTAGCACTGTATGATGTTGAGTGACATCACAAATAAATGACTGAGAACACCAGTTTGTGGTCAGTAACACCTCGCTTAGGCTTTGTCTCAACACAGGATGTAGGTAAAAACACAGCTCCTCTCTTCCTGTTTGCTATTATACTTCATGTCTTCACTGAATTTTGCAGCAAAGACGGCAGTGCTTTTGCACAGGGAAGGAAGGGAATGGATCTTAAAAGAGTTTTGATCGAATAAAGTTTTCATAAATCATTTCAATGCAGGTCACTTGGAGTTAGAACCATAGGTTCTTAAGGAATGACCAACTGACTTTAGTAAAAATATGTAAAAAAGACAAAATAAAGAAAAACTAAAATAACTCATTTATAAAGCACTCTCATTATCTCTCATTTCTCCTATTACCAAAATACAAATTATAACACCATATAATAATAAAGGCTAAAAGAATCCCACACACACTTTTTTTACGTGCATTTTAATCACTGCACATTGCAGACACAAAGCAATAATACACAAAAAGACCCAAATGGACTAAACTAATATGAGAAACAGCATTCACAGACACAGAGTAACAACTCTGAGAGGCCTCTATTCTTTACTTCTATATGATAAATCACTATCTAAATTCTAACTGATAGACACTAAAAGACTGGTTGATGTGGCTTGTGATATGACAGCAATTACATTTTTAATCTAACAGCATTAACAGATTTCTTCAAGAACCACATGTTTAACATAAGTATTAGGGGAGAAAAGTATGTTAGTCATTGAACATTAGATGAGACATCAGGTCACCAATCGTCCTCCATCTAACCTGGGTATTGTTTACAACAAGTCATCAATGTGACACACTTTTTCTTTACACAGTACATCCATGGGTGTCAACATTGTAGGCAGTGAAATGATTGTACGTAAAGAGCCATGAAACCATAGGCCGATTCTTTTTGGTAGTCTGTTTTACAGTTCAAGACTACATTCTACAGCAGTGTAAATGGCAGGCTAGTAAGCAATGCATCTGCAATTAATTAAATTAATGATGTGTTAGCTTTAGAGCCATGGATGTGCAATTGTGCAAGCATATTGTCCATGCTTGTTTTTACCCTACTGTAGTTTTTAACCGGAAATGTAAAACAAACTTCAAAATCAGCATAGGGTCTCATCCTTTAAAATCATTATAAAAACAAACAAACAAGCACAAAACGGTACAAATAGCATGTTATAAAATAGAATAAAAGAAAGCATAATTACATTTAAATGCATCTACCCAGCTGTAGATTGTGACCTGTCCAGTAAAAGGCCAGGTTTCAGTTAAACAGGGCGATGTTGAATCCTCTGAGCTTTGGTGATGAGCTTGAGGACACATTGGTATTGGAGCCTGAAATGTTGTTATGAACAACATTCTCACAAACGTGGACTGTAAAGAAATACATTTACTTGAGTACTGTACTTAAGTATATTTTTTGAGTATCTGTACTTTACTTGAGTATTTGTAATTTCAGACACTCATCATGACTTTCACTCCACTACATTTCAAAGACCAATATTGTACTTTTGATTCCAGTACATTTCTAGGAAAGGAAAAGTACATTATGAATTAACACTTAAGCCGTATTCTAAATATAGTGACAATAGTCGATCTACAAGCTTACAACACGTCGCATCGCAACGCGGAGTGAGCTTGTATGCTATTTTCACTATTATTTATTTTCATTAATTGATAGTAGAAAGAAAATGTATTTTCACATTTGCAATTTGCAATACTTAAGTATTTTTAAAAAGCATCTACTTTTGATTATAAGTATTTTTAAAAGCAGTTCCCCAGAGTATCTATACTTGGACTCCAGTACTGGGGTTGAGTTCTTCTCCACCACTACATATGTGTTCCTCCATTCCAAATTGATAGTTTAAACATGAACCGTGCCCTTAAATAATGTATCACCACGCTAAACCACAAGGGTTGGTGGTCTGTATTAATGTGATTATGGTTGCAATAGTTTGTACTTCTGTGCGTGCAATAAAATACTTTTCTAATTTTAACTTCACAAAGCAGAACACTAAGCTGCTGTTTCATCAATGATGTTAAGAGAAACATCACTTCTCACAGATCCAGGCTTTTAGATATGAACATTCTGTATTAGTAGTAGTCGCTGTCCCGTGCCAGAATTCTGCACAGTTCTTGTTCCAGTTGTCTGTAGGATATCCACTGTCCCAGTCCCTGCAGAGTAAACAACATATTTCAACCACATCCACTCAGTCACTCACATACAGTGACTTTGACATAATTAAAATTATAAAATGTCTCACCATGTTGTCAGTGGTACTCCATTCACCCACATCCAGTTTCCCTGAGTCCGGTTCAGACCAATCCATGATGATCCAGACACGTCCAAACTTCTGATGAATTCCTGTTGATTTGTTCATGATTTAATTGAATAATTATTTCTCTAATACATTCAGGTTTCTCTATAATAACACAATTACATCACATGCATCTGTGTGGGTGATGGACACCTGGGCGCACATGCACATGCACATGCACATGCACATGCACATGCACATGCACATGCACATGCACATGCACATGCACATGCACATGCACATGCACATGCACATGCACACACAACCAAATGCACACATACTGTAAGTATACACGCACACCACAGACAGACACGCACGCACGCACGCACGCACGCACGCACGCACGCACGCACGCACGCACGCACGCACGCACGCACGCACGCACGCACGCACGCACGCACGCACGCACGCACGCACGCACGCACGCACGCACGCACGCACGCACACACACACACACACACACACACACACACACACACACACACACACACACACACACACACACACACACACACACACACACACACACACACACACACACACACACACACACACACACACACACACACACACACACACACACACGCGCACCCAGATACACTAACCTGTTCTTCTTTACTGTTAATGACCACCAGATCTGCTCTCGTCTGCAGACATTCTGCTCTACTTGTCTCCCAGGTTTTACTTTCAGTAAATCTGTAATAACAGCTGCATCCAAACTTCTTCCATCCACTGGGACACACCTTGACTAAACATCAAACAGGACTTTTACTGATGGATTTCCAATGCATTGATTGTCATTTGGTGCATATGCTAATGGAAATGGCCGTGTGCAAATTCAGATCAATTGCTCCTGCCATTGAGGAGAACCGGGCAGGACAGACAAATCCTGTCCACAGAGGTTTCCTTAATTATATGTAAGATATTTCAGAAAACTTGAATTTTATGATGAGGGCATTGGAGTTTACAATTTTGTTTTACCCACTATCACCAACAATAATTAAAATATAAATAATAATACACAGATTAATATTCCTCCATAAAGGTTTGTAACGTTTCTCACCTGCTTGATCTCTCTCGAGGATCAAGTTGTAATATCTGGTCTCAGTGGTCTGTAATGTGTTCTCAATCGCTGAATTATTTGCAAAAGACCAAACAAAAATATGATTAGCACAGTTGTTGCTACTGATCATGATGATGTCAACTTTTCATAAAAGTTTGTAATTTCTCACCTGCTTTCTCTCCCCTCAGATTGTTTACTTCTATTTCTGATTGGCTTTTAAGGCTGCTAAAGTTGTTCTGTAATTGTTGGTAGTTCATCTCTAATTGTTGATTCCCCAGGGTCAGGTTTACATACTTGGTCTGTAAGTTGTTGTAGTTGTTCTGTAACTTGCCTGAATTACCTGTTTAAAAGAAAAGGTGATGATAAACAAACAAACAAACAAACAAACAAACAAACAAACAGACAAACAACGCACGCACGCACGCACGCACGCACGCACGCACGCACGCACGCACGCACGCACGCACGCACGCACGCGCACACACCGGCACACACACACTATCAATAATGAAGCATGGTAGGGTTGCTACTGTTCATAGTGATGCAGTATCAAACATCTGTGTATCTTTGAGAAGTGTTATTCTTTTTCACATGCATACATTTGCAGATCCAAGCAATAATATTGTACACAAAAAATGTATATATCTAAAACACGGTCACATTAAGCTTTGGGTTAGCACTGTGGTGTCCCTTGGAGCTGCAGTAGAGCTAAGAAATATCAGACAACAAAATCCCTGAGTGAGTGATGTGATAGTCTTGCCTTGTGACATGGAATACTCACAGTGCACTGCCAGGACTATGATGACACCCAGCAGTATAAGACACAGCATCCCCAGATACACACCAACAACTTTGAAAAGCCTTCTCACAGTTTTAGAGTGTCGTCCTGCAACGTACATGTACTGTATATAGGTGTACAGTAACTGAGAGAGAAAAACAAAACTAGTCTACAAGCCCTACTGGCTACACCCAGTTGGACCAGCATGCTTTAAACTGACCAACTTTCTCTCTAAAACTATATTGTTACACACCAAAAGAATGTTGTGCCACGCCATTAGTCCTGCAGCCCATTGTTCCGAAATACCATTGGTCCAACGGTGTGCATTATAACTAAGCCTAAGCCAAACCTTTACCTCAAACTAACCAAACATTTTAGGACCATTGGGCCGTCAGAATATTGGGCAGCCCCCACTGAAGGATATACAGTTTTGTCCTGCAAGAAAATCTAAATGAATCAACAAAAAAAAAAGTATAATATATATAACTCCACTTTGAAAGAGAGAAAGTACCTTTACAATGATTAACAACTTAGTCAAACTCACCCTGACTCTGTCTTCCTGCTGTGTTCCCCCTCATGACATCCTGTGGTCCAGGGGCGACATCATGACTTCTGAAATCAGCCACGCTCTCAAAGATGTCCACCACTCTCTCCTCCCTCTCTCCTCTCTCCTCCAAATGTCCACTGTCCTCAGTGTCCCCTCTCTGTCCCCTTTCTCCATCCCTGGGCCGCACCTTCTTTGTCCAGTCTTCGTCTTTGTCCAGGCTTCTGAAATCATCCACATTCTGGTAGATGTCCACCACTCTCTCCTCCCTCTCTCCCCTCTCCTCCAAATGTCCACTGTCCTCAGTGTCCCCTCTCTGTCCTCTTTCTTCATTCCTGCGTCTCACCTTCTTTGTCAAGTCTGGCATGGCATAAATATCTGTTGACATCTTACAATGACGTGAGGCTTGAAAAGCAACTATTGACTACAAATAGTATGATATATGAATCTACTGTCTTGTTGAGTTATATCAAAATATATTTCAAGGTTACCAGATAACTATAAATGTACTGGTTTAGCTAAATGTGGCCGTGTTTGTCTGTGGCTGGTTTGCCCAGAATAAAGTGATAAGGAAGTATACAAGACGGAAAACCAACACTGCTAAACAGAATATTCACACGGTTGTAGCAGCAAGGTGATGGTTCAGAACAATTTGCTGTTCATAGGAAATCACACATTAACCACGGAGTGCAGAGGAACTTTCAACAGTGACTGCAGAATACAAAAAGATACGTTTATCTGTTACAGCATCTGTCTAATGTTCTGCAAATTACATAAAATATATGACACAGCATCTTCAGACCTTCCTCATCTTGAATCATTTTCATTTTGAGCTCATTCAAGTCCACAGCACAAAGTATATAGTAAATTGCACATCCAAATAGCCGATCTACAAGCTCACAACATATTGATGTAGATCGGCTCTGTAAAATGTTTTTCAAAATAGTAAAAAATGCCAAAAAGGTTTAGGCAAGATAGGGCCCTTGGTTTAGAGGGAAATACTAGAAGGCATTGATTGATTGATGTAGTTTATTTAGTAAGACATGAGAATAGTACATGACAGTACATAACAGTACATGGAAGTACAAATTCACAATACAAGGTCTACTAAACTGGAACTCTCATTAAGCACTAAGCTTGTTTTAGATGAGAACCCTATGCACACAAATCATGATGACATATAAAAGGCAGATAGATATACACACTACTATACAGAATGTCATACAATCAGCTTTCAGGTTACTGGTATGAAGAGAGAAAAATATATATATATACAAAAGAGGAAAATGAAGGGAGGGGGGGGGTAGGGTGGGTAGGTTAAGACTTAGACAGGGGCCATTTTCGAATTGCAGCCTCCTGAAGGTGTATCTTTAGGGCATATAGAGCTCTGGGGGACCCTGATCAACTTCTGTAAGTATAAAGGGGTTAAGTGGTTAAGACCCCTGATATACAGTATTTACATCTTGGCTACCAGCATGAACTGCTACAATCTGTACCAAATATCTAATTTAGTAAATAGGAGTGTTCCCATGAATAAACATGCTGGTTTAGGAAAGTATCTGTCAGTGGTCTCAAATTTAGGTGAGGTGGAAAGTGAGATATAGAGCTCTGGTAAGTTAATTGTGTTAAAGGTAGGGTAAGTGATATTTTATGGTTAAAACAAAAAGTATTTTGTTAAAAGGTTAAAGCACTATATTCTGATAGTAATCATTGCTATAGAGTGTTTGTTCAGTAACAGGAGTCTCCCCATCTCTCCAGCTCTTTAATAAACAGAAAATACATTTTCTGGTAGGTGACAAAATCTCAGCCAATCAGGAAAAAGTACCCATTTATCAGCTTCATTTTTATAGTGATCCAGTTCCAATTTTGTCAGCTCATTTCTTAGTGTCATCACTTCCAATTTCACTTGTTTAATCTGTATCCTGACTGATTTCTCTGTCCTGATTGGATAAAATTGGAAATGAAACCGAAACTGAAACTAAAATGCATTTTCTGTTTAATAAAGAGCTGGAGAGACATGGAGACTACTGTTACTGAACAAACACTCTATAGCAATGAGTACTATCACAATATAGAGCTATTTAACACTTATTTTAACCAAAGCAAATCACTTACCCTACCTTTAACTTTGTTCTGTCACAAGCATACTACAGTACCTTGCACCACATATTAACTGTTTTTAGTAGCTATGAAGGACACGGAAATACATTTCACTGACCATTTCTGGTGGACTAGACATTTAACATATAGGCTGGAACTAGAATTTTCAATCTCTTTTAATATATAATGTTGTAATGACTGGCATTGAAAAGGCTTGGCAACTTCTCTCATTCGAAAACATGCTTTTATTGTAGTAACGGCACACATCATTTCTCGATTAAAAGCTCATGTCAACCAATGTCCCATACACCTCTTCATTACAGGACTGGCTTTAGAAATGAAAGTGGTTCCAAAAAGAGTCTCTTCCAACCGAAAGGCTGACCGTACCTACTGTCACCACCCCTAACACCCAGGGTTTGTAACCAATATTACACATAAATGGTACAAAATAAATGGCAAAATGGGACATGAAACAAGGATAAACTCATACATCACTGCCTAACTCAAATAGCAATGCAACAATACAACAATAAACGTAAAGCTATATAATATCTGGAGGAAAGGACAGAAAATCCCCGCCCACTCGTTTCAATGGAAGTTGCAGCGCATACGTCTCTATAGGGACACCCTACCTCTGGGTATTTGTTGAGTCACTGAGGTCATAACAGCATGCTCAGTGGTGTCCTTTATGCCAGTGGTTCTCAACCTGGGGGTCAGGACCCCCAGGGGGGGTCCCCAAATTATTTTGGGGGGTCCCCAGAGGATTAGCTTAATGTTCAACATAGTTTTCTCACTTAACAGTAAACAAACCAACATACAGTATAAGTGTATACAGGGTATCTTCACATTTCTAAAGTGACAATTTAAGGCCTTTTAAGACCTTTTTAATACCTCTATTAATCATCAAACTATGCTATAAAAACTGGTCGAACATTGATATGTTGATATGTAAAAAAATATAAGAAAGAGGCAAAAACTGTGAAAATAGCCGATCTACAAGCTCACAACGCCTCACTTTGCGAGGCGTTGTGAGCTTGTAGATCGGCTATTTTCACAATATTTATCTGTGGAACCGAGTCAAACTAAATGTAATGTCTCAACTCCGCTTTATGCCAGTGGCTCTCAACCTGTGGGGGTCCCCACACTGTTTTTGGGGGGGTCCCCAGATGACTTTTAAGACCTTTTTAATACCTATAAAAAAAAGAAAGAAAAAAAGACCATATACTGCATCAAAGGTAATCAATAAACTACGCTATAAAAACTTAGCCTGGTAAACCCTCCCTCCGGAAATCTCATTTCTATTTGATTCCTGGAGTGAGTCTGGCATGAACCGCCTCTCTGCAATATTGGCTGTGTATGCCAAACGGCCGCGCCTATCAGCGTCGTCGCTCATTGTTCTGTGATTGACAGCTTACGTTGGCCAATCAGGTGGCGAGTTCGAGTGAGCCCAAAACACGAACGGCAGCCATCTTTTTCTTGTGCGCTATTTTCTCCGCAATTTTTTTACTTCAAAAAGCTCTCCAACTTCTATTTTGAGGCACGGAATTTACTTATAAGATATCGTTTGGATAGAATTTAGTTGTTTAACTTCATATATGTGGTCAATTAATCATGACAAAGCCTATTTAAAAATAAAAATGTCGAGAACCGGTAGGGGCGGGCAGTGACACCCATGTAACCGAATAAGGCAACCCATTTTGGGCATGGATCGTCTCAAAAGTCCCCTTGCGTCACATTAGACTGGTTAACTGCTGATTGGCTGAAGGGGAAAAATTATCATTGGCTGAAGGGGTTGTCAGTCAACGGTATTACTCCCGCCCAACTCCAGCACAGCCAATATTGCAGAAAGGCGGATCAGGCCAGACTCACTCCTGAAATCAAATGGAAATGAGATTTCCGGAGGGAGGGTTTACCAGGCTAATAAAAACTGGTCAAATTGTCAAATAATATAAGAAAGAGGCAAATATTGTGAAAATAGCCAATCTACAAGCTCACAACGCCTTTTTAGAACGAGTTGAGAGCTTGTAGACTGGCTATTTTCGCAATATTTATCTGTGGAACCGAGTCAAACTAAATGTAATGCCTCAACTCTTACGGTTCCAAGTGCTTGTCAGGGTTGGGGGGTCCCCAGTTCAAATTTGATCATTTTGGGGGGTCACGGCCTGAAAAGGTTGAAAAACACTGCTTTATGCGTCCACTTCATCCATCTCGCGCAAGCCCGTGAGTCGAGCCCATTGGTCGAGCCCTTTTCGTTAGTTCATGTAGTGGACCCAAGCTGGAGATGTTTGCTTCAAAAAGGCCTGGGGGTCTTGCAATAGACCAGGGGTCTTCAACGTTTTCAGCCCAAGGACCCCCTAGCTGAGAAAGAGCTGAAGCAGGGACCCCCTCTATATCGTATAAAATTGTGTTTCAGATTAAACTTTTTTTGTTTACGGGGTCTGCTCTTTTTTCCCTCTACACCGATAGCTCTTTGCCCAAAATAGCCGATCTACAAGCTGACAACGCCTCGCAGCGCGAGGCGTTGTCAGCTTGTAGATCTGCTATTTTTGGCTAAAGTTCTCCTCAGAAAAGGGATGCTAGGGTTCAAGTGGTTAAGGTAAAAAAAAAAACATATCACACAAAGATTTGGCGGACCCCCTGTAGTAACTCTGAGGACCCCCTAGGGGTCCCGGACCCCCTGTTGAAGACCCCTGCAATAGACAATAACTGTAGTTTATACCCTGAAGCATGCTGGGAAGTCTTCATCACGTTGGCACACCCTGGGACTCTACACAGCCCCCACCTGAGGAGTTTCACTGTCCCCAGTACCCCACACACCTAAAAATGTCCTGGAGGTGCTGAAGCACATGTCTCCTTATAGCTTATCCAGCCCTGGAGGCCCCGGTGGTCTCGGAGGTTTGGGGGTCCCAGTGTGAAGGTCATTATGATGGGGAGGGGAGGGGTCTCCGGCATTTACCTGGTTCTATTCTATGCTGGCGAGTTGCCAGTCAATATGGAGGACTACCTTATGACCATGGTTCAATCATGCCTGCTGCAGCCATCTCTTGGCTTGATCTGTGGATCAACATATCCAAGCCTTTGTGATTTTGGGGCATGGGTCCCGGGTTGGAACTGTGAGAGAGCCTCCCGTGTTGATGAGGGCTTACGTTGGACAATAACTACTACTCAAAGTGTCTAAGCAGAAATACAGTAAATACCGTCCAAGAAACGTATACTTTGAGGCTGTGCAGATCTGTTTACATTCCATGGGCATGAACACTGTGTCATGATTGGACGAAAAAGACAGCTTCCTGGGTTAATACATACAACGGAAGTGCCGCCCTATAGGCAATTTCAGCTCTTTACCAGGCTTTACTCCTTGTCATATGACGGAAAAGTCTGGGAACAAGGTTAATGAGGACTTGGCACCGAACGTCATTCAGGTCACAGTTCAAGTATAGCCCTTCAGCTTCAGTAGGTGGTCAGTGGGAGGGTTAGGAAGGCTTGGCGGCAGTTGGCTCACCAGTTGGCTCGGCACGTTCACGCCAGTTGTCCTGGTGCTGAGGGACAGCGGGAACTGAGGCTCGGCAGTTACGTTCAACATGTCCCGGTCGTCCACATCGAGAGCAGGTGACCGCCCGGGGCCACGGTCCCCTCCGCTGTCCCATCGGTAGCTCTTGTGTCTGGAAAAGGAACAAATATTAGGCCTACTGTTTTTACAATGGTGGTTAATGTGATGTTATGAGACGTATGTCGGATGTGATTTGTCTGACATGATTCGTAGTCTTTGTTTTGGGTAAATTATTTTGTTATAATGATAGTTCTTTGCAGTATGTTCTATTTCTTTAATTTTGTCTGTCTCCTCTCTTCTTTTGTCTACGGACAGCTTCTAAGAGACAGTTCTTTCAAGCTCCAACCTACTTAAATAATTACTACAACTGTTTCCCTTAAAGTGGCAAAGTGGCATGTAACTTTTTTTTATGAATAAAATGTAACTTTGTCCAATCTGTATGGTAGAATATGTTAACACAATAGGGGTGGTTGTATTTTGTCTCCCTGCTCTTCTATTCTAGACATTTAGATTGTGTCAAAGGTCATGTCTCACCTAGACACAGGATCTGACACAAATTTTTACCTGATGGTCAAGATTAAATGTATCCCCTGAGCAAGCATGAAAGCTCTATTAGCTCAATGGTAAAAATTTCAGCACTTGCACAGGAAACCGGGTTCAAATCCGCGGTAGAAGAGGAAGGTTACAGCTTTAATGAAAGAAATAAAAATGTAAAGGTGTGCGATTGATGTCAAAGTAAAGTTTCATCTATGAAACATCTTCATCTCTCACATCATAGCCTGCCAGACTGGGAGCTTCACTCATGGTGTCATATCCCGAAGAGGACGGTATTGATCCCTTCTTCAGCCATTCAAAAACCTTGGCAGGTGAATGGTGGTATGAACTGCTTCCTGTTTCAGATGGCGTTCCACCACTCACTGGAACAGAAGACAACAAGACATTTACAATGATAATAATACAAGAAGAAAAAACTGCAACTGATTATAAATATATATATATATTTTTTCTCAGTTCACATACTCTATTGCCTAAAGAGGAATCTTAAAGGACCACTTCACCCATTTTCAACCTATCTTCATGAAATTGGTCCTCACTAATGCTCATAATAACGTTAGGGGCAGCAGTGGCCTAAGAGTTAGAGGAGCACACTTGTTGCCGAAAGGTTCCCGGTTCGGTTCCCGGTTCAATTCCCCGGACCGTCAGGAAAAATCTGGGTGGGGAAGTGAATGGCCACCACTCACCACTAGCTCAAGTGCCCTTGAGCAAGGCACTGAACCCCATTTTGCTCCAGTGGAGCTGCTCAGTGACCAACAGTATAAGTTGTACTGTTATACTGGTCAGCTCCCAGGTTTTAATGCGTGTGTCTACAGTATGTGCAGGGCGTTGATGGAAATGAGCATTTGTGCTCAGCTACCCTGGGTAAATAAAGAACAAAACAAAAGACAAAATAGCTGATCTACAAGCTCACAACGGGCAATAATGCGCTTGTGAGCTTGTAGATCTGCTATTTTGTTTTTAAATATTGTATATTGTAAAATGTTAACACTAATATTTTCATATGGGGGTCCCTGGCACACAATATTGTCAGATGGTAGTTTGTGGCCAAAAACAGCTCGGAAAACACAGTAAAACACTGTGTGGGCTGAAGGGATAACAAAAAAAGTCCTGGGGACTTCCATTTTCCGTTTCCATTGTGGTCCGAATCACTGTTGTTGCAGATCAATTATATCGATACTCACCACTTGGAGGAAGGTGCAGTAGACTGCCCCTTCTCCTCCTGGCAGCTGGCAGGGTTGGTTCTTCAAGCTCCTTCACCACAAACTTCAACATCCTCTGTATCATCTCCTCCTCTCTCTTCTTCCATTCTTCTTCCAGGCTGTTCCGTTCTTCGTCTGTCAATTTTTCTTTCAGACTTTTGAACGGTGTCATCTCTAAAGGTTCATAGTGTCCTCTGTTCCTCGTCACCATGTCTTCTATTTTCTCCATCAACTCTTTTATCTCTGAAATGTTCAACTTGTCGAAGTCTAGAACATGATATCTGTAGCCACATTTCTCCAGGAGCCACCTCAGAGGTTCTCCTTCAGACACTATGTACTCCTCAACATGTTTCCCTCCCAGCCAGTATCCCCATGTGAACAGAACCAGAGCGTGTCTCCAGACTTTGTCCCCCAGCAGCTCCATGTGTTCCTCCACTGATCTCCTGTCAGCTTCAGAGAAACTGGACAGGACAGGAACAGGCAACAGGAGAGCGTGGGGTCCAGGAGAACATAGAGTCACACCGTGTAGAAGGACGTCTTTGATCTTCTGTGATGGAGGTGTAGTCGACCAGTCTGGACAGATCACCACACTCACATTTCTTTCAGCAACTTGACTCTGTTGTTTGACACATTCTGTCAGTTTGGTCTGGGTTTTAAACTCCTGGAATATGAGGATTACTGTTAATGTTAGTGTTAGATGTAATGCCCACCCCGAAGTAACTGGCTTTTAATAAAAACCCATAAAAAGGCTGTGAACTCTTGTTGCTGGTGGTCCTTTGGAGCTGGAAGGGGGGGGGGTCTCACTTGTTAGGTTCCCCTAGGCCGGGGCGTAACATGATTGGGGGCTCGTCCAAACTAATCCCCTCCCCTGTTTTGGTAAGTTCACTATCTCAATATTTCTGGTTGACATCATTTTGTTTGTAGTGACACAAATTTTTGATTTGGAACATTTTTAATATGCAAGTGGCATTGAAAATTGGTAAAGTTAAGAGTGCTCATGATAAAGAAGCTGGGGGAGAGGGGTTGCATTTCCTCACAACCGAGGAGGGGGCAAAAGCTGAGGTGGAGCACGTTGCCTGCCCTGCTTATAGTGCCTGGTGCATCCACTCCCAAAAGTCCTCAATACACCAAGGGATGTTGGCTGACCGTCAGGGTCAGGGAAATGGAGGTGGGAGACGGGGGCCTTGCACTAGTGACAGCTTGAGAGCTGATATGCCACCCTAATGTTGCTCTGCAGTGATTGCAGGTGACACAAAAACCCAGCATGATCCCCATGAGAGCTTCTTGTGAGCAAACAAAGTATAGTCATTAAGGTTAAGAATACTGTTTGTATGAGTTTGCCAACCAGCAATATGGAGATTGTGAAATTATGTAATAGTTTTAGATTTTTGGTGTGCAAGTTAAGAATTTTCATATGAGTTTTTTTGTAGATATTCAGTGATTTCATGTGTTTTGTAGTTCTGTGAAATTGCGATTTTTGTAGATATTCTGTGAAGGTGTGAAGATTCAGTGATTTTTGTAGTTCTGTGTTTCATGTTCAGCTATTAGGAAGAAGTCTCAGTGGAAGACATTATGAGTGAGGGCAATTTCAGTGAGGTCTCTTGCAGACATTAGGAGGGAAGGAGTCTCTGGAGATATGAACGGAGGTCTCAGTAGAGATAATAGTAGGGAAGAGGGAGTCTCAGTGGAGACAGGAAACGGAGGTCTCAGTAGAGACAGCAGTAGGGAAGAGGGAGTCTCTGGAGATATGGGAAAGGGGTCTCGGTGAGACATTAGGAGAGATGGTCTTGGTGGGTAGATAGGAAGGAGTGAATTGAGCATATTTTTTTTGGAGTTGTGAAGGTGAAATCAAACTTTTTTTTGTGATAAATGTTTGATCTTAGGGGGGAGGTGTTATGACCCTACAGTAGGTCATATTATGTATTTTTATATTGCTATATACTTTTATATTGCTACCTTTTTGATTTATTATTTGTCTTTTTGTTTAGTTTTTTTGTTTGTTATTTTCTTACTTGGCTTAGTAAACGTACAAATTGTTTTTCAGTTTTGTTAAATCAAAATACGAAACTATATGTTCATGATCTGTTTTGATATTTGATTTTGTATTTAAATGGGGTAGGCAAAACAAGCTTTAGCTTCAGCCTACACCTTTTCGGAACATTTTAATGTGCATTACTGATATGTACTGTACTATACTTGATTGTCTAAAAGGCCCGCAATAAACAAACCTAACTAACAGGAACACAACAAAATAAATAATAGAAAAGTAATAAACTATATGGAATAATTGAACAACCTAAATATATCTGATGGTCAATAATCACAACCAGCATAGAGAAATACAATTTCAGTTTAATGTAAATGTAATATACAATAACGTATTCTTATGTAATTACTCAGAGGGAGGGACCATGATCACTGACAGTTCAATGGTCACATGATGTCTTAAACACTTAAACAGTATTTTATACTTTGACTATTCAAAAATAAAAGGACAAGCTTCACAACACGTCGCTATGTGACAGGTTGTGACCTTGTAGATCTGCTATTTTAGAGCAAGGAGAAAAGGGGGGGATTGTGCAAAATTGTTGTGGCACCAGGGTGAATGAAAGTGGTAAAACATTAATGACAGCAGATACTTTCACATTATCACCAGAAATATTTCTATTTGATATCTTTATGGTTTACGTTGAGGTCATTCATTATAACATCACATTCATATTTTACTCACCTTGAATGGAGTTTCTGGAAACACAGTCTTCACAGTCTTCTGCAGTATGTAATTTCCAGCTCTGCTCCTCTGAAGCTCCTCTCCACCAGCCAACATCACCCTCACATCTGATAGACTCTGATGTTCTCCTGACAGACACAAACTCTACATTACTTCACTTAACAATGATTTAAATATTTAGGACCTGGATTCAGAGATTGAGTTTTATAGCAGCCTTCATACTGTCACTATAGAGAGGAAACCTTATATATCCAAAACTGTTACTTTTCAGGAAATGGAAAAAATAACCTGTGTTCCAATGGATCCAATGTAGTTATCATTTAGTAATAGGCTCTAGGTAATACTACTCATTGGTTCAATATAACCACACAGACAGACTTATATATATAGGGAAATAGAGAACATAATCTGATCTACAAGCTCACATGGCGTCACATAGTGACGTGTTGTGAGCTTGTACTGTACTTCTCACAACAATTACATGAAGATAGGTTGAAAATGGGTGACGTTATCCTTTTTCTCCCCAATTTAGTCATTATGCCAGTTAATTTGCCACTGCTCCACCCGAGTGCCCGTGAAGTTTTCGTTTCATAATTTACCAGTCAGTTTCATAATATAAACATTACCTTCAAACAGAGCTTTCAGAGCTGTTCTTTGTCTGTGTGTCCTGGTCATGAATGTCTCGACATGTTCCTCTACGATCGTCTTCCTCTCTGACACCTTCTCTGAAACATCTCCATCAACTTCATAGTGTCCACCTCTGTTTCCTGCCAGCATCTCCTCTATCTTCTCCAGCAGCTCTGTGACCTGAGTGTCATCTATCTTCGTAGTGTTGAAGACATGATATCTGTTCCCACATTTGTCAACAAGCCAACGGAGGTCTTCCCCTTCAGCCTCAATGTGCTGCTCAATGCTTCTGTCTCCAAGATTGTCTCCCTTGGTGAACAGTACTATAGTGTGACTCCACACGCTCTGTGACAAAAGTTCCATGTGTTCCTCTACTGCTACTCTCTCTGCTTTGGTGAATGCTTTATCAAGAGAAACCATCAGAAGAACAGAATGTGGTCCAGGAGGACAGAGACTCACACTGTTCTGGATCTCCAGTTTGTCCATCTCTGAGGTGTCCTGTAGTGGACTGTCCTGTCGCCAGCCTGGTGACTCCACCACTGTCAGACGTCTCCCTGCTACTGCATAATGTCTTACCTCACACTGCACTGATCTCTGACCTCTCTGACTGACTTTAAAAGGACTGCCTCCCAGAATGAGGTTTCCTGCTGAACTCTTCC
The DNA here is from genome assembly GCF_963280865.1 of Gymnoscopelus braueri. NCBI lineage: Eukaryota > Metazoa > Chordata > Actinopteri > Myctophiformes > Myctophidae > Gymnoscopelus > Gymnoscopelus braueri. The sequence goes on from NC_137617.1 coordinate 25,198,688, forward strand.
CAGACCACTCCCTTCCCAGCAACAGAATCCTGAGGTCAGTCAGTCCTGTCAAAGAAAAGATTGTTTACTTTCACTTTGAAACCTTTTTGTTTAACAACATTTTTATTTTCTTAAAACATTCCCCAAAAAGCTGATCTACAGGCCACACGTTGTGAGCTTATATCTGCTATTTTCACAGTTTGTTATAATATATATAAATATAAATAATATTGCACTTAACCACTACAACCCTATAGTTAGTTTACTGGAGTCCCCCAGGGGATTCCTCCTGTTTTCGCTCGGCACTAGATATCTTCTATCAGCTATTTATGCCTAATGTTTGCCCCACAATAGGGATGCTAGGGATGTGGTTAAGCCCTATATACTCCATCATATGACAAATAGCAAAAATATCTACAAGCTCACAACGCGTCGTCATGCAAATCACAAATCAGTTATTGTCACTATTCTTTTTTAGGGACACCAGAATTGCCAGCAAATACAATCAAAACACAGAATACAACACTTATTATAATTGTTTTGCCAGCATGAGCTGCTCACATCAGAACAATGCAATTTAGATTAGCAAAGTGTCACTTTAACAAAGTAAAACAAAACATACCCATATGTTTTGGTTGTCCAGTTGTTTGTTTCTGAGCGTCTGCCCTCCTTTGTTCTGCTCTTCTTCTGATGGCTCTCTCCATCTCCTTCAGTTCCTCTGAGACATGTTTTTCTGTCTCATAGTGACAACCATTACTATTCACCATCTGTTCTATCTTCTCTAGCAGCTGTGTGACCTGACTTCTATCTCCTCTGTCAGTAATGTTAAGAACATGGAAGCGACCTTCACATTTCTCGGTAAGATATCTTAATTGATTGTCAGATCTAATGACATCAGGTGCCATCTGCAGAAGTGAATTATTGTTATTAGTTACAGTGAACACCATAATAGTGTGTGTCCACACTCGATCACCGAAGAGAAATCTCAAATGCTCCTCTGCTGACATCGCTGTTCCTTCAAATGGGGTGACGTCCAATCTCATCACTAGGACAAAGACATGGGGTCCTGGATGACACAGATTCAAACTCTGTTGGATTTCTAACTGAGTCAGTTTTGGGGTCAGATCTGGAAATCTCCATCCTGGAGTGTTGACCACGGTGACCTGTCTCCCTGACACTACCGCTTGTCTCATGATGCTCGTTTTTGTTTGTGTGTATGTGTCAAAAACATCTCTCCCCATCATCTCTCTTCCCAGGATGATGTTTCCTACTGAACTCTTTCCGCAGCGTGCTCCTCCTCTTCCCCCGATCAGAACGATTCTCAGTTCTGTCGGGTCGCTGTTCTTTCCTGGTTGGAAAAATAAGAATAATATTCATTAAGATCACAGATGTTACTAAACCCGTATCAGTTTGCTGGTTTCATTTGTTTAATAGATATACGCTATATTTGACATATATTGTTACAGGTTCACATTATCTCTAGATTTCTATAGATTTAAATATCATTTTACACTTTTATTCGTTAGGGTTAGGGCTTAACACAAGAGTTAGGGCTTAACGGTAAGAGTACAATTCATGCCACAAAACCCATTTTCGAGCAAATGGTGAGTTGTAGCAGCAGGGGCGCAGGGGGGGGGGAGGATTGGGGGGGTTGTGACATACCAGTTCCATGGGGACGGGGGGGCAGGGAGGCCCTGTCGTAGGCCTCATCCACAAGAGGGTCGAAGACGTGATCCGCCAGGTCCACGTCGTAGAGCGGGTCGACCGTCTCCATCTGACCAGCCCAACTCAAGGCCGGGGATGGTGCACGGAGCGGCCTCGCCGCGGCCTCTGTCCGATCGCTCGAGCCTTCCCCCGGATCTGGGAAAAATGTTAAACTTCCAATGATGAGCAGAATCACAGATATCTGTCTTGTGCGCAGCAGCCTTAGGTAACACTGCTGTTACCTAAGGCAGGTAGGAAGGTAAATTAAGGAAAGGACACCGACGTCATTTTCTCTATCCAGCAATTCCAGCTGGCAGATTCGTCGCACTGCGTGGCAAACTGCAGCCGGGAGTTCGGTGGAATGCTTTGTAGTCAACGAGAGCCAGGTGGACCAGCTTATAAATAATCTCTATTTCTTAAAGACTGAGACCTTTGTAAAATAGTCGGTCCAAGAAAATAAAAGAAGACATATCACACATTGTTTTCTGCTGTGTTGCTTTTCGATGTGTACACTGTATAATTTTATAGAGGTATCTAAAGAGCACAAAGTACGTTTATGAACGTGCCAAAGTATCGCAAGACTGTCCATCAGTGTGACAACCAAATCTTGCGATAATACAGAGTCTGAAACGATACCTTCCGCTGTTTAAATGCTTCAATAAAATTGCGTACTGTGCACATAAAAAAGAACAGTTATTACAAAACAACCTGTGATATCTTCTTTTATATTCCTGAAACGATTATATGACAAAGGTCCAGCCGTCTCTCATTCACTGCAATGTTCTCATTCACTGCAAAATTACCAGCAGGCGGGAATGCGTCTATGAACGTGAAATTATGTAAACAGAGAGCTGTAGTGGATCGGATGATGGAGGACGTCAAACTAGATGTGTCTTTCATAGGGAACTTATTGAAAACTGATGATACGTCCCAGGTGCATCCATGTGATGTTTTTTCGTTATTGTCAATGATGTCTATCATATAAAACGATGCCTTTTCATGGTCATTTCAAGCCCACATAAGAGAGTAAACTGCCATGCTGTAACATTGCTGATATGTATGTTTGCACCATGTATGACATGCGTTTGTTTATGATTATTGATTATGTATTTCATGCTTTTTCTTTAGTTTTACGTTGAGTTAATAAAGATTACCATCACATCAACTCATTAGTTGGCTTCGACCTTATTTCCCAGCTGGGAATGCTACGGGTGGAGGGGGGGGGGCACTCGAATTTGTTCCCCCCCAGTTAAAAATTGTCCTCTGCGCCCCTGAGAAGCAGTGTTGCACATACTCACAGGTTTGCATTTTACTTTTTCTGTTCACAAATGTTAATTGAAAACAAACAAGTACTTTTTTGCAAAGTACAAGCACAAACCACAAACCATTCGTTACAAGCACAACACATTTTTACAAAACACACGCACGTACATGAACCTTATATTCTTCTCGTACGATGAATAGCATCTACAAACTCACAGCTTGTAGTCGCGTTGTAGAGCTTGTAGATATGCTGTAGAAGAGCTTGTGGATCTGCTATTTTTGAAACCTTTTGAAAAATCTTTAAAATGTAGACCTTTTGAAAAGGGGGACTTGACCAGTCCCCCCCCCCACCCACACCACACACACACACCACTGCTATAACCTGAACACCACACACACACACACACATAATGTTTCACCTGCTGGCGTGCTGCTGGTAGTCTGAATCCCGCTCTGCAAAGTGTCGCTCTGCGTTGCTGCCTCCATCAGCTCTCGCTGTGTCTCTGCTGTCGTTTCCTCCATTTGTAATGCTTTGTAGCCTACTAGAAAAGCCCCAAATTAACTTTAATACATTTTTGTCTCCCGTAGCAAGCCAGACATGATTGTTTTTTTTTTTTACATTAACCACTTGAACCCTAGCATCCCTTTTCTGAGGAGAACTTAAGCCAAAAATAGCAGATCTACAAGCCTATAGCAGACAAGCTCACGACGCCTCGCAGCGCGAGGCGTTGTGAGCTTGTAGATCGGCTATTTTTGGCAAAGAGTTATAGGTGTAGAGGGAAAAAAGACCAGAAAAAGTTTATCTGAAACACAATTTTAAACAATATAGAGGGGGTCCCTGCTTCATCTCTCTCTCAGCTAGGGGGTCCTTGACCTGAAAACGTTGAAGACCCCACGCCTATAATATGTATATGTTACAGTGAATTTGAAGGGTTAAAAAACGGGAGTTTGTAAACGGAATTTGTGAGAGAAAAAAGATTATTCCACATGACATTTAATCAGGAACAGAACACAGATCTTTCGACAAAACAATAAATGGATATGTACATTTCCCACAGGCTAAACAAAAGTTAAATTTGGCCTTCAGTGTTAAGAATACATTTATCGGCCAAACACTGCAGACTTAAAATATGAACAATTGAAACAGGTGATGATCTATTATTCCATCTACAAGGGCTTACCTAATCAGACAGCATGCATGTGAGGCCCCTTGGGTTGTTCCACATGGTCTTCAATGCCTCACTGTTGGTGCGTCTGTCCTGTTTTACAGTGATGTAAAAGGTCAGGGATGTAAAACCTTTTATTCAAACCCCCCAGCCCCCACATCAGAGCATTTTGCTCTGCCCACTAGGAGGTGTCAGTGTGCTCGTTTGCTTTTTTCCAAATTCAATTGGACATATAAACATAATATAAGAGTACAGCACATTCATACAGTAGACCATGGGGTCTTCAACAAGAGGTCTGGGACCCTTAGGGGGTTCTGAGAGTTACTACAGGGGGGCCGCCAATCTTTGTGTGATAAGAACTTTTTTTCTTTTTATTAACCACTTGAACCCTAGCATCTCTAGACCTAGCAGACCTAGTACAGAGCCAAAGGTCAATTTTACTGAAGGGTAAAGGGTAAACTTAAGGGTTTAAGTGGTTAAATATAAACAAACAAAAAATTATGATGATGCAGGCAAACAAGTCTATGAAGCTATCTATGGAATCTATGAGAATGTTTAATCAGAAACACAATTTTATACAATAAGTAGTGGGGTCCCTGCTTCATCTCTTTTTCAGCTAAGGGGTCCTTGGCCTGAAAAAAAACGTTGAAGACCCCTGCAGTAGAATGCTTTGCAAAATGTTACATTTGAATGCTTGCATGTTTTATTTGATGTTGTATTCAAATAGGGTAGGTACACCTTTTCGGACCGTTTTAAGATGCTTTACTGGAATGTACTGTACTATACTTGTTTGTTTAAAATAAGCTAAATCAACTAAACTAAACAAATTAGACAGTGAAGATTACCATCACTTCTACAATCTATTGTAGACTGCTAATTCACACAATGCAAAGATAGGATAAGTCAATACTTTAACATGATTCATAAAGGCAAGATAAATTATGAAACAATAATGTAAAGCAAATATTTATGGGACTTAAAATACTGATGACAGCACTTGTGTTTCATGTGTGGCACACATGAAACACAAGTTGTGATTTCAGTTCTTTATTTATTTTTCTCAGTTCACTGTTGGCTGGAAAAGTCTAGTCAAATGATTTGTGGTTTGTCCACAATGAGTTCCCTTTCTTCACCATCGCTGCATGGTTGCATAAATTAATCAACATACCCCATATATCTGACTGCAGATACATCCTCATATACACAGGACAGCTGGATTGTCGTACATTAAAACATTTACAGCTGCTTTTCTTTACTGACTATTCTGCCAGTGAGTTTCTCACAGTCGCTACTTCATGTCTTAGAATGCTGTCCACATTATTACATTATAACTAATGTTGAACAGTGTGAGACAAACCTGAGAGTAGAGGGCTGATTACACCTGGTGATGATGGTACAGTACATCCGTCACCACAGCTGTAAATTTAATGGGAAATATTGTCATTTATCAAAAGGACAAGAAGAGCTCCACACGCTGTAGCTCCCTTAACCCATTAAGACCGGGAAATCTGTGCCATTTTAGATTTTAGCATTGGCTATTAAAAAAATAACAGATCTACAAGCTTGTTGTGACGCACTGCGAGCTTGCACATCTGGTATTTTTGTGAACATTTTTGTGGTTGAAATATGTTGAATCATTTTTTCTTTTTTAACACAAATCTTCTCTTCTGGGGGGTCCCTGGCACAAAACATATACAAATACATATCTATACTGATATATCTATTACTGATACTGACAGTGATGCAACCCCATAAGTACATGTACAGTATAAGAAGCTGCATGAATATGAAGCTCAGGTTATCTCGAGACCCCCAGGGGGTTCCGAAATAAATTTGGGGGGTGGGTCCCCAGATGATTAGCTTAAAGTGCAACATAGTTTTCTCACTTAACAGTAAACAAACCAACATACAGCATAAAGTGTATACAGTATCGTAGTATAGTTGTGGGTATCTGCACATTCATAAAGTTACAATTGAAAGACTTTTAAGACCTTTTTTAATTGTTTTGGGGGTCACGGCCTGAAAAGTTTGGGAACCCTTGCATTAGAACATGATGCTACAGTACCTGCATCACCATTGAGACACACATTCTCAGTTAACAGAGTAAATACCTTGAATAAAATGCCTAGTTATGAACCCACTATGAAAAGCATTCATTCACTGCTTCATCTTCTCTGAATTCTTAACTGTATTTCCCCACTGGGGAAAAATTCAATTGTCACCAGCAATTAAAGGTAGGGTAAGTGATTTGCAATTATTCAAATAATTGCAAAATGGGTCTATGTTCTGATAGTGCTCGTTACTATAGAGTGTCCTGTCCATATAAAGAGTCTCCATGTCTCTCCAGCTCTTTATAAAACAGAAAATGTATTTTGTAGTTTTTTTTTTTTTGTAGTTTGTTTCATTTCCAATTTTATCCAACCAGGACAGAGAACTCAATCAGGATATAGATTAAACAAGTGAAATTGGAAGTGATGACACTAAGAAATGAGCATGCAAAATTTTAACTGGAACACTATACAAATTAAGCTTAAAAATGGGTACTTTCTCCTGATTGGCTGAGATTTTGACACCTACCGAAAAATGTATTTTCTGTTTATTAAAGAGCTGGAGAGACAGGGAGACATCTGTTACTGAACAAACACTCTATAGCAATGATTACTATCAGAATATAGTATTTTAACCTTTTAACAAAATACTTTTTGTTTTAACCAAAAAATATCACTTACCCTACCTTTAATATAATAATCTAACACATTCACTTCAAATAGACAGCATGAAACATTCAAGGTTTTTCATGTATTGATTTTCTGATTTGCAACCTGAGTCCTATGATTATATTCTATTGTACTTTACAGTGCATATCTAGACCTACATGTATTTCAACCAGCTCAACAGATCAACAGATTCTGACAGGGATACAAAGTTTGCAACATTCTGTTGTTGCAACATTCCATCATGTGTCACTAGAGGGCGCACTTTAACCACCTCATATCAAGTCACAAGAGTGAGTTGACTGACAGCTCAGATGTGTCAACGCTGACTCTAAATGAGAGCTCCATGCAGGGTTGCCATGTCCGCTTATAAGCAACTTTGGGCTTGTTTTTCTGTCAAGTTGCTTGTAAATATTGGTAGTTGCAGGTTGCGTTTTTTTGGGCTTGTTTCCTAATGTTTTTTAAAGGGCAAAACCACTTTGGTTTGGGTTGTATAGTCACCTTGCCATGATGTAACTCCAAAGGTGGACAAGAAATCAAAAATAATTGCTCCATTGATTAGAAATTGATAATTCAGAATATGCTCCTCATTGACTTACATTGTATGGTAAAACAGCTCTCAAAGTCACTCTTTTAGCATGTAAACGAACGCAAACAAAGTTGATTATAGAGCATCACCAAACCCAGTACGGTTTGTTTTTTAAATAAAAATGTCAACTTCCTGTCGATTTTGCCATTTTTATTAGGAAGAAAACCCGGACTGGATCCATTTTTATTTAAAAAAACAAACAATACTGGGTTTGGTGATGGTCTATATTGTCTGAATCAACTTTGTTTGCGTTTGTTTACGAGCTAAAAGAGTGACTTTGAGAGCTGTTTCACCGTACGATATAAGTCAATGAGGAGCATATTTTGAATTATCAATTTCTAATCACTGGAGCAATTATTTTTGATTTCATGTTCACCTTTGGAGTTACATCATGGAATGGTAACTACGCAACCCAAACCTCTACCAAAGTGGTTTTGCCCTTTAAACCAGCTGGTTCTCAAACATTTTCATGTCAAGGACCCCCAAATTAATATGTATTTGTCTATCTTTGTTTTCAAATGCTTTGGACCAATTGTAATCAAGTTAGACATGTTAACAGTATCTTAAAGCCTCACTTTGTAACTTTTTTGAATGAATACAATGTTGATTGATTGATTGAAAATTTTATTAGGCAAAAGAATGTAAAACAACACAGTTACATTTATAATACTTTTGTCTAAAAGGTCTGACCAAAAAAGTCCTTGCGGACTTGTTTCCGTTGGGGTCCTTGAATTAATTTCATAGACAAAATGTCATTTTGTCCAATCTGTATGGTACAGTATGTTAATACAATGTAACGTATAGGAGTGGTTGTATTTTGTCTCCCTGCTCTGTGCTCTTGAGACATTTATATGTCTCACCTAGGCACAGGATCTGACACGGATTTTGACCTGATGGTCAAGATTCAATTTATGCCCCGATCAAGCAGGCAGGCTCTATTAGCTCAATGGTACAAATGTCAGCACTTGCGCGGGAAACCGGGTTCAAATCCAGGGTAGAAGAGAAAAGTTAGATAGAGCTGCTTTAAACATTATATTTTCATATTAGGCTATGTCCATTTCATGTTATGTTGGATATTTCAGTACTTGAACAAAGCCAAACATTTTCCTCAGAGTATTGGTTGCTCTACACCCCAGAAAGTATAACAAGTGCTCCCAATTCAGAAAGCCAATGTGCTCTCTGTCTATGTATACCTGGTGTCCAAGTGAGGCGAGCTATAGTAGTAGTTTGGTTCCGTTTAATAATATCCTTTATCTGTTTAACTAGTTTGTTCTTTACTGTTTGTCTTTGTTGTTGTGGTTACGGGTCATGTTCATCAGCATCATCTTATACTATTATAATGTACAGTCATACAGTTCTATTGTACAATGTAACACTATCAAACATGTGTTTACTGTAATTCCTCACCTGTCATTAATCCTGATGTCTGTCCAAGGTCCTTGTCTGTAGACACTGAGTTGTAATTGATGACTTCGTAGTTGATCTGTATCACACAGTGTTAGATACAAGATAAACCTGATTAATACAATGGTTTATTTTTTCTGGAAAGAGTTGAGCTGGGCGGAGACAGAGAGAGAGGTTGCCAAGATACGTAGCCTACGCACATTCAGAACAACCAATCATGTCTCTATGATACACCAGCATTAGAAAGGACATGAGAACATGAAAACAACACTCACATCGGCATGCAAATTTCATTCCGCATGTAATACTTCCTCCTATTTTATGCAGCCTATGTCGTTTTATGTCCAGTCGGTCAATGGTTCTCAACCTTTTCAGGCCACGACCCCCCAAAATAATCATATTTGAACTGGGGACCCCCCACCCTGACAAGCAATTGGAATTGTAGGAGTTGAGGCATTACATTTAGTTTGACTCGATTCCACAGATAAATATTGTGAAAATAGCAGATCTACAAGCTCACAACGCCCGCTTCAATGTTCTACCATGGCTCTGGGGGCCTGACCCTAACCCTAGCTAATCATTTGGGGATAATAATCTTATACCGATTATACTAATGTATTCGTCCTTGAACCCTCCCCTCCTCATGTCTATGATAGATTAAACTTCTCAAATGTTTTCATGTCAGGGGACCCCCAAATTAATAATGTATTTGGCTGCGGACCAGTGGTGGAAAGTAACTAAGTACATTTACTTAAGTACTGTACTTAAGTACAATTTTGAGGTATTTGTTTTTTACTTGAGTATTTCCAATTTCCAATACTTTTACTTCTACTAAACTACATGTCAGAGGCAAATATTGTACTTTTACTCCACTACAATTATTTGAAAACTTTAGTTACTAGTTACTTTTCAGATATAAATTATTACATTATGAAACATATTAACCACTTCAGCCCTATTTTATACATAGGCTATTTGAAAATAGCAGATCTGCTATTTTCAAATATGTTAGTACTTTTACCTTTGGTACTTAAAGCACATTTTGATGCCAATAGTTTTGTACTTTTACTCAAGTACATTTTGAATTCTGGACTTTTACTTGTAACAGAGTATTTTTATATTGCAATATTGGTACTTTTACTTAAGTAAAGAATTTGAGTACTTTTTCCGCACTGCTGCGGACCACCCATCTGAAAATATTTTGAATCCATACAAGATTTGTGTGGTTAAAATGTTTCAAAAATACATTTCTAATTATTATATAAAAAAGATTAGTACCTTTTCTCTCATTCAGAGTGCTTCCTTATCACCTGCCTGCAAAGTGGTTGAAGAAACCAGTCCAGCTTGCTCCTCCAGTTAATAACCTGCTGTAAGGAATGACTCTGGGTAAAAGTCCACAGCCATTTATGACATGACTCTGCAGGAGGCTTGCTGTGTTTGGAGAGAGAGAGAGAGAGAGAGAGAGAGAGAGAGAGAGAGAGAGAGAGAGAGAGAGAGAGAGATAGAGAGAGAGAGAGAGAGAGAGAGAGAGAGAGAGAGAGAGAGAGAGAGAGAGAGAGAGAGAGAGAGAGAGAGAGAGAGAGAGAGAGAGAGAGAGGTGACATCAACATTTACACAGAACCCTTTACTGATATTTGTGTGCTGTTTTTAATTAAATGACGCCTCTGCCATCCCTCAAACAAAGACAACCAACCAGCTCTGTCCTCTTCAGTAGGGAGGAGTCCAAGTCTCGTCTTGCCACCCAGGCGAGCCTGACAGAAGGCATGAGGTGCTTGGCTTGAAGGGTCCTCAAACCTCCATCTAAGAAATGGATGGCACCGTGACATCACATGACATTCACGTGTGACATCTGTGGTGTCTTAAGGCCTGGTCCACTTTGGTGGAGAACCGGGTTCAGAACCAAATACAGCCAAGATCAGTGATATTTCATGACATTTTCAGAGAGCCCCATTTCCATCACAGCTTTCCTGCGGAGAGAAACACATATATCTCTATTTCACGTGTGTACACACACAAATCCCTGCCGATACTTTTTGAGATATGCTCAAGTTGGGACAAAATCAGTGCACAGACAGACATGTTGGCTCAACTTGAAATCAACCTTAAAATCAAGATGCACAATGCTCGTCTTTCATGCTATAAGGGGGGGACACAGTCAGAATATGAACGTACCCAGGCCTTTTCCCATTGTTTTAGCAGCTGTTCGTGCTCTGTGAGCGCACTCCTCCACTGGTTCAAATCTCTGGATGGAATGCTCTCCTCATCTGTTAATTGATAAGAGGCTTTATGCATATACAAATATACCTAATAATGTCATGTCAGGGGTCATGGCAAAAGCACAGCAAACGTCCAGGGTAAACTGTCACACCAATATTTTGTCCTAAATTCAAGGTCGGTTGCGGGTGCGGTAGTCTCAAAAACACGGGGCAAAAAGAGTGGAGCGAGAAGTTTAACGATTTTCCCCCTTTATTTTTTACATGCTCAATAATGTGCTCAAAGTGCTCAGGACAGGGGTCTTCAACAGGGGGTCCGTGAACCCCTAGGGGGTCCTCAGAGTTACTACAGGGGGGCCACCAAATCTTTGTGTGATATGATTTTTTCTTTTTTACATTAACCACTTAAACCCTAGCATCCCTATTCTGAGGATAACTTTAGCCAAAAATAGCAGATCTAAAAGCTCACAACGCCTCTGCGAGGCGTTGTGAGCTTTTAGATCTGCTATTTTTGGCAAAGAGGTTTGGTGTAGAGGGACAAAAGAGCAGACCAAGTAAAAAGAAATAAAGAAAATCTGAAACACAACTTTATACAATATAGAGGGGGCCCCTGCTTCGTCTCTCTCTCAGCTAAGGGGGTCCTTGGCCTGAAAATGTTGAAGACCCCTGCTCTAGGACAAACGTTTCTGTCATGCGATCAGTGTCACTGATGATGGTCACATGACTAATGTTTGTCCTACCATTTCACTTTCTCTTATTAAATAGGAAAAAAAAACTCTTAAGATTTCATTGTGCAACTACTACTCGTCCATTCATATGGTCCCAAAACGAGTAAACATGGCTCATCTCAAATCAGCATGAGGTACAGTATTGACTTAAAAGAGGAGGCAAATAGATTGCAAACTGAAACCAGCACATCAGGGGCGCTGGGCGCAGACTGCCCAGACTGTTGAGACATGACTGACACCTAGAGAAATATGCAATTACAATGAATCATAACCAGTGGTGGAAAGTAACTGCATGTACATGTACTCAAGCACTGTACCTATAAGTACAATTTTGAGGTACTTTTGAATATATTGGAGTATTTCGATTTTTCAGTACTTTTACTTCTCCACTACGTCTCAAGAGGCAAATATTGTACTTTTACTCCACTACAATTATTTGAAAACTGCCGTTACCAGTTACTTTGTAGATTTTGATTGTTATTACAAAACATACATTAACCACATTCAGCCCTATATACAGTACATTTCTGCCATTTGAAAATAGCCGATCTACAAGCTCATTGTGAGCTTGTAGATCTGCTATTTTCAAAAGATATGTAGACATTTTATACATTTGAACACTTGTGAAACGGGATATACATTTTTGATACCAATACTTTTGTAATTTAATTCCAGACTTTTACTTAACAGAGTATTTTTACATTGCAGTATTGATACTTTTCCTGAAGTAAAAACATTGAGTACTTTTTCCACCACTGAGCATAAACACCAGTGGTGAAAAAAGTACTCGAATGTTTTACTTAAGTAAAAGTATCAATACTGCAATGTAGAAGTACTCTGTTACAAGTAAAAGTCCGGAATTCAAAATTTACTTGAGTAAAAGTACAAAATTATTGGTATCAAAATGTACTTAAAGTACCAAAAGTAAAAGTACTAAATGTTTGAAAATAGCAGATCTACAAGCTCACAACGCGTCGCGATGCCACGCGTTGTGAGCTTGTAGATCGGCTATTTTCAAATAGCCTATAAAATAGGGCTAAAGTGGTTCATGTTTTATAATGTAATAATTTAGATCTGAAAAGTAACTAGTAACTAAAGTTTTCAAATAATTGTAGTGGAGTAAAAGTACAATATTTGCCTCTGAGATGTAGTGGAGTAGAAGTAAAAGTATTGGAAATTGGAAATACTCAAGTAAAGTACAAATACCTCAAAATTGTACTTAAGTACAGTACTAGTAAATGTACTTATAGTTACTTTGCACCACTGGTTAACTTGCATTGGTTCCTTTCTCACTAAAGACTACACTCTAGCTCGAACATACACTTTAACAGCTGTTAATAATGATGAATGATGACATACGGTCTAGACAGATAAATACGTTCCGATTGACAGATTATTCAAAAACAAACCAGCCTGACCATAGATATAGAAACCTTTATAATGTGTCTATGAGCCTGACATCAACACGGTCCCACATAAAACACGTTATCATTGTGCGACCCCATCAGAAACGCGTCATCAATGGAGGGACACGCCCCCTTTGGATTACCGTATTAAATATTATTATTATTTTTATCATGGATCAGTGGAATCGGTGGAAAAAGTACTCAAATGTTTTACTTAAGTAAAAGTATATACTGCAATGTAGAAATACTCTGTTACAAGTAAAAGTCCGGAATTCAAAATGTACTTCACTTGAGTAAAAGTACAAAAGTATTGGCATCAAAATATACTTTAAGTGCCAAAAGTAAAAGTACTAAAATGTTTGAAAATAGCCTATGTATAAAATAGGGCTAAAGGGGTTAATGTATGTTTTATAAATAATAATTTATATCTGCAAAGTAACTATATAGTTCCTAAAGTTTTCAAATAATTGTAGTGCAGTAAAAGTACAATATTTTCCTCTGAAATGTAGTGGAGTAGAAGTAAAAGTATTGGAAATTGGAAATAATCAAGTAAAGTACAAATACCTCAAAAATGGTACAGTACTTAAGTAAATGTACTTAGTTACTTTCAACTGACAGTGGTGGAAAAAGTACTCAAATGCATTACTTAAGTAAAAGTATCAATACTGCAACGTAGTACTCAGTTACAAGTAAAAGTCCGAAATAAAACATTTACTTGAGTAAAAGTACAAAAGTATTGGCATCAAAATGTACTTTAAGTACCAAAAGTAGAAAGTACTCATGCAGAATGTCCCATTTCACAAGTTTTCAAAAATGTATACAAATCTTTTGAAAACAGCAGATCTACAAGCTCACAATGCTTGTAGATCAGCTATTATTATTATTTTATTTTTTTTACATTTTCTCCTCTAAACGTATATGTGTCACATAATGACCAGAAAGAGTCTTCTCTTTTCTTATTCGAAATCAAAACAAAAATAATAGAGTTGAAAGTTTGAAATGAGAGTTGTTATTGACAGCTGACCAATCAGCGAGAAGCGAGAGCTCGCGTGGAACGCCCATAGGTGGAATGCCGGGTACTAACGCGTTAATCACAACGTTCTACGTTAGATGTGTCTGAGACTTTGAAAGAACCAGTCGCATTTAACCAGAGCTTAACAGTTGCTTTAACCCTAACGGACGGAACCAGTGACCACCAACCAGAAGAACATCTACGGATTGTTTTATCTACTTTTGTCTACTTTTTTCTTGCAGCAGTGCTAAATTGTTGCTTTTCAACCAGCTTTTTCCTACAACTGGTGAGTTTGATGTAGTTTCATAATGCTCGGGCGGGGGGGTTAGGGGGGGAACTGTCATTTTAATGCTATTTTATTGATTAGGTTTGATTGTAGCGTGAGCTGCTGTTGAAATAGCAGATCTGCAAGCTCACAACACGTAGCTATCATGTCATGTTAATGCATGGCGTTATCACGACGCCTTGTGAGCTTGTAGATCTGCTATTTTAACTGCCGTTGCCGTCGTGTTAACCAACGCGACGCCAGATGCATCGCGACGCGTTGTGAGCTTGTAGATCTTCTATTTTAACAGCCGTTGCCGCCATGTTAACCAACGAGACGCCAGATGCATCGCGAGGCGTTGTGAGCTTGTAGATCTGCTATTTTAACAGCCGTTGCCGCCATGTTAACCAACGCGACGCCAGATGCATCGCGAGGCGTTGTGAGCTTGTAGATCTGCTATTTTAACAGCCGTTGCCGTCACGTTACGTTAACTAACTAAACTAAATAACGTCGGTTACCGGTAACCGAAGTTTACCGTTTACCGTTAATGGCCGTTGCTGTCGTCGTTATGATCGTTGTCAAAATAGCAGCTAGCTTGTTTCTAGCTGTGTAACGTCTGTCTTAGCTTGTTTCTAGCTGTGTAACGTCTGTCTCTTATGTATGTTGTGTTGTTGTTTTTCAAAACGCTCTTGGGTTTAAGGTGTAAATGTCATTGTAAATGGTTGTACTGTTGAAATGAGTTTAATGCATTCAAAACGTCTCATTGTAGCTTGTTTACATTGTAAATCAAAGGGATTGGGCGCTGTCGTTCAAAAGACGTCAAGCTAACAACCTGAATGGATTTGTGGAGGAGGCCGTTGTAGCTCTGGTCCATAGTGTTAGAACAGTGGGTTTCAACCTTTTTCATGTCAAGGACCCCCAAATTGACACTATAGCCCGTGGACCCCCCATTTCAAAATATATGCCAAGTACGGTACCCTCATAAGAAGATAAGATGTTGTTACGGCTCTAGCAGTGATTTTCAACCATTTTAATTTCAAGGACCCCCAGTTTGACATGCATTAGGGCTACGGACCCCCATTTAATAACATTTCTATCTCTGGGACCCCAATTTGTACTGTAAAATCAATGTTAATTTAACCCTGAGAGTGTACACATGGAACCAAATGGACCCTAACGGGTCCATTTGGTTCCATTTGTACACTCTCAGAGTTGCAGACCCATAAGGGTCCATTTGGTTCCTAACTATCTATCATTTAGCTGGGGACCACCTGGGTCCTGGAATCCCTTCAAGGTCCCTGGACCACTGGTTGAGGAAGGTTAAGGAGAACTCCTTCTAACGCTATGGAATGGATCAGAGCTAGGGCCGTTGTTATCTTGTAGATCTGTTCTACTTTGGCAAACGATAACCGTCATACTGTGTGGTCCATGTAAGAAGCCTGCATGGGATTGATTGATTTATTGAATATACTTTATTAACGGTTCATAAGGATGCTAAGAGGATAAACCCAAGAAAGCCAATGGATTGTTTCCATTGGGATCCTGTGTACAGTGGTGTAAAGTACTCTTACTCAAGTACTGTACTTAAGTACAGTTTTGAGGTATTTTTTACTTTACTGGAGTATTTCGAATGTTCTGAAGCAAGCCTACTCGGATGATTTTATTTACTCAAGTAAAAGTAGTAAAAGTAGTAATCTCACAATGTAGAAGTATTCTGTTGCAAGTAAATTACTTGAAGTAGCATACCAAAGTAACAGTAGGCCTACTCATTATGAATGGCATTTCACAATTGTTGGGGATTTGGCTCCAATATGTCAAAAATAGCAGATCTACAAGCTCACAATGTGTCTCATTGCAAGCTTGTAGATTTGTATTTTTGAAATAATGTATGTTTTGTAATGATCTAAATCTACACTGTAACTTGTAACTAATGTTTTGTAATGAGATGTATACAATATTGAAAAATGGGAATAGTCTATGTACGGTATTTCCATTTTTACTTCCATATTACTATAGTAGCCAACCTCAAATGTGTACTTAATTAGGCTAAAGTCAGTCAGTATCAGTGTAAATGTTTAGTTACTTTCCACCACTAACATAATAAACTGACATGTCTTTCTGTTTCTCTTTCCCTTTTCACAGCTGTCTCAGCTCTCTCTTTCTCAACTCTCTCTCTCTCTCTCAGCACTCAGCCTCTCTCTCTCGCTCTCTCGCTCGCTTGCTCGCTCCCGCTCTCTATTTCTCTCTCTCCCTCCTCTCTCTCCACAGAGCAAGATGGAGCTGTATCGCATCCAGTTGATCAACAAGTCGCCTTCCTCTGGATGTGCAAGTAAGTTACTCTTATTTGACTATTGACTATTATTTGACAATAATTCATTACTGTAATCAATTTCTGCTCAATGTTTAGCTCGTTCACCTCACTAGATCCACATTCTTTTTTTTAATGCAATTTGATTTGGAATTTAAGGAATCTTTAGTTAAGAATAACAATAGTAAACTAATGTTGTGTTTTCCATTGCAGAGCGTTCCAGATGGGCGAACAGGTTGATCGTGGACGTGGACAACCTTAGGGACCGCCCCCTGTCCGATGACGACATGGAGGTCATCACAGAGTGCATCCCAGAGCTGTACACCCGCATCGACCAGACGAGGGACCTTTCCTCACTCACACTGGACGGCAAGGAGCTGCTCAGACCTCCAAAGGACTTCGGGAGGTACTTCACAGCGGTGCCTCGTGACACCTACACATACAGTGGCTTCAGCAAAGCCTGGGGATGGCCCGCTCCATCCCCACCCCCCGTGAAGACACCGGCGGTGATGTCCACTGAGGATACTGTTCTCTACCAGGTCTTCTCCGGGTCCCTGGTGACTCCGCCCCACCCCACCACCCTAACATCACCCTTCAATGGGTGGAGGCACGCCCGCAACCAGTACGACCTCGTGGAGGTCTCTGGTCAGCAGCTGCCCAGAGTCATCTCCTGTGTGGAGACGACATGGGAGAAGGGGGGACGGGTGCTCCATCGCCAGTTCAGGGTGTCCGTCTACAGGACAGACGGACAGATGATGCTGTCTGTGTTCTGCAGCTTCCCCGTGGTTAAGGCACGGAGGCGTATCGTCTTCAGCGAAGACGGGGCGCCTTCCCCTTCTACCCGGCGGAAGAGGGAGGCTGATGTCGATGAGGCCATCGTCAGAAGCCCCCCTCGAAGCAAGCCACGTCTAAGACTGTAACGCAGACAGACGTGGGATTGTTGAAACACCCAATCAAAGCCGGAGGGAAAACCACTTAGAAGTGGAGGCGCATGGGGCACCTGGAACCCTTGAAAGGGGCTGCTGGCACCACCTGAAGGAGAGGAGGGGCAGGAGGAGCCGGGACTGGAGTAGATGCTGGTAGAGTACAGTAGCCTCAGTGGACATCACCGCTCCGGGACTGGACTAGATGCTGGTGGAAACGGTATGTGTAGATGTGACGGGGACACCACTTGAAGGAAAGGCGCAGTTTGTGAGTAGGTGAGTATGCCTGTCACAATTATTACATAATCGCAATTATTTTAGATAATCGCAGTTGTTTTTTGCGTAATCGTAATCATTTCCATTTTAAATGTTCTTATGTTTTAAAAAAATGACAAATAGTGGAAATAGCAGATCGACAAGCTCAAAACGCATCGCCTCCCGATGGGTTTTGAGCTTGTACATCAGCTATTTCCACTATTAATGTTTTATTTTATGTGTTGTCATATCTGCCCTGTGCAACTTTTGTTTTACGGAGGCTAAAGGCCAACCAGAAATTTAATTTGTATTCATAATGTTCCAACAATGTTCAACGACAGAAACACAATTATCGTTAATCGCAATTATTTGATTGACAATTAATCGTCAAGTAAAATGTCATAATCGTGACAGCCCTGTTTGTGAGTTGATTTGGTGTTGATATTATTCTTCACAAGGTGAGTGATCTGTGAAATATGCAGGGTTAGAGGATGCGTCTGATGTCAGTGCGTCGTGATAGGATCAGGTTGGCTGATGCCAGGATGTGTATTTGCCTCTGGGGCACACTGTTGCTCCGATTGTATGTTGTTTGTGATATTGATAGGTCGTTTAATGTTAAGTTGAGGTTAAATTTAAGAGGTGGTTGTTGACTTTTTATTCTGTTGGCTGATGACTTGATAGGGTTCTGACTTTGAATATCAGGTAGTAATAGTCTTATTAGAAATTCTGTTGGCTGACGACTTGATAGGGATCTGACTTTTAACATCAAGTAGTAATAGTCGTATTAGAAATGCGTGTTGTGGTTCAGGAAATGCACCCCCCCCCCCCCCCCAAAAAAAACAAAAAACAAAAAAACATTTGTCTATCTATGTGATTGTCTCTAGCCCTGGCGTCTGGCGGGGTCAGGCTTTAGGTAGCGTCTTGCACCTGAGCTTTTCTGTTGACTAACAACTTTCTAGGTTTTGACTTTTAACATCAAGTATTAATAGTCGTATTAGAAATGCGTCGTGTTGTTCAGGAAATGCACCCCCCCCCCAAAAAAAAAAACAAAAAAACATTTGTCTGTCTATGTGATTGTGTCTAGCCCTGGCGTCTGGCGGGGTCAGGCTTTAGGTAGCGTCTTGCACCTGAGCGTTTAGCGTCTGTCAGTGTCTGTCTGTTTGTTTGTCTATCCATGGGGCGCCTGGGTGTGGTAGAGGTAAACACACTCTCCCACCACCGCAGCAGAAAGCTGGGTTCAACACCCAGCAGTAACGGCGGTGCCTCCAACTTGGCCGGGCGCTCCATCAAACACAATTGGCCGTGTTTACGGGTGGTAACTTAATCTGACGCTGGATCAAGTGACCGTCCTCTTTGCTGCACTGCAGAAGCTACTGGCAAGTGTGTATGGGAGGATGCACACAGTAGTTTATACCTCTCTCCAGCTGTGGTGGTGGTGCCAGCAACAGGGACTTAAGGACACTTGGGGACAATTGGGAATTGGCGATGACTAAATTGGGATCTCCTCCTAGGATTGTCACCTTGTCGTTGGTGGAGGAGCTTGCGTTATCCCAGTGACCCAGAGAGCTAAGCTCCTGGCAGGTGCCACCATGCCAGGCAGCTCAAAGGGTAAGGGATCAGACTAAGGACAATCCATAGTTAAAACAAACATGTTACAGAAACCAAAGCATTCCAGGGAGGAGGTACCAGCCACGACAACACCCTGTGCAAGGTAGACGCCCCTCCTGGGTAGGTTTGGGCATGAAATGGAATCTCCTGGACCCAAAAGAAACCATCAGAGATGGCCTGATATGTAAGAACTATATTATATTAACTGTTGTATGACTCATTATGCCAATATTCCTTTAGTATTGTTTATGATGTGTTCAGAACAGAGCTCTGCTGTGAAGGAAACTGGGGCAACACTTTACTAAAGGCTGGGTCTATAATGCATTCATAATGCACTTATAAGGCTTCATAACACACATTATAAATATTTATAATTATGCATAACAACTTACAACAAGGTTTATGAAGTATTATGAGTGCTGGTCATAATTCTTTATAAGCTTAGAGGAAAAGCACATTATTTATTTATTTCAAGGGCCTCCAAATTGATATATTTGCTAGCGGACCCCCATCTGAAAAGATATTGTGCCAAGGACCCCCATACAAGATTTGTTTCAAAAATCAGATCAGGCAGATCTATAAGCTCATGTGTCACATTGCGATGCCTTGTGAGCTTGTAGATCGGTTATTTTCAAATAGCCAATGTATGTGATATTAACTAATTTAGCTGGGGACCCCCCCGGAACCCCTTCAAGAATCCCTGGGGGTCCCCGGACCACAATTGGAGAACCACTGGCTTAGGGAACCCCTAAGGCAGAGTCTTTGCTTGAATAGTCATGGTTTAGTTTCTGCACCACCTTACAGTCCAAAAGGAAGTAGATAAAATAATTAAACCAGAGGGGTGGTGGGCAGTGGTGTAATGTACTGTAACGTTAAGTACATTTACTGTACTTAAGTAAAATTTTGAAGTATTTTTACTTTACTGGAGTATTTCCAATTTTCAGTACTTTTACTTCTACTCCACTACACCTCAGAGACAAATATTGTACTTTTTACTCTACACTACACTACAGTTATTTGAAAACTTTAGTTACTTTGTAGATTTTGATTATTATTACAAAACATACATTACCCACTTCAGCCCTATATACATTTCGACCATTTGAAAATAGCCGATCTACAAGCTCACAATGCATTGTGAGCTTGTAGAGCTGCTATTTTCAAAAGATTTTTATACATTTTAAAACTTTGTGAAATGGGACATTCTGCATAATGAGTACTTTCTACTTTTGGTACATTTTGATATGAATACTTTTGTACTTTTAACTCTAGTAGCCTACATTTTGACTACTTTTTCCACCGTTGTTGGGAGGGACAATGCAGGACTTGCATTGTAAACTAAATTGAGTAAATGTCCTGGTTTTCTGTTCACCCTACAGGCTAGAGGAGACCAACAAGGCCCTGGAGGAGACAAAAGAAACATCTCACTGAGGAGCAGTTTGTCTGCTCTGAGCTGACGTCCACCCAGGAGAAGCTGTAGCCTACAGCACCGCTGACCAGGTGAGGAGTGGGCAGCCGCCCATCGCTTTTAATACCGTAGATTTAACTGACTGGGTCGCAGAGGAGACGGGGGGGCTGTCAACCAGTGTAAAATGATCCTAAAGATTAGTAGGAGTTGCAGTATGTTATGAACACTACAGAAATTCTCTCTGTCCTCTGGGCCTAAAACGCTTGGTCTTGGAATGGAACAGCAGGCCTTTTACAGCTAATTTCTTTCTACAAACCTCTTGTTTTCCCTTGATGACGACCATCGATTATAGCAGTGGTTCCCAAACTGGGGGTCCCCGAATTATTTTGGGGGGGGGCTACTCCTAGATGATAAGCTTAATGTGCAACATTGTTTTCTCACTCAACAGTAAACAAACCAACATGCAGTATAAGTGTGTACAGGGTATCTGCACATTTCTAAAGTGACAATGTAGGGACTTTTAAGACCCTTTTAATACCAAATTGTAAAATATTATGTAAGAAAGAGGAACCAAGTAAATGTAATGCCTACAATTCCTAGTGCTTGTCAAGGTGGGGGGTCCCCAGTAAAAAATATGATTATTTTGGGGAGTCACAGCCAGAAATGTTTGGAAACCCTTGGTTTTACCTTTTTTTTACTTGGTTTAGACAGACGATGGTTTAACCAATTTAGACCTGAGGCAATTCTAAAACGCCTTCTAACTGAAGTTTTCTGATTTAAAAAGAAAATAATAATGATTATGATGATGTATAGCCTGCCCTACACAATCACTATAAAGAAAACTATAATTGTTTTTCTACTGCGACATGTTGTGTTGCTATAAGCATTAAGACAAAAAAGTTAAGAGATGCAGTTATGTAAATGTTTCTGACTTTATGCGCCTCAACACAGCAGCAACGAGAAAGATAATCCCAGTCTGACTTACCAGGAGCAACACTTTTCTCTCATCAGACCATACAGGAACGGGTGTGCAATCAATCACAAAGTAGATTTGTTAGCAATCATTCACTGTAGTAATTATTCTGCTGTAAATGACCTTAATGTGATGTTGTGTGTTTGTCCCCTCCAGCTGCTGAATACAGCCCATGTCAGTACCAGTGATGTGTCAGGACTCTATGCTAAGCTGAACAGGGAGAAAGAGGTGATACTCAATTCTTTGTTTTCAGATGGATTTCTTCATATTTTTGTTTCTGTGGATTGAACATCAGAGTGCATTCTAGCTGATTTTATTTAGGTTGCAGTAAGACAATCCAGTAATCTATTTTCATATTTATTTTTTAACCTCCAGGTGGAGCACCAGAATAGTCAGCCAGAGCTCCTTATCCAGGCGTAATCTCAAAACTTGACTACTGTAACTCCCTCCTTACTGGCCTCCCGACATGCTTCACTTAAGCCCCTCCAAATGATCCAGAATGCCGCAGCACGCCCGGTCTTCAACCAGCCAAAATGTTCACGTCTCGCACATTTTCCCGCTCCCTCCAATGGCTCCCAGTTGCTGTTTGCCTACAAGGCAACCAAAGGCATGGCACCACTATACCTTCAAAGCCTGATCCAAACCTACAACCCCTCTTGCTCACTCAGATCAGCTAACGCAGGAAAGCTGTCTGAACCTTTCTTAAAACCCCCGGGACGACGCTCCACACATCCCAGACTCTTCTCCCTCTGGCTCCCAAACTGTGGAACAAACTCACCATTGCAGTTAGAACTGCAGACTCACTCCAAAGGTGGGAGTGAGGTAGAGTCTCCACCTCCCCCCTAGCACCCCCTAGCGCTTTACTCTCCCTGTACCTCTTCCTGCCACCTTTTGCCTCCCTTGATGCTAGCCACTGACCAAGACATGGCTACCTTGCTTGCAGATATATCTTGGTTATTCGTTCTCATGTTTTTGTTACTTAGGCTTGTTTTTCTTGACAATGTTAAGACTGTAATTTAGATAGCAGGTTATTGAAACAGATGCTAGGTTCATTATTTACCTGGTATCACATAGTTTCATTGTACAGATTATTATTTTTGTTACTATATTGTTTAGACTGATGCTAGGATCTTGGTTTACCTGTTATCCTAGTTTACTGAGGCACTACTGTTTCTGCATTTGTATGTGTTACTGTTTACCTTGCCTATTGTAAGTTGCTCTGGATGACAGCGTCTGCTAAATGCCTAAATAAGTCATTGTAATATTGAAGCAATTCAAACCGTGTTTTAATATCTTCTCATGCACTTTTAAAGAAGCATCATTCCAATCCATATACAACTCAGACATTGTATGTCTTGATTAATTGAATACATAGGACCACAATGGAAACAAATCCTCAGGGCTTTTTGTGTTATTGTATAACTGTACCTT
Source organism: Gymnoscopelus braueri (assembly GCF_963280865.1). NCBI lineage: Eukaryota > Metazoa > Chordata > Actinopteri > Myctophiformes > Myctophidae > Gymnoscopelus > Gymnoscopelus braueri. Next base: position 25,222,037 of record NC_137617.1, read on the forward strand.
TTTTGCAAACTGTTAAACCTTCGGGGTCGAGACACCGGCCCTTGACCTTTTGGGATAGTGTTAATGTTGGAAATTCGTGTACAAGAGTCGGGTAGTAAATTATTATGGACAGGAGGTGGCGGTGTTGCACACATTACGCCTAATGGTGTTGGGCAAATTGCATTGATTCCAAGACACTGAATGGAGTTGAATACTTAAGTAACCATCTAATCAGGTTATTCCATAAGATGGGTGCTAATGGAGTTGTTTTCACCTTATGACCCACACAAAGTACATAATACTTGTATAACGAGACAATAAGGAAGAAACCAGACTCAGCACAGGCAGCCATTGGGTATAATGAAACATCTTGTATTCAGATCAGAGAGAAATTAGAAGGTTACAGTATCACAGGTATGGTCCGCATCATCGGTCGGCATCTCTCTGTAGTGTAACAGAGAAAGCACTAGCTTTTAACAGTGTCCAGTAACATAAACATATGACATCATAGGATGTGACATAGATGAGGTTCCGGGCGAAGGTGGACTTCTCGGATTGGATGAGACTGATGATTACGTCGTCGTCAGATGAGTATGATGATGGTAGATGATGAAGATGGTAATGATGGTGTGACAGTTTATCTCTGGACAACAGCGTCCCCATGTCTGGGACAACACATTTGACATCGGCTGACCTGTCACTGGTCAGGGATGGCTTGGTGACACTAAGGAAGACAGCTGTAGAAAAGAGAACATCCAGATACCGTGCTCCCAAAACAATAGATAGCAGAGAAAGCCTGCAGCATGAGTTTGACCTTGGCTGGCAGACAGAGGGACTAGTAGTAGAGAGTACATTTAACATGACTGTATGACAGGCCCATATGAGACCATAATTAATAGGACATTTTAACCAGGTTAATGGACCCTAGACACATTATGATAATTAAGATAAGAGATCAAATAACTCTATCAAGCCTACATCTTATCATGATTTGGATAGGGTCAAAGGGCAAGCTGATTGTACCTTGTGACATTATTCAAAACCAAGACACAGACAGGCAAAGATTTAAATGACTTAAGGGCAAAAATAAATGGTTAGTTAGATAACATACACATTTATACTACTTAAAAAGGACTGTATAATTTATTAATTTATTCAAATAGGAAGCAAAACATGGTTATATTTCATAAAATTCCAAGACACTCCACACAACAAAGTTTTCCCTTTGCATCTTTGCAAATAACTTTATAATTCAAAAAAAAATCTCAGCTAATGTCACCGTCCCAAGCAAACCTTTTCAACATGTTTTGTTTAGCCAATTTTAGCACAGTCAATGACCCATGGCAGCCGAGAGATAGAGCGAGATGAAACTCACCAGTCTGCAAGTTTTCATATTGAAATCTGACAAGAAACCTACGTCTCCGGTCAAAGTTGATTCTGTACACGTTCAGAAATAGAAAAGTTACCTCCTTGTAGTGAAGCTGCGGTCCATGCGCTCTTATCAAGTATAAGTATTTAAAATGGAACGGGACACTTCTGAACCCTATGTAAATTTGTACATCACTTTACACTTTATTTTGGGAAAAAACTTACGTGATATAGTCTTAAAACTCAAGAAATACTTCCTGATTGCATGTAGGCATGTGGGCATCAAACATCTGTCTATCCAAGACATAAGTTGAAATCTGTAGGATGAATGGAAATAAAATTTACTGTTTGGCAGAGTTTAAAACAATTTGGCATGGCAGTAGCCTACAGTTGACTGTAGTATGAAATGGTTTAAAACAATTTGGAACCAAATATAAAATTAAAGTTTAGCCCTGTATGTACAATTGTATGTACAATTAGCAGGTATTGTGACCTTATTGTTGTCCAGGAATTGGATTAATGGGGTGGCTTACATGACTCCCAAACTGGGGGTCCCCGAATTATTTTGGGGGGGGGGCTACTCCTAGATGATAAGCTTAATGTGCAACATTGTTTTCTCACTCAACAGTAAACCAACCAACATGCAGCCCTATATTCCCTCAGCCCTATGTTCCCCCATATCAATTTAGACCCTATGTTCCCTCAGGCTTATTTAAAAATAATAAGGTAAAACCGCTGGCAGTGGCGGATGAATTAATTAATTAATACCTGGCAATGAATGTGTTAATACCTTACAGAAAGCCCAAATATTTAAATGTTTAAAAAGTGTCCCACTCCGATCAACTATTAATGTTATTAGTCAGAAATCTCGGCCGTCAGTGACACTTATAATCGGGGTTCCTACACGTTCCATTTCAAAATTCCATACTTTCCAGATTCAAATTTCCAGAATTCTCTATTGATTCTTCAGACCATATTTGACATACAAGTATAATAGCTACATGTAGATGCTTATTATGTAACAAAATAGTTTTAAAATCCAACTTTACTGATATACCGATATACCTTCAACCCCTACAGTAACAGGGATGTTCATGTACAATTGACCAGTGAACTAGAAAGGAGAACTAAAGTCTATTGACATTGCTTTATTGGCTGTTTAATAAATGACTATAAATAAAGACACTCCTACACAGAAAGTTTGTGTCTATCTAAGGCTAAAGGATACCTTTATGGCTTCCTTATCGTTTCCTTTATGGCTGTGTTCGTTGTCATTTCAATAGACACTGTGAATAGACTGTGACACAGAGCTTTTTTCCCCAATTCATTTTCGGTTCTTATATGTATATGTATATGTATATGTATATATATGTATATACATACATACATATACATATATATGTGTATGTGTATATATATATAATATATATATGTGTGTATGTGTATATATGTGTATATATATATATATGTGTGTGTGTGTGTATATATGTATATATATATATATATATATGTGTGTGTGTGTGTGTGTGTGTATGGGACAATGAGTATACTGTAGATAGCACTGCACCGGTTAGTTTGTGTCTTCGGCATAGATGTTTGACAGTGGAAACTCGTCAAACTTTTCTGTGTATGAGTGACTTTATTTATAGTCATTTATTAAACAGTGTTGATATGATTGACCTAATCTAACAGCCAATAAAGCAAAGTAAATAGAGTTTAGTTATCCTTTCTAGTTCACTGGTGAATTGTACATGAACATCCCTCCTGTTACTGTAGGGGTAATATAATAATGATATAAAGTGCTTACCGGGTGATTATTTATGGAGATGTACGGGCCTTAAACACGGAACTCCAAACACTATTTGGGGAAGTGTCCAAGGAAGGCTGTCATAGATACTCAATTGACATAATCAATAAAAATAAATGTATGACAGTCTTGATCCAAGGCAGGTTTCCTTTTGCAGAAAAGATAACCTGTTTACTTTTCTCATAATTACATGACTGCATGAATGTTCAAACAAGTTTTAGATTATTTGTGATGCTATATCGATTATTGTCAGAAAATAGTGTTTTAACCTTTAACAAACAACATTTTGTTTTAGCAAGAAAATATAACTTAGAGCACCTTTATGTATAAACCTGTTTTTAGATATAAAAAATGTAACCTTTTGTGACATGCCATGTCTATTGTCACACTCCATTTGTACAATTCAGTTCCATGGCCCATGTTAAAAATATGTCTATCACTTTTTAGGTATCTTGCTAAAAAATATCTCATGACAGACAAGAGCAAAACAATTACCCCATTTTACCAATGAATCTTAGGGAACATAGGGTCTATTTTGGGATGGGGGAATATAAGGCTGAGGGAACATAGGGCTGAGGGAACATAGGGCTGAGGGAACTTGAGTACGCTCCCCTTCATCCAGGACCACTAGGCTACAGATGAACAGCAATTATTTAACAAGATAGAAACCCTTCTGAACCCCTGGAAACGACCTCTGTCAAGATTCTAATGACAAACACACCATGTGTGGTTTTAATACACAACACAATCAACACATCGATGTGAGCTACAATACTACTACTAATGTTGATATCCATGGTGGTGAATGGACATTGTTGTGCATACTGTACCTAACCAGCTGCTTGATTCTTCTTGCTGTAGTCATTTGAAGAACGTATTTCTGAGCAGTGCTGGTACTTGTGTTATATCTAGAATTTACCCTTTTGTTTTGTGTGACTTCTTAGTCTATGTTCTACTATTTTATGTGTAAAAACCATTACATCTCCTTTGGTCCAAATCACTGAGTCTACACACCTGTTTATGTCTCACTTGGTTATAAGATGTGACCCATCACGCCCCCTTGTGGCGTAGCTTACTAATACCCAGAAAACAAAGTTTGAAATCCAAATGCACAATCTACAACTTGTAGATCTGCTATTTTCAGCAAAGAGGTTTGGTGTAGAGGGGGGAAAGAGCAGACCAAGTACAGAGCCAAATATCAAGTTTGGTGTAAGTGGTTAAATGACACATGAATCCAACATATTCATAGAAAAGATTATGTGCAATGAAATTAAATCCATGCAAAGGTTTAATCTGCAACACAATTTTATACAATATGTTAGTGGGGGTCTCTGCTTCATCTCTCTCAGCTAAGGGGTCCTTGGCCTGAAAAACGTTGAAGACCCCTGACATACAGTATATACATCTTGACTATCAACATATGAACTGCTACAAACTGTACCAATTGTCTAATTTAGTAAATAGGAGTGTTCCCATGAATAAACATGCTGGTTTAGGAAAGTATCTGTCAGTGGTCTCAAATGTAGGTGAGATGGTAAGTAATATATAGAGCTCTGGTAAGTTAATTGTGTTTGCTGTCACAAGCATACTACTGCTTTAACTAACTAACTGTTTTTAGTAGTTAAGGACACGTAAATACATTTCACTGACCATTTCTGGTGTGACTAGACATTTAACATGTAGGCTGGAACCAGAATTTTCAATCTCTTTATATAATATTGTAATGACTGGCATTAAAAAGGCTTGGCAACTTCTCTCAATTGAAAACATGCTTTTATTGAACGCCGTTACTACAATAAAAGCATGTTTTCAAATGAGAGTTACGGCACACAATACAACAATAAACGTAAAGCTATATCATATCTGGAGGAAAGGACAGAAAATCTCAGCCCACTCGTTTCAATGGAAGTTGCTCACCCAGCGCATACGTCTCTATAGGGACACCCTACCTCTGGGTATTTGTTGAGTCACTGAGGTCATAACAGCATGCTCAGTGGTGTCCTTTATGCCAGTGGTTCTCAACCTGGGGGTCAGACTACATTTGAACATGAAGTTGATGATCAACGTGACAGCTTCTGTAACCTAAATGTATCAAATATGATCCATCTGTGTTACAAAATGTATTTATTCTCTGTGTTGGGTTAACTAAAGCGGTGTTTACTCAATTTTACTAATTACAAAACAGCACTTATTTGTTTTCTCTTCACAAACAAGACAGAAAGGAAAGGACGTATGTAAATGTGTATTTTATTCATAAAAAATAAATTGTGCAAAATATTATCTTTTCAGGAAAAAGTCACAAGCTCTTGTTTATACTTTATTGGTTTAATATGTGTACGCCCCACAGACACTTTCACTTTATTTTTCATAAACCATCACATTGCCACACGTGAGCTTGTAGATCGGTTATTTCTTGAACTTGTGTGCGACACTGCACTATGACAAAGTAGGGCATTCATTTACGGAAAGAAATGGAGATCACCCAGTCTTGATGATTGGAACATATCATGTCCTACCACAATATTTAAAATTATTACTTAGTAACACTTAGTATTCTGTAAGATGTCAACACCGTTAGATATGCCATCTTATGGAGTTGACAAATGGGAGGTTGGCCCATTATCTTTTAAAATATAATTTCCCAGCCTAATTGAAGAGTTTTTGGAAAAATATCTATAGATTAGAGTTGTCCCAATTCCCAAGAATAGTTGAGATACAAGGTTTCTGCCCGACAACAATACACTTTCTAATCAGTTAAATTGTATCGTTATTGAAAAAATAAAACATGGCAACTTAAACAACTGTCTGGTTGATTCATTAGTCCATGTCATCATCGGAAGATGATTCTGCCTTAGTGGAATCGAACCACTCAGTGCCTTCACTGTCCTCATCTTCCACAATCTTCTCATTAGAGCCTTCACTGTCATCGTCCTCATTCGAGCCTTCACTGTCATCCTCCTCAATCTCCTCAACATTTTCTGCTCCTACACTCTCTTCCTCACCCTCTCTCGTGCTGCTCTCGTCATCATCATCCATGTCTTCCATCACTGACCTAATCAGAGAGCGCCTAGAGGCCACAGAGATGTTCCCTCCACAGCTCATCCTGGACCTTGAGGAGCCGAGTGGGGCGGATCTGAGTGGAGTGGAACTGGATGATCCCTGTTCTGGAATGTGGTCATCTTCCTCCTCTTCACTGTCATAAATGACACCTGCCTTCTTCTTCTTCTTCGTCATTATAAACGAGTCAGCAGATTGATCCAGCTCAGAGACAGAGACACAGGCGCCATTGACACTCGCACGCTCTCTTTTCACATTGAGTGACTTGCGCCTAGAGGCCACAGAGGCGTTCCCTCCACAGCTCATCCTGGACCTTGAGCCTTGTGGGGCGGATCTGATTGGAGTGGAACAGGAAGCTCCCAGTTCTGGAGCAAACAATTCATCCGACGGGCCAATAAGGGGCTGGTGCATGTGGTCATCTTCCTCCTCGTCACTGTCATGAATGACACCTGCCTTCTTCTTAGTCATTATTAACGAGTCTGCAGATTGGTCCATCTCAGAGAAACAGGAGCCATTGACACTTGCATGCTCTCTTCCCACATTGAGTGACTTCTCCACATCGAAACTGCCCTCTAACTGAAGACGGGAGAGCAACTTCCTCTCCTGGGCTTCAATTTTCTCTTCGTCCAGGTCTTCGCCTGCGAACATGTCGTCGCAACTGTCCTCCAGCTGAAGGACGAAGTCACCATGTTGGGGGGACTCATGTTGGGGGGACTCATTGTATGAGTTCATTTCACTGTCTTCATTCATACTCAAACCAGCAGACAACCGCAGGACAGACAGTCTTTTATTCTTCAGAGAGATGCCAGGGCTGAGGTCCTTCGGTCTTGGTGAGTCCATGACCTCACTAATGGAGGCATCGCTTTCCTCTAACCCAGACGGAACCCCATTCAAGGACACATCTCTGGCTGAAACACCGCCAAGGCTGACCTCACTAATGGAGGCATCGCTTTCCTCTAACCCACACGGAACCCCATTCAAGGACAAATCTCTGGCTGAAACACCGCCAAGGCTGGCATCCTTCGTTATTGAAGTGTCCATGATCTCACTAAAGGACGCATCCTGTGCCTTGACACCACACAGAACCCTATTCAAGGACGCATCTCTGGGTGAGTCATGTTTCTCTTCAGCCTGGTTCTCAGCAACACTATCATCCAAAGTGATGTTGACCATCTGCATGCTTTGATTTTGACTGCTGTCATGGTGTTCCTCAGCAGGACCAGACTGAAATGCCACATCTGTTGGTGATCGTTTGTCTTCTTCCACTGATCCGGCCAGATTCTCTTCAAAACTGTCATCGATCATCTGTACACTCCCACTTTGCGCACCATCTACAGAGCCAGACTGGTCGAGGTCCACAACCACAAGTGGACGTCTAGGTCCCGCCGATATGATGTCGTCATCATATCGGGGGGAGGAGGGGAAAGGAGGGCGTGGCGCTGCCCCCTCTCGTTTGTCATTGGACCTTGCCGCTCCATTCTGACCCGTTTGCCGCAGCCAGGCTGGCTCTGTGCTCGCACCCATGCTCTCCGCCAGCTGGGCATGCAGCTCGGACTCGACCCTCATCAGTTCCTGTGCCTTCTGGACCCTTGTCTCAATGTAGCGCTGAGACTGTTCATCCTCGGGGTCCTCGTCATCGCAGTTGACCACCTCAAGAATCAAGATAAATAAGGTTTATTGTCAGTACCTACACAGGTTCAAGCAGTGAAGTGCAAGTGTGGAAACGCATACAATACTGTGAAACATAAACATAATAAAGCAAGTGTGGTGGTATGCAAAATACTGTGCAACAACATAATAAAGCTAGGGTAACAGATGGGGGGGAAAAGCCTCGTCAAGGATGGCAGCAATAGCAACAAGAATAAAAACGGTGCAATAAGGAATTAGATTAGGAAAATAATTGTACATTAAACCATTGGTTCTCAAAGTGGGGTCCGGGGACCCCCAGGGGTCCTTGGGGGGTTACCACGGGGTCCCCAGCTAAATTAGTTAATATAGCATCAGTAATTTTAACCATATTATTTTATACTTGGCTATTCAAAAATAGCAGATCTACAAGCTCATAGCATGGCACAAAGCGAGCTTGTAGATCTGCCATTTTTGAAAAATCATGAAAATGTGTGCACATCTTAGAATAATATACATTTCTTTTTAAGTGAACATTTTAACTCAAATCTTTGCTTCTGGAGGTCCCTGGCACATAACATTTTCAGATGGGGGTCCACGGCCAAATATATATCAATTTGGGGGTCCTTGACTTGAAAACGTTTGAGAACCACTGCATTAAACATACGAGTTAAATCAATCTGTACAGGAATAACTACCTGCGAGAACATGAGATCGTGGTCAGTGATGCCAAACATCTCCATAGAGTGCAGGTGTGCTATGTGTTCATCCAGCTCGGGGTCTGTGATGCGGTGCCTGGAGTGGAGGGTCTGCAGCAGAATCTGAGTATTGGAGGAGCGCGTCTCCTCCAGGCTGAAGAGCTCCTTCAGTTCCTGCTTGCTGAAGTACCTGTGAAGATAAATATATTGAAATGTATTATCTTACTGTGTTATTGAAATGAAGTGCCTGTGAAGGTAAATATATTAATGTTTTATCTTACTGAGTGATTAAAATGAAACTGGTCACACATCGGGTCTCTGCTCTACAAATTTTCTTGAGACAACTTGTTGTAATTGGCAATGTGATCAAATTTAATTGACTATAAACGTATAATCCCACAGCATACCTGAAAGGGTTCTTCTTGTCACCTGTGGTCTGTCTAATCAGGGAGTCTTTGAAGACCTGACGCCTGTAGATCTTCTCCTCCACTGTGCCACAGGTGATGAGCCTGTAGACGACCACATTTTGCTTTTGCCCAATGCGGTACGCGCGGTCCACGGCCTGGGCGTCGGTGGCAGGGTTCCAGCTGGGGTCATAAATCACCACGCGGTTGGCAGAGGTCAGGGTGATGCCGACGCCGCCCACTTGGGTGGTCAGCAGGAAGACGGAGTAGCGTCCGTCTTTCTGGAACTTCTGGATGAGCCTCTCCCTCTCGGCCATCTTGGTGATCGTGCCATCGAGCCTCATAACCTTTACAACAGGGGAAGTGGTTAATTAGGTCTAATTAAGCAGTGGTTCTCAAAGTGGGGACCAGTAAAATCAGTTTAAATTACACTATTAGAAGTTAGAGAATTTATAAGTGACTATTCAGATCATAGGTTTAATCGCTCTACAAGCTGGATCTACAAGTTCACATGTCGCATTGCAAAGTATTGTGAGCTTGTAGATCTGCTATTTTTGAAGAAAGAACATTTAATTTGTTGCATAATTAAACAACCAAAAAAAACTAAATCTCTCCATGGCACAAAATCTTTCCAAATGGGTACCCATGGCCAAATACATCAGTTTGTGGGTCCTAGACATGGAAATGTTTGAGAACCACTGAATTGGAGTACCAAGAAAACAACTAGAATAGCCAGTAGACAGTTTAATGTCTACTGGCTATTCTAGTTGTTTTCTTGGTACTCTATGGTGAACAAATGAACATACCTAGTATCTAAATAACATGCATCCATTACTGTATTTATCAATATTGTGATATGATATGGGATTTTGGATATCTTAATATGGCATACTATGCAAGTTCTCTTTTCCTGGTTTTAATCACTTGAGCCTTATTTTATACTGTCAAAATATATATACAAGCCATCAGCTTGTATGTGTTAATTTAGCAATTTTTTACATTATCGTTACAACACAATATTATCGTCACAATACTGATGGAGGTATTAATTTGGTCAAATGTAGTCATATTTGATTTCGTCCATAGAGCCCAGCCCCCATCAAAAAAGTCAAGGGCACACCTTGAATCCCCTGTTGGTAAGGACTCGCTGGAGAATGTCCAGCACCTTCCGGAAACGTGCGAAGACGAGGGTGCGGTGACCTTCCTCCCTGAGCCTCTGGAGGAGCTGGAGGAGGAACGTCATCTTCCCAGACTCAGAGATGAGCGTTTCATCCGAGATGCCCTCAATGCTGCTTCCTACAACTTCCTGCTGGTAGGGCCATCGACATCATGACATTTTAGTTGACCATGAATTGTTATTTAATTGTGTTTTTAGCATTGAAACGTAACATTTCTATTTGCTTTGTAGACAAAAGATTGCACAGGGCAGATACATTATGACAAATAACTTACAAATATACAACAAAGCCCATAATGAAATATACAAAGAAATGACTGACAATGATGATACAATAATCAAAAATAAATTAATAATGTACTATGTAAAAGGACAACATTTTAATGTTTTATCCAAAATTCCCAAAATAGGGACGCCAGGTCGAAAGTGGAAAAGAGCGTGGACCAAGATGTTGAAATAATGATAGGAAAAATTACATTTCAGGCAGCCGTTTTTATACAGATGAATAGAAACAATTCTAATTATTATGCAAAAATGATTGCGGCAAGGAGATTATGAAATAATTATGACCGGCCTACCTGCTGGTCCTCAGATAAGCATTCCTGCAGGCCCAGCTCAGCCACAGCTTTGGTAGAGAGCAATCTCGGGGTGTCACACACCTTCTTCAGGACAGTAAGTTCAGCCAGAGGTGACCTGTTAGAAGGGTTGTAGACATTAACCACTTAGTAAACCCTATATACTTGTTGACCAATGTCCCCCAGGGTCTGCTCCTTTACACAAAATCTCTTGGTGAAAATAGCCAGTCTGCAAGCTCAACGCGTGAGGGTTCAACAAGTGGCAAACTGGTTTCCAGCAGGACCAAAATAATGTTGAATATGAAAAACGAAGTTTAAAATGCTTGCTTTTTTTTATCCTCCATGGTGTCAAATAATAACCCAAAAATAAATCATAAAACTGACACCGTAAAAGTAGTATCAAGAGCTCAGTGTTGACAGGCCTACCTGGTTGTTGTGAGCAGCTCTTTGATGTGGTCAAGGGATAAGAACTGGTTGTAGATGTCTTCCTGTACCTTGCTCAGGTATGTCCACACAACCAGGTCATTCTTTCTTGTCAATTTTGGCATGACTGCCGTGCCTGATTCGGTTTCAGTATTTGTGCCTCGGCTGTTGTTGGAGTCTAGGTGTTCTTCTCCATTCATTTCTTCTTTAGCGGCCTGTTTCTTTTGGACCTCTGCTTTGGTCCTCCTTAGAAAATACGGTGTGATGGTCGTCATGAGGTTCTCTGACATCTTAGCTCCCAGAGCTTTCTCTCCTGGAGTGGCATCCTTCTCCCTGGCCCTGGTGATGGGGTTCTCATACTCCGATTTGAAGGTTTTTGCCGTGCCAAGGAGAGAGCCCTGGCAGGCAAAATCAAACAGAGCCCATAACTCTCGCAGGTTGTTCTGCACAGGGGTTCCTGTGAGCAGAATGCGGTTTTTCGCAGGTACAGCATAGGCACTTTTGGCGGTTTTTGTCGATGAGGACTTTATCTTATGTGCCTCGTCCAGGATCATGTAGTCCCACTTGAACTCACGGCCGTAGTAAGATGCCAGCTGCTCCCAGTTGTTTATCAGCATATTGTACGTGGTGATGATCACGCCGTCACGTCTCTGGACCTTCTCCAAATTCCTGTTTCGCTCTGCTTTACTGGTGCCATGGAACTCCTTCACTCTCATTCCAGGAGTCCACTTGCCGAACTCCTTTGTCCAGTTGGTGATTAGGGAAGTGGGCATAACGAGGAGGGTATGTTTGACATGCCCGGCATCGTACATGCCCGATAAGAAAGAGATGATCTGGATGTAGGGGTGAAAATAATAAATTTTTTATTTCAGTAATTGAATATATCAAGTTTAGTGATGCATCATGTCAACATTTCTGGTAGGCCTATGCACCATGTAAACAGAGGTAACAGCATTGGTGAGCTATAAAAAGTAGCATGGTCATCGCAAAAGAATAATGACCATGCAGCCCTAATTGGATGCTCAAACTTTGGCAGTTCCCCATAGCACGGGGTCAAATTCCATATGGGTAAAATCTAATAGCCATTGGTACCCCATCTATAACGGCACCAATATATTTCATGTTAATGCTTGGAAATGCCAGGAAAACATATTCAAGGGGTTCAGATAACTTGTGTTGAGCATTTATCAGCATATTAGTATTCTAAATTAATTGCAAAATTAATTGCATAGATTAATTGATTGAATAATCAAAAATAAAAATGCAAGCGACAGATTACTCAATCATGAAAATAATCATTAGTTGCAGCCCTACCTGGATGGTCTTGCCAAGACCCATGTCATCTGCCAGGATGCCGCCTTTAAGCCCATCCCGGTACAGACCGTAGAGGAATGCTACACCATCTCTCTGATAGTCGTACAGTTTGTTATGCAGGTCTTTGAACAGTGCAAGGCCATTGATTGTCACAAAATCCTCATCGTCACTATCATCCCCTTGTTCTGCCAGGATGTCCTCTATTCTATTTATTCTCCCCATGAGTTTTTCACTGGGAATGATTTTGTAGGCCTTCTTGAACTCCTCCAGGCCTTTGGCCATATCTCCAGCTTTGGCAGCGGTTTTCCCGTCCTTGATATGCCTGGAAAATCAAAAGCATATTAGTTATGCATGTATTATGTAGCATGAATCAGTGGTTCCCAACTTTTTTCCTTGGAACCCCCCTTCTTACATCCGACCAAAGCTGAGACCCACCGTGCGCACACACACACACGTGTTTTTCAGACATTTCAAACCCTTACGATCTAGAAGCTCAAAACGTGAGCTTGTAGATCTGCACTTTTTCATTGGGGTAAAAACAAAAAGACAATAGAGTACCGAAGTCTGACATCATTTACGTATCCTACATGGGTCACAGTTATGTTTCCCCATAGACGTGTTTAATATCGCGGCATATAAGAACTGTGTACCAAAAATAAACAAATGAGCCTGGCGGTTTGACTCATGTTTGTTTATTGTTGGACCACAATTCTTATATGCCGCGATATCAAACACGTCTAGGAATTCAGAATGGGGAAACAAAACCGTGACCCAGGGGATGAGTGAGTGACGTCAGGAACTCTATATTGACAATATAGTGACATGCCCAAAATATGGATGCCAGGTTTAAAGTTGTTACATTTACAATGTCAATAGTGTGCTTCACAATGTCACCTGTGGGAGTTACTGTACGTTTACGTTATAGGGTAATTGATTCTATATGACGTCGTATGAAGTTGGACTGATATCACATTTAGAATATAGGCAGACAGTGGATAAATGCAAGTTATGATTTCACGCAACTTATTTATATCTCCGCAACCCAACTTTGGATAAGATGGATGGATGGACTACCTCAAACCAGACACGGACACTTTCCCCCTCTCCCCCAAGGAGGACCCGGACCCCAGGATGGGATACACTGAAACCTTAACTAGAACTTAACTTAGGACATTAAATTAACCTATTGAAGAGTTAAAACGCTGGAAACACTGTCCAATAAATTAAAGATGAATCAAGATAAACAGATCCAATCACAATACGACAGATTGGATACTTCATAAGATGTCTTTTGCAAGGCCCTAACGGATATATTGGCCTTTTACTTTAACAACATCTGTATTGGCAATTATTATGCAGCTGATGCATCCCGATTCTTAACCACTTTCAACCTGGCGTCCCTAAATTTGGGCATGTTATATCATATACAATCTCACAATGCATTGCAACACGTAAGCTTGTACATAGACAATTTTTCAAAAATCTTTGAAGGACTGGGGGGTCAAATAAATTTGTATTATTATTATTTTTAAATTACTTTCAACAAAATATTGGTAAACAGCAGTAGTCTAGAAGACTAGGACTCTCCAAAATCAGGAACAGACGCAAAAATCTGGCGTCGGTTGGGTTCTAGCCTTTAGTTCACATCTTTTTATGGAGAACTTTTTGCTTCCTAGGTCAGGTATTTATTTCTAAGCCAGAAATGGAAATTGATTTCATAGTTACCGATGATAGGCCTCCGTTTTCTCATCTGAATCCAGAGATAACGACCTGTCAAAACAAAGAAAAGAAAAACAGTAAAATGTCAGTAATAGTTGAACACAAAGAACCATCTGATTCTGAATACTGCGTTGCATCCCTGAGGTTCTCTTTTCAAGGCTGTAAAGAAGGTTAGAACATGATCAGCCAAACTTTTGAAGGAATGCATTGAAGTCAATGAGATACGGGTGGACAAGTGTTTGAGTAAACATAGTCTTTGAATGATTGCGTCCCATGTAAAATAATTTCAGGAAAATAAGACTTATCACGTGTTTTTCACTATATAATTTCATTGAGGCATCTAAAAAGCACAGTACATTTCTGACTGTGCATCAAGTATAGTCAATGACAGCCCAGAAACTAACTAGAGTTTTTAGATAACTCAATAAAATAGTTTAGTGTGCATATCACAAAATAAGATCAGTGTAATAAGTAACACTGATCTTATTTTGATCAAGAATGGTGTAGAATGCGTCCTTTCCTTCTGTACATAACCTTGCTACTGATGAGCAGGTTGGCATCTTGCATGGTCGCCTCTGCAGTAAGTGTGAGAACAATGTCAATGCATTTGCCTAGTGACAGAAGTGTATACTGTAGAATCCGGAGTGTTGATTAAATGGACCGGGTCATTTGGTTCCATGTATACACTCAATTAAATTAACACCATCGATTTGACTGCAAGTCAAATGGTTCCAAGTTCCCACCAGTGTAAGGGCACTTGCTATTAATTTTATGACAAAAGTATATAGGGCTTAAAGCAGCACTTTTCTTAATGAAAACAACTTAAATGTTGTCCAATATGTATGGTAGAGTATGTTAATATAATATAACTCATGCAATAGGGGTGGTTGTATTTTGTCTCTCTGCCCTTCCATTGAGACATTTACAACGTGTCAAAGGTCATGTCTCACCTAAACACCGGATCTGACACATATTTTGAACTTAAACTGATGTGTCACAGTCAGTAGGCATATGCAATGCCAGTTGGTACCACAAGGTGGTGCACCGCTTCCTTTTGTTTGTGTACAATATATCTGAAGTCACAATATATTCACAGCAGTATGATGGCACGCAGAGTAAATGCACGGTGGTATGTTCCTGCCATTGATAAAATATGTTATGCCGTGAGACCTGGCTTGATGTTTACATTATAGGCTTCTAAATAAACCAGCTGTGTTGACGTTATATCTGTGGTCTGTCTATTACCTGGACTAACTGTTGGACCTATGCTACTAGTCTTCAACTCCTGTTCCCAAAACATTACGATGGTCAAGATTCAATTTATAGTGCAGCTTCAAGTGGTTATATTATTCAGTACTCACTTCTCCAGCTTGGTAGAAATGCCATCTATGCATGGATCCATCTCGCTGTCTGTTGGTCTAGGTATCCCGTTTATCCGTCTTCTTTCTGCAAACCCAGAGGAAGCAATAGCTCTACAGTTACTTTATATGCTGTGTGTTTATGTCACTTTCATTTATAGGGTGGGAGACTAAGATGTAATTTATTCAGTTAACTTCCCCAAAGTGTTCAGTGAACAAACATGGTTGGTCTTGGAATGAGAGGGAAAAGAAAAATAAATAAGTACAAAGCATTAAACATTTCATTTTATTAAGAACAACCTCTACAGCAGCAGTGCTGTCCAATATTAGGTGGACTTAACCACAGCAGCCTGGGGGAAACATTTGCCGAAAATAAAAAATCTACAAAGGGGTGTGTGTGTCTGTGTATATAAATATTATTATTTCTCTCAAAATAGTGTTTGCACTCTCCCTTTTTGGTCTGTACATCTACATAAACGTTCAGATTTCTAATATAAAGTGCCACTGCTTACCCCATGGCCACGGATGTTACAATTACGTACGGTCCCTCAGAAGTACCCGTACATTCTGTATTGTTCAATAAAAAGTATTTTAATCCAATCTGTGGCCATTTTCTTTGTACGCTTTCAACTACGCAACCCTATCGGTTGGGAGGTGTATTGCACTCTGATACATAACTCACGAGTGCATGTTCTACAACAAGAAAATAGTCACCGATCGGATTAAAATGCTTTTTATTGAATACGGAATATACAGGTATTTCTGAGAGGCCGTACATAATTGTAACATCCGTGGCCATGGGGCAAGCACTTTATATTTGAAATCTGAACGTATATGTAGATGTATGGACCAAAAAGGGAGAAAGTGCAAACACTTTTTTTTAAAGAAAATCCAAGTCACGGCTAGAAAGAGGCATATATGGAATAGCTTCGATCAGTGAGTCTCAAACTTTAATGTCAAGGACCTCCAAAATGATATGTATTTGGCCGTGAACCTGAAAATATGTTGTGCCAGGGAGGGACGGCGGGGATCCCATACAAGATGCTACCTCTATGTAGATGCTATGAATGCTATATCTGCATCTAGGTTGCAATACCCTCCATTGACAATGCATTCATAAACAGAAATGCCCCCATCTGATTGTATTACACGGCGATAAACGGAATACGGATAGCTTGAGTTATCCTTTGTCTCTGCCAAGACTTTGTTCGAAAATAATCCACCGTTGTCAATGGTATGAGCAACTTTCAGTGAATAAACTCTGCAGTCTTGATCTTCCATGTTTTCAAGTTTGGAAGCGCTCGTTTTGAATAACTCAACGTCCTGCGTACCACCCGGTTTCAAAATTGCACATCATGCAGGAGGCAGCAGGACGTTGAGTAAATGAAAACGAGTGCTTCCAAACTCAAACACTGAATAATAATCGAGTTTATTGACAAAGTTGCCTGTTCGGACAACCCTTTTCCTATGCGAGTCCCTCCCTGCTCCCTGCAACTGAAACAGGGGTTCGTTCCGTGGGAAAAGGGGGTCCGCCCGCGACCAAACACCTCGACATGAAAATGTTAGAGAACCACTGATTTAATAAATAGTACACATTGAGTTTCGACAGTTAGTTCAACTTAAAACTACGCTGTCGAACAAGGGCATCTACAGGGAATAACGCAACAACTTCTAGCAAAGACAAATAAAACAACATTGTATTAGCTACTACAAACAAACACAGGCTTACCTTGAACCTACAAGCACACCGAAGTAGATGTAGAGAAGACGAATTACTGCTCAACAGTGTCTGTTTGGCGTGTATCCTTTCCTTTCGGCATGAACAATAGACAAGAAAAAGAATCGTGCGTCTGGGTTGATGATACAAACATACCAGAGTGATTTGTTTATTAGTTACAGAATACAGATGAGCACCGCTATCAGCTACACTTCCGCATAATCCGCAACCGTTTATTCCCGCCGTGTGAGCATTCCGGTGACGTAAATTAGTTGTTGTCCAATCAGCGGTGAGGAAAAGGCACGGTGGGCGGGATCTAGCAACGCAAAACCAATGGGAACGAATACAAGACAAGTGGGCACTAGGGACATCTGGGCACCATATTTTTGGGGTGACTGGACACCTGGACTAGTGGGCACCTGGTGAGGTGGGCACTAAAACCATCTGGGCACTAGGGACATCTGGGTACCATATTTTTGGGGTGACTGGGCACCAGGACTAGTGGGCACCTGGAGAGGTGGGCACCAAAACCATCTGGGCACTAAGGACATGTGGGCACCATATTTTTGGGATTTACAAAGCAGCATAAACACTTGTGGACACGAATCCTAATTCAGTTGCCCAGTTATCTCCACCCCTAAGTGCCCACTCATCCAGGTGCCCACATGTCCCTAGTGCCCAGATGGTTTTGGTTCCCAGTTGTCCCTAGTGCCCAGATGGTTTTGGTGCCCACCTGTTACAATGCACTGATCATTCTCTTTTGTAATGTTAGACAGCGCCATCTTCTGGTAAATAAAGAGAAAACACACTCATCCCCAGAATTAACATGGCTCCAAGAAAACCGAGAAACTTAAATAATGCTAAATCCTATGTTTTCTGGGTCAAGGAATCCAATAAACGCCTCAAAATGATGTTCAGGCTCTTGCAGTGGCACCCCCAAGTGGTGACGAGGTAAATAATAATAATAATAATAATATGCTTCTATCTGATAATACTACATTAGGTACTATTCATTTAAATCAATATTGGTATATATTTTACTTAATAGTTCAGGCGAATAAAAAAATAATAATCAAATATATTTTTCACGAAGAGTGAGATAGCCTACTGTTTGTCTCGCAGACCATGAATCAGAATAACTAGGATGATAAAAAATAATACACTGGTTTAATTGGTATTTTAAATAATGCCAAAGCACGGCACGTTCTTTCTTGCCACACCAGAGATGTCACGCCTCTCAACAGAGTTTAAAGGGAAATTTGATGTCACTGCTAATAAACCAAGAACACCATGAGGTACAGCCAAGTGCTGTCAAGAAAGAGCATGATGCTGTCAACCAGATCAAAGCTGCAATACTGAGTCATGGGAATCCCTTTGATGCAGAAGGTCATCAGCTTTACAACTTCATGACTTGCAGTACTTCCTACTGTGTCAACATCCAGTCTTACTTGTACGGCGGTTTCACATTTGGATTAAAATCTGTATCCTTTGTCTTCTGTATGTTGATTCTGCTGATGTTCAGGAAGATCAGAAGATTTAGCTGTGTTCCAAATGACAAGACACCAGCGACTTAAAATCAATAGTTACGTTATTTCCTTAACACTCCTGAGTCCTGTCCTTTCACTTTGTATTGTTCAGAAAAATCCAAACATTAGGAAATTACTCTTTCCTTATTTCATATTTTTGGGGCTTTTCTGTTTCTTCTTTTTTTTCTTCAGATTGCACAGTGGAGAGTGACAGGAAACGGGGAGAGAGACGAGAAACAAATGACACGCAGCAAAGGTCGACAGGCTCAGGAATCAAACCTTCAGCTCACGGTCAGGCTGCATTAGAGCCTATATGTGGTATATGCGCCTTAACCACTAGGCCATCGGCACCCCAACATTAGGAAATTAATTAAGTACACTCCAGGTCTTACAAACACAGAGAGTGGAATGGCAGTTTTGATAATCCACAGAGACGCTCTGCCTTCCAGAGGCAGCTGGCCAACAGCTCACTCCATCCCATTCCGTCTCACAACCTGACAATCAAACAAACAAGTTCATCTAAACTTGCAATTCAAGCTAATGCCAGCTACACCATTAACCACACCATTCTCTTTCCCAACAGCCAAGTCATAATATTCTCAAGAGGAAAGGTTATACTTATACCGGCTGTGTCATTGTGAGTTAATAGCAGTGATGCTGTACTTGGCTTTCATCTTGGTTTTACATTAATTTTCTTTTTCCAGGAGATGAAGAACGATTGAACATGGATGAATTACAAAAGCCTATGATAAAAGCAGGCCATTATTTCGGATTAATTCCTAATTCAATCTGACCATTTCCCCATTTGAAAATTCAATAACAGAGAAGGTATTACCAGCCCCTGTTCATGCTGTTCTCATGGTTGGCCTTTGATATCATATTTGAAGTTTCCCCACATGTATTTTGATTCTTGCATTTACACTTAAAGAAAAACATATTCTTTCACTTTTGAAAATGCCCCACGAAGACTTCATAATTAATTCTCACTATAGTGGATCCGTCATCCTCAGTGTTAATTTAGCCATTTGTAAATTCATTGTAACTCAGAGAGTGTACAAATGAAACAAAATGGACCGGTAATGGCCATTTGGTTACATTTGTACACTCTGTGTTTTAAATTAGACTGTACCCAGACCCCCCCCCCACACCCTACAATATGTGGGCTGCTGTCCAAAGTTGGCCATGTGTGCATCTATGTGTGCATCCATGGCTCATGCAAAGAACATACATAGAACATAGAGTCCAGTACAGTCAAGCACATACAACCCTTTGTCAGGCCCCAGAGTACAGTGGCATGTCAGGGGGGCAACATAAGGTTTCATGCTTCAGAAATGCGTGTGCGTGTGTGTGTGTGTGTGCGTGCGTGCGTGCGTGCGTGCGTGTTATTGGGAGGTGGGGCTCTTAGGAAGCGGGGCTTTAAGCCTGGCATGTGCCTATAATAAGAAAGTTGTTCATCCCAGCATGTCTCTACTACAGCCCCTCTATTGTTTACCCCGTATCCAAACCCAAACATATGAAACATACATATTCACACACCCACACACACCTGTCAGTAGACGTGCCCCTGCAGTCGGTAGGGATGCAGCATTGTCAAAATGACGCACTCAAAGAGGCCGGACAAAGGTAAGTGGGTCATAGCAGCCATGGGAATTGTGCGTTGTTTCCTTATTAGGTGTGACATGTCATGAGGGGGGGCGTGGTCAAAGCACGGACTGGGGCTATTTAACATCAGAGAGCTTTGCCACCCTGCAGCTTTAAGTCATAAAGGTTTTGAGACATTCACATTCTGTGAATTTATATTTTATCTCTTAGTCGTTGATCATGCCTCCCAATGAGCCAGAGATAGAGGAGACAGCACCAGCCAAGGAGGCAGCTCCCGCCACCTCTGCACTTCCATCCTCCACAGAGACAGCTGCACCACCTTCAGAGCCTGCAAAGGATCCTGCACCAGATGCTGATCCTGCAGAAGATCCTGCCGCTGCACCACCTTCAGAGCCAGCACAAGATCTTGTACCAGATTCTGATCCTGCTGTCGATCCTGCCACTGCACCACCATCAGAGCCAACAAAAGATCCTGCACCAGATTCTGATCCTGCTCCTGCCACAGTTAGTACTGCCTCTGAACCCCCTGCCCCAGACCCTGAAACCCCTGTGTCACTTCCAGCTTCACAGTCTCCCAGCTCAACCTCAGAGAGTCTTGTACCAGCCCCTGAAGGTCCAGATCCATCCCCTGCTCCAGGGCTGGGAACAGGTCCTGCAGCTCCAGCTAAAGCTCCACCCAAAGATGTTGCAGAACCATCCAAAGACCCTGGTGCTGCCAAATCATCTGGATCATCTAAGGCTACATCTCCCGCCCCTAAAAAAGCTCTATCCCCTACCCCACCAAAGGCTGCAACCCCTGCCCCACCAAAGGCTACAACCCCTACCCCACCAAAGGCTGCAACCCCTGCCCCACCAAAGGCTACAACCCCTGCCCCACCAAAGGCTGCAACCCCTGCCCCACCAAAGGCTACAACCCCTACCCCACCAAAGGCTGCAACCCCTGCCCCACCAAAGGCTGCAACCCCTGCCCCACCAAAGGCTGCATCAACTGCTCCATCGAAGGCTGCAACCCCTGTCTCAACTACAACCACAACCACAGCTCCAGCTACAGCACAGGAACCATCAAGGGACCCTAACACTGTCCAGGAAAAGGTAAACTAATTGCAGGGGCTAGTTTTAATAAAAGATTATAGCAAAAGGCCCAGGACGCTGGTGTGGCGGTCTGGGCACCTGGGCTGATAGCGTGTCGCGGGTTCGAATCCTGATCCCGATGACCTTTGCTGCGTGTCACTCCCCATCTCTCTCCCTATTTCCTGTCAGTCTACTGTGCTATAAAATAAAGGCATAAAAGCCCCAAAAATAAAAGATCTTAAAGAATTATAGCAAAAAATAAATACTAATACACCAGGGCATAGCATAAGAAAAAAAGAACTTCTTGGGGCTATGTTTTTTAGTTATTGAGCAGTCACATAGATAATATACTGTATTTTATCAATCCCTTAAGCTGGGACTGGGAACGCATCTGTGTCATTTTAGATTTATTTGGCTATTAAAAAATAGCAGATATGCAAGCTCATCTCTTGTAGATCTGCTATTAAAAAAAATGAACATTTTTGAATATATATATATATATATATATAAATGTTCATTTTTTTTGGCCGCAGACCCCTATGTATATTTGTGTATATATATATATATATATATATATATATATATACACAGATATACATAGGGGTCTGCGGCCAAATACATATATTATTTGTTGTTTGGTTGCTATATCAGTGGTGCTCCAACTTTTCCCTTGTCAAGGACCCCCAAAATTATATGTATTTGGCCGCGGACCCCTATCTCAAAATAGCTTTTTCCAGGGACCCCCAGAAGCACATATTTGAGTTAAAAATGTTGTTTCAAAAACATATGTATTCAAAGATTTGCATAAATGTTCAAGATTTAAAGAAAATAGCAGATCTACAAGCTCATAGCGCGGCACTGCTGTTTTTGAATAGCCAAAGACATCTAAAATAACACGGATGCTTTACAGGTCTTAATGGATTAATAGAAATAGGTGATATCATTTGTATTCACTTTTTTTGTTTGTTTGTTTGTTTGTTTGTTTGTTTTGCAAACTGAAAGATAATCAAGTTGTTTTAAAATGTAGATCTTTGCTAAACATGCCATGGCGTGGCATCCCCATATTCATGACATTTATCGTGTTTAGAAGTATTTATAAGTGGTGCATAATATACTGTGTAAAGTATTGTATTGTAGGTGTATTTCTGGATATGTGCATCAGAGCATAGGGAACATTATACATGTGGTTTGTTATAGCGCATTAAGCAATCCCTTGGTGAAGCTTTACAGCAGTTTACTGCTGGTCTTAAAATAGCATCCCTTCTATCACCATGGGCAGAAGTGAAGCATTTAATATCTACAGTATGTATACTGTGACATACCATAGAACTGGTGGTCATGGGGCTTGAAATAGCACTCAAGAAGGGTGTGGTCCAACAGCCTGCAGTCCCAAAGGCTACAGTCCACATCTGTCAAGACTCAAATGGTGCCAACAAAACACAAGTCAAACAAATGGGGGATATGCTCTCAAACTGTCCTCTATTTCATTCTCTGATTGCCCTCACCTATCTTTATAGAGGTAGAAACACTAAGAAATTTATGTTTTTTTCTCCACTTACAGGTGGAATATTCTCCAGAACAAATAGCTGGTACAGTATCATGTCTTGCTTTGCTTGTTGCTGTGGTTTGAGGAAAATGTAATTTAGTTCAAAATTATTTGAGGAGATGGACTACTTCTGATTGACCCATCTTGTATCCACAGAGTACAAAGAGGCTTTCTCACTGTTCGACAGGACTCCAACAGGTGAGATGAAGATCACTTATAGCCAGTGTGGGGATGTGTTGCGGGCACTGGGACAGAATCCCACCAACGCAGAGGTGATTGAAATACTGGGAAGGCCCAAACCAGAGGGTAAGTCCAACATGCTGTCCAGATCAGAATACATGTCAAAACTCTGCTTTGGATAGATATATTTTTAAGCAGTGGAGGAAGTCTAACGATTCAACATCTTGTAATAATGCCACATGAACCACATGATCAAATATTTCAGCCATTGCAACAAAATGTGAAATTTTCCTGGCTACAGAACACACAGAGATGTGCCAGCTTCTACAACTCAATTTTGATCTCTGGTATTAATGGTAATACTAGTGGTATTAACATATATATTATTAGCACAAGATGGATTATACCCAGTGACTTTGACACATGATAATGAGACTTGTTCAATTACACATGGGGATGCAGTCTCCCAAAACAGCCCTGTTGTCTTGGTTGTCCCACAGCTTGCTGGACAATAGTGCAACACACTGTAAGGCTGGATTATTTTAGGCGCCCGGAACACCAAAGAGCAGAGCAGTCGAAATGACACATGGTTTCACAAACGCATACGATGACATAAGTGTGAAGGTGTGAACGGGATTATGGATGTTGCCACTGTATGTGGCCCAGGCCAGCTTAGATTCCGTGACAAAGGACGTGTCGTGGCAGCATTACAGTCGAGTGAGAATATGTTGTGCCGTTCCGTTTGATTTGATGGAGTATGACAGAGCAAATCACACTGACGAGCCAGTGACCACAGATGCTTTGTCAACTGCTAACCATGGCTCCAGTAAAAGCTTGTAAAGGCATTAATGAAACATCCATCATGCCAGTGATCACAGATGCTTTGTCCACTCACGAACATGGCTCCAGTGAAAGCTTGTAAAGGTCTTAATGAAACATCAGTCATGACCTTTGGCACTGCTACCCCTATTATGTGATCTCTGCAGCATCAAGTCTGTTCAATACTGCCTTTTCTAACATGTGTCAAGTTTTAGGAAAGAATCTAAACTAAAGAATATTAAGCCATTCTTTATTCATTCATTATACTTTATTTGGATCCCCATTAGCTTCCACTAAGTGGTTAGTCTTCCTGGGGTCCACATGAACTTTTGTTCCCTCCGATACGTAAGATCCATTTCAGAGTTGTCGTGATTTCTACAGATATGAGCACGAAGCTGTTAGACTTCGACACATTCCTGCCCATGTTGCAGGAAGTTTCCAAGCACACAGACACAGGCACCTTTGAAGACCTGGTGGAAGGTCTGCGCGTCTTCGACAAGGAGGGCGATGGCACTATCATGGGAGCGGAGCTTCGTCACGTGCTTGCCTCGCTAGGTGTTGTATTAATTTGATATAATCAAAGTCATTATTATTATTAGTATTAATAATAATAATAATAATTATTATTATTATTATTATTATTATTATTATTATTATTATTATTATATCACCTCTTGTGAATTAGCCTGACATGGCCAGACTAAAACAAAATCTACCAAGGGCAATGTTTCTTTGTTGCACTGGCAGATTCGTCTGGTTTCCAGGCTACTTGTGAATAGGACATTGCTGTAGTTCATATTGTGATTGTAATCTGATTCTCATGTAATGCACTGGCCACACATGACCACCACTACTAGTACAACTACTGCTATTTCATGCATCTCTTTGATTATTATAGGGTCTGCTTCTCTGCGTTCCCATGGATTGCATTCAAATTTTACTGACTGAATGAATATCCGACTATGAACGACGTAACCTTTATTTTTAGAGCTTTATTTAATGTATTGATGAGAGAACTGTTTGATCTAGGAGAGCGGATGACTGAGGAAGAAGTGAGCATGTTGCTAACAGGACAAGAAGATGCCAATGGCTACATCAACTGTGAAGGTGAGGATGGTGTTGCACTAGCTCCCTCTAGTGTTTGGTCCTCGTCAAGCGTCTTAACGTGCCCACAGTCAATTTGTTTGTGTATTCATCCATGTGTGTTCCTTTACAGGGTTTGTCAAGTACATCATGGACCGTTGATCAATAGTGTAAGTCCATTTAAGAAGTTCATCCAGCAGCACTATTTAAACCGGTGGTTCTCAGATATTTTCATTGTCCAGGGCTCCCAAATTGTATTTGGCCCCCATTTGAAAAGATATTGTGCCAACTAGGACCCCCATAAGAGAAGATTTGTCAAGATGTGTCGACATTCTATGAAAATGGAAGATCTATAAGCTCACAACACGGTGAGCTTGCAGATCTGCAATTTTTTGAATAGCATGTAATAGGTTAGCTTAGTGTTTAAACTGTTCCTCATTTTCCTGGGGACCCCATGGAACCACCTCAAGGACCCCACTTTGAGAACCATTGATTTAAACTAATAAATACAACCCAGGGTATCTGTCAGTAATAATCAACTCTGGTGATTTTCTTGTATTTTACAGTGACGTGGGATATACCTAAAAAATTATTGCTGAACCAGAACAATGAGAAGTTTGGGTATACGTGGATTTACAACCAAGTCTGTCTCACTGTCCATCCAGGTGAATGCGGTCATTCCTCTGGAGTCTTGACTCGGCTGAAATGTTTTCTGAATGCAGCCATTTGAATAAATTGTTTGTAAGTTGTACTATGTTGTACTCCTTGAGCAATGTTACTGTTACAGCAGTGTTTCCCAACCTTTTCTGGATCAGGGCCCACTTGAAAATCTCTAAAGCGTTCGCGGCCCACCCATCTGACCACTCAACACGGCAGCATATACTTTAAGTTCCTATTTATCGGTATCACAATGGAAACTAATTGTTCATGGTTTAAAAGAGAAAATAGAAAATACCATGACTTTTTTTACATACATTATTTTTGTATTAATGTCACGTTATCAATAAGTCTTAGGGCCCTATTGTGCGTGACACCCCAGTTTTGGCAATTATTTATCAACTGTCCCCTACAATGCAAGGTCAAATCATGTCAGTGGCGGCTATACATGAAGTAGGGAGAAAAAACAACACATTCAAATTTAGGCAGCTTTGCCATGTGTTAATATCTGGATACCGGTAAGTACATCATTACACACAGATCAACTAATTATTCAGTAAGCACACCGTACCAGAAATAGTCTTATGACATTAACTTGATTTGTGACAATTATCTGTTATAAAAGCACCTGCCACTGACAAGAGTGAAACACAAAACACTGCAGGCTGAGAAATGTTTAACCATATGGTTGAGCGGAGTCCCTCAGGGCTCTTTACTCGTTTTTGTCTTTTCAGTTTTCTGTAACTGTGGGGGAAAGCTTTCACAGAAAATAGCCGATCGACAAGCTCACAACGCGCCGCAGCACGATGCGTTGTGAGCTTGTCGATCTGCTATTTTCTGCGAAAGCTTTCCCCACAATACGGATGCTGGGGTTAAAGTTGTCTTTTATATCAAAATAATAATATAATATTTTATAATATTAATAATAATATTTTACCAAAATGTATTATATATTATAGATGATATAGAATAGATCATACTGGATAGGCCTATAGATATAGCATAGATAATATACTATATTATGTTATGAGATACAGAATCCAGAGAGAGAGAGAGAGAGAGAGAGAGAGAGAGAGAGAGAGAGAGAGAGAGAGAGAGAGAGAGATGAGCAGCATGCATTAATTATATAACTTCAGTTTCCTTTGGATGAAGCAGTGTTATACAATCTTTTTCCAGAAAGTGTGAGAACAGATGGCAGGTCTGACTGTCTAAAAAAATAAAACAATTCATCACTGATCACTATTGTATAACAAGTGTTTTGTACAGTGTACATCAGGGGTGGAAACCACCTATTTTGGGGATAATTGACTACGAATCATTATTGTTTTACGTGCATATGTTTTTTGTGACCTTTATTATTCATATTCAATTATTAACTCAATCTTTGATAGGTTGTAATAAGTCATAAAAGCAATGGTGGTTTCCACAGTCTGGCACTGGGTGATCATGCCAGCCTTAGAAAACGGTCATGTGCCCGAAAAGATTGCCTACCATACTGTAGATCCATCAACAGTATTCTCAACAATGCAGTATTGCAGGGCAATGCAGTCCCCCGTCGGACAAAGCAGTGATTTTGATAGGGTTTTTGGGTTACAGTGAACAACTTTTGGTATAAGTGGCACCTTTTGTTCCTTGGCCTAGATATGTACCCAAGTTTGGTCACCCTAACCTTATCATAAGAAATATACTTTGGACAAGATCTCAGCCAGACAAAAAACAGAGTGCAAATTGTCTCAGATTATACCCCCCTCCCCTGGTGGGGGACAGATAACCTATTATACACAAGACCTAAACACTCATGACACCTATTGGTATATACCAGTAGTGCTGCACAAGAATCTGTTATTATTCGAGCAATTAGGATCAAGGCCTTAGCTCAGACTTAAGCCTACAGTTTAGGTTAGTTTATATCTAAGCCCACAGCTTAGGTCAGCAGTGATAACATGTCTGCTGTCA
>NC_137617.1:25254698-25372198 GCF_963280865.1 Gymnoscopelus braueri
CGCCAACTCGCCAAGTACTCACCTGGCTACTTTGCATAACAGTGGGTCAGGTGTGCTAACATGTATGATAGCCTATACCTCTGTAGTAGTATCCTACCTTTCTTTCTTATGTTCCATAAATTAAGGCATTCCTTGGTAAAGTTACAATGAAAACTAATACTAAATAAAAACCAAACAAAAAATAGCAAATTTCTAACTAAAACTACTTATGCACTCTGCACACATAAACCTAACTAAAATTAATGAAACATCAAACTAAAATTAATATTTCATAGGCTAATGCTGGTCGGAGGGTGTAAAAAAATAATAAAAAATTACCAGGTTTGTTGTTTTAACTGGCAGTTTTGACTTAGGGGGGCGAGGTCGGGCTGCGCCCCCCCTGTGATGCCAGGCCTGACTGCACCGCTGCCTGGTATTCCTAAACGTAACCTCAGTAAACAATGCCTAAACCTATAGATGGGTTTCCGCGCGACGTCATCACAGAGCAGAGAGCGCAATCTGCGCATGCCTGGGGTAGAACGAACCGGAAGCGCACTTCACTCTGTTGCTGTGTTCGGGATTTAGATAGGCATAATGCTGCTATTATAGGCATAATAGGCATAATGCTGCTATTATATACAAACAAATCCAACTTCCGACAAATCATTTTTATTGAGTAAAGAAGATATTACAAACTGCATAATTTAATCTACTTTCATTAAACCCGGTGAAGACCATTTCTTTTATGAATGTACATTTGACTAGAGCTGCTGCGGGTAATAGCGCCCTCTATAGGCTCACCCCTCCACTGCGTGCGCATCATCCTCTCATGTTTACAAACAGGAAACCCATCTATACCTTATTCCTAAATGTAACCTCATAGTAAAACGGTGCCAAATTACCTTATTCCTAAACTTAACCTCAGTCAAACTATGCATAACCCTAAACTTATTTCTAACCTTATCCATTCCTCAGTAAAACAAATACAACAATACAAGAACCGCTGGTCCGTGAAAAAATATGGAGGCGAACGTGTTTTGGGGTGAGCCAGCCTTCTGGTTACCAAAAAGCCCAAAGTCGCTTATAATAAGCAAACATGGCAACACTGCTGCATGCAATGTTGTCGCTCCGGAGTGGTCTCCGTGCATGCTGTAGATTAGAATGCACGGAGACAGCCATTGCATGGTGCATCTGTGCTGTTCTTATGACAGAATTAATGACACACTATAGGTTGCGTTGCGGGCTCGCAATTCGCAAAGAATCTGTTTCAGTGGAACCTATTGCACATAGGTTTTACGATAAGAAAAACTAAAACCCATTGAATATTTTGGGGGGCATAGTCTAGACAGACTCCATTCACTAATGAAGGGTCGCAATAAATTGCTTGTGCTGCTATAACTGGTGGTTTATCGAATTGTTAAACTGATTTCTTTTTCTTACATTTTTTCCTCGTCTTTTTTCTATTCTTCTTTGTTTTTACGGATAAGCAAAGCCAAGTCTGCATGGGTTCCATTTCCTTGCCATGGACACACCTCTCTCTCCCTTCTCTCCTGTGTTAAGAAAGCAGTGCACTGGGACACATTGCATAGCCTACATTGATTTAATGTGTTTAATTTTTTATTTGTTTCTAAGAAGGGTGCAAGTCCTCAGTGCCAATTTAACTGAGTGTAAAAAAATTACCAAATTTACCTAGATGTGTACACTCTCAGAGTTAATGGATAAATGAACACGGAGGATTTTACAGTGTAACCTACTCATCTCAGACTTTTCCCCTCATGAGATGTTTTAATGCTTTGATAGACACAGCCCTACAAGTTTCTACACTGCTTCTGGTATGTGCTGATGGCCCTAGAAGAGTGCTCTGGTATGCACAAGTAGACTATATGAGGTGGGCTCCTCCCTCACTATATATGCTGACAAGAGGAGTACCACTTAATTGAACTTGAATAGTTCCAGGTTAATTGCATCTACCAGAATAGCATGCCTTAGTTGGAGTGAACAAATGTCATTTTCATTTAAAATATTCGTGGAGATCAGACTTTCCTTAAATAGGCACGCTAACATCTGTAACCCAATACTTAGTATGGACCTAAATGGATTAAATGAATTGAGTTCAATTCGACGAACTGAGTACAAAGGACCCCAATGGAAACAAGCCATAGGCTTTCTTGGGTTTAAAATCCTCTTAGCAGACCTTGTATTGAACTGTACTTTGCAAACTTCTAATAAAGTATTCAATCAATCCATCAGTCAGTTTGAGGACTCTGTTCATTGGCTTAATGTACTGGACTAAATTCTGCCAATACTGTGTAATGTGTCTTGAATGGCATAGCCTAAAACCCCTTGGTAATATGAACTGAATCCACTCTGAAGTTCCAGGCTAAAGGTCAAAGGTCTTCATTGTCTGGGCCCTAGGGCTTTTCAACACCCTGCGCCTGCAGAGATTAGATTTGGCAAAATAATCGTTTAAATCACTTCTATGCATTATTACAGACAGACTTTTATATATAATATTTATTTTATTTACTGCATTTTCATATACAGTAATTGCATGGATATAACCTTGTTTATAGTCAGTTTCTGGCTTAAATATTTTTGCAAACTTATGATTGATTTTATCAAATATTCTTGACTTTATGATTTTATTAAACAAATCTATCCAATTCTAGAAAAATCCTAAAAAATCTGTGTTTGTGTTGCACACGTTTGGGGGTCATTGGCAGGGGTCTTTGATAGAACTGCACTGGGAACAACCTATAGACTTACTGTAGCTGTCGTCAAGACAGCTAAGTCAGAAGATGCAGCTCAGAGAGGCCTGTCTGATTGCATACTCTCATTAAGTGGAAGAAGAAATATACCACAATGGGTTTTAAACAGCATTATTTAATGTACTTAATTGGCACCATGCTGATAGAGGAGTTTGGCTCATTGCACCAACAAGGCTTTTCATCATTACAGTGCAAGACAAGGGTGTGTGTTGCGGATAAGATCGTAGCTGCAGGCCTTGTGTACATATTGGAACATGCAGCAGCTGCAGTGTCTGGGGCCATTACTTAGCAGGATGTGCCATGGCAACGCGAGAAGAATTCCTCATATGTGGCTTTCGTGCACCTCAAGATTTTACACCCAAGAATGTGTTCATGATGTGTGGGATGTTTTAACCCGGGGAGTGTCGTCCTACAAATGCCTGCAAATCAGAAAAATAACAATATTCTATTAGGCTGATACATCCTCATAGCTTAGTGTCAATAGGGGCGTGGCTGTACAGTACATCCTGGAGTTGTGAAAAACAAAGACGGAAGATATTCAAGCAATGTAAGCACCAGGCCCGGCGGTTATTGAGCAAACATGTTTCCGAACTACCGACACTGCCATCAGACGCCGAGCAAGCCACACGCAATCCGCTCTGGAGGTTGTTTTACGCCGAGTTCTCGGCATGGGAAAATGGAGGCCCATTTCACTGTTCATCCTCAGCCCCCTCTAACTGCTGGGGCAGACACACACACACACACACACACACACACACACACACACACACACACACACACACACACACACACACACACACACACACACACACACACAGTAAAGGTAGAGCGAGTATGAGCCACTTCTCTGGCTCTCCCTGCCTGAGGATGGGAGGCAGGGAGTGTGCAGAGAGGAGGGAGTCGGTGAGGAAAGTAGGTCAGAAATACAGAAGCAGTCAAGCATGAGGGCAGCATCCCGTCTCTACTAAACTACACTCAGTGACACTATAGCAATGGGGCAAAACCAATTTAATTACAAATTTTCACTCTATTGCAACAGCAAGACATATGCTTCCCTAACTAGCACCCCCCCAGTTGGATTTTAGCTAATTATTGTGTTATTACTTCATTTAATCCATTTAGGTCCTGTTCACTGTCTTGCATCTGAGTGGTCACTCACTGACTCATTACTGTTCTGCTGGATGCACATGCAGTCACTTGGCGACGCGTGCCAGAAACCTCTTGTGGTTGCTTTTAAGGGTAATAGGTTTTTTGACCAGTCAGTGCCCTCATTGTATTGCATTACAACTTGCATTCCGGGGTTTCTTAAAAACTCACACACCCAATCTGATAAGTCAGGGAAATTCAGTGTCTTATTGCATGCTGGTTCTGCTGGAACTATGTCACTACTCTCTGTGTTGACCGCATTCCTTCCCCAGCCATCTGAGCAGTTTGTTTGAGAGTCGAGGTCCGTGCCAAAACAATATTTTCACACGCTCCTCAGAGCCACAAGCCACATCAACAAACCTTTGAGCCCCCTTCTCCCTCATGAGGCAAACAAAGACCACTGTCATGCTCTTGTTATGTTTTTTATGGGGCAGGTGAATGTGTGTGTGTCTGTGCGCATATGTTTGTGTGCATGTGTGCATGCATGTGTGTGTGTGTGTGTGTGTGTGTGTGTGTGTGTGTGTGTGTGTGTGTGTGTGTGTGTGTGTGTGTGTGTGTGTGTGTGTGTGTGTGTGTGTGTGTGTGTGTGTGTGTTTGTGTGTGTGTGTGTGTGTGTGTGTGTGTGTGTCTGTCTGTCTGTCTGTCTGTGTGTGTGTGTGTGTGTGTGTGTGTGTGTGTGTGTGTGTGTGTGTGTGTGTGTGTGTGCGCGCGTGCATGTGTGTTTGTGTGTGTTTAAGTGTGTTTTTGAGTGTTCAGTGCTATAGCAAACCACTAAAGATGGTTTTCTGATCCAATCTAAACCCCAACATAATGCACCAAGATAATATCTTCTTATTCTTTTGTTTTTGTTTTATTGTTATGTAATAACAGATAACATGGCTTGATGGCATGGGACATATGCATCAACGTTTTCCCAGCTATTCCCTACAAAACATCCCTGGTGATCAAACTAAATGTTTCAGAAGTTTCCTTGTGTTCCTTAACGTAACCGTGATATGCAGCTACATGTGGTTATCAAGCTAAATGTTTCAGTAGTTTCCTTGTGTTCCGTAACGTAACCGTGATATGAGGCTACATGTGGTTATCAGATAATGACTGTTATGGCCCTTATCAGCCTTGAGTTTGTTTGCCCTTCAGCTCTGTGAGTCTCGGTGCTCCTGGACGCAGAGTGTGAGCTTTCTCTTAGAGGGATTGTTTTCTTTGGCATGCGCGCTTCTCTGCTGTTGTTTGGGTTCTGTCATGTGTAATGCTACAATGGGTGGTTTGTCAGGGGGCTCAGTCGACTACTGCGAGATTGGACCATTCATTAGAGTTTCTATGGGACACACAAACATTGTGCTACCTTTGCCAGTAGAGTTCGAGTTATCTTCTGTCCGTCCGTCCGTCTTAATGCCATTATGGATTTATGTTTCTATTAAGAAAAAAGGATGGGCTGTTCAGGAACCATATTTAAAAAGGTGTGTGTCTCATGGTGTATTTCTTCCGGGGCATAATGACACTCTCTGGGGTTTCCTAGGAGTTTGCGGGTTGGCATTGTGTGTTCCTGTCATGGCAGATGTGTGTTTGCTTGTTGAATGTTGAATGTTTAAACATCCCAAGGTCAAGGAGATATGCAGGTGCAGCGAGGGAAGGTCACACAGCTGAGCCAAGTGTGTTTTCTCACAGTGGGTTTTTATTGGGACGGGTAACCACGGTAACAGTTGAGGCAACGCTCACAATGAAGAGATAACCGACGCAGGTGCTGCTGTCATTATCAGTGCATGTTTCATAGAATGGGAACACTTTGAATACAGCTAATTGTAATGAATGCCAATTTAGTCAATTTGCGTACATTTAGGCTTTGACTAAATTCCAATGGGTCAATGCTGACTTCATATGGAGCCTCTGAGAGTGGAAGCACAGTAGTTTCTTAAGGCAAAATAGCCATTAGGAAACTATAGGTCAGAGGGTGGAGGTAAATCTCCATCACGATGCAAACGCTGACCTGTGTGTGTGTGTGTGTGTGTGTGTGTGTGTGTGTGTGTGTGTGTGTGTGTGTGTGTGTGTGTGTGTGTGTGTGTGTGAGTGTGAGACAGAGAAAGAGAGAGAGAGAGAGTTTATGTGCATGAGAGAGCGGCAACAAAATAAAATATGATTCAAAACAGAAAATCTGCTGACGTAACTACAGGCTTTGAATTAATCTTATATGTAATCCTCTTTTTATGAGATTTGAAACCTTTCACATCAAACTAGTTGACTGCACATGTGTTTCACCCTCAGCATCCATAGGGTGTGAGATACAAGAAAAAATTAAAATCTTAATTATCCATTTAATCTCAGCCATAGCTGTACATTATTCATTTTGATTATGGATACCGGTTATTGTCATTTCTTTGTATTTTGAAGTTATTTGTCATATCAGCCCTGTGCAATTTCTGTTTACAAAACCTAAAAGCCAAACAGAAATGCATATTTATTCTATTATATATTATATAAATTTTGTATCTATTTTCTTGACTTTTCATGCCATGTAGCACTTTGAGATTTGTGTCAAATATAAAGTGTTTAAAATCAAATGTATTATTATTATCACTATTAATTATCTATTAAACTATTAAATAGTTAATTGCAATTATTTGTTCGCCAATTAATCGTCAACTAAAATGTTATGACCATGACACAGCAGGGATGCAATGCACATGGGCAGTGGGGACTATTTTTGTCCATAGTCCTGTAACTTGAAGATCACCCCCACACGTCAACCATATAAATAACTAGCTTTCACAGACACAGTGTCTGTTTACATTTAGCTGCTAGCGAACTGAGTTTTGTAAGCCGGAAGACAAAGGACTAATTTATTATGCAACAACTATTGTTTTGTCCTTAAAACTAGGTACACCATTTTTGAATTATTGCGTAGAACTGCAGATTTGTGAAGTAGTCCTATTTCAAACCAGCCACCCGACACTCTCTACAGAACACGTGCTGGACTGACAATTTTTAACTGTCTGTCTAACGGTGTGGTGGATGTGGTTTATTTACGTCGCTCCGGTTGTGCTTTTTTCGTAGCCTGACTTACGACCGGCAATGGATCAGCACCAGGACCACATGAACAACGCCCCAAACAGCCTTAGCACGGGAGACAGCATGAGTGCGTCCTTAGCTGGCATGACCATCAACGACCTGCACCACCAGGAGAATGGAGTCCAGGCGGCCCATAGAAGCCCGGGAGACGGTCCAATGAAAGGTCAGAAGTGCATTAAATCTGTGTTGAACTGAGAGGTCAAACGTTGGTAAGGCTCGGGTGGGGGGGGGAGTGGGAGTACAGACGATGACATGATCTTGATGGGAATACAAATAGCATCATAGGCAATTCGTTGTTATATACTTCCGCACAGCTTATACGGTACATACAGTAGCAGCATCATAGCATTTATGTTGCCAAAGGTATGAGTCAGCGTTCCGGTGATGCCAAAAAAGTGGATGTCTTTGGAAGCGTTTAAACATCCACACTGCAGTCCTTCACTGTCTCAGTAGTCTGTATTGAGTTGGGGGAGAATGCTGAGGCCTACTGTGCTTTGTTTTAATCCCTTTTACATAAAGGATACGAGGCATGCTTGACTGGCCCTCAGTCCCTGACTGCAGCTGCACTCTCTGCGCTGTAATCCAGTCATCTGGGTCAGGCCCTAACGTTCCCTCTCTCAGCATCCACTGTTAGCTACCAATTCAGCTCACAGACAATTAGGCTTTCAGTGCATCGTTTTGATAGTTGAAAGGGGTATTAATTGTAAAAATAAAAAAAGCAACAGCAAAAAAAGCTAATGTATGATGAGGACAGTCTGGTAGGATCACCGTATGCACAGGAAATGGACGCAGTTAACAGAGAGATGCTTGCAGCTGATACGACAGCAATCTATATCAATGGACACTGTTGTATCAAGACATAAATATGACAATGATAACAATCTCTTGTCTCAATCCCTCTTATCCTAATCGTCCATATGGCTAATTAGTACGTAGCTTAGCATTCCCTAGCTTACAGCCTTCACTAGTGCACTGTTTCTCCCCATTACATCTACTGCTCAGCCCACACGCAAACAGGAAGGCGTGTACAGAGTCAGGTCCGTCCAAACAAACAAACAGCAGATTTTTCAACGGTGCACCACATAGTGAGTATTATATTTACCTCTGATTGAGGCCTTAGATTAGAAGATGTGATCTTTGAAATAGAGTTGATATTGAATTTGTTTTGTAGTGTAGAAGTCTTTGTGGGTTAGTTGCATAGACCTGAATAATTAAAACAAGGGGCAAAGAAAGTGGCTTTCATGAACATGAACATTTTACTTGAGTTACTTGTTAAAATGTTTGTTGCATTCACTTTCACCATTCAGCTTAAGTTTGAGCATACAAACTATGGTAGTATGTAATAGTATATAGTGTCTGTGAAAGCCGACTTTAGAGTTTAAACCAGACCCATCTAACAAATATGTTGGGTTTCAGTAGTGATCAGTAGTTGAAGACTTAGCACTCACCCCAGCTGATGAACTCTTCAACAGTTTATTCATGTTATGATTTAAATCGTAATAATACAGAGGTAAAGGTTCACCTTATTCCCCAAAACAGAGCTGGTCAAAGTATTCACAGTAAGCTCGGATTTGGAGTCTAAATAACAATGGCCATTTGCAAAGTATTAAGTCTTTAATAAAATCCTTTTTTATTCCATTGTGTACAGCGTCTGTTGGTGGGAATGCTCAATTGAAAACTGGCTATGGTGGACCGCACCAAAGCCGCCCTCTTTATTTGTCTGGAGGTGTTACCCCAAATCCTGACCTGAACCTTACCTTTAATTCACAGCGGAGAGCTCAGCGCTAAATGAGGATGTGGTTACAGCAGTGTCTGAGCTCTCGGAACAAGAGAGCGCCCACTGCAGTGAGGAGGTGCACCCTGACACCTCTGGGGAGAAGGAGGTGCCACCTGGTATGCCCCCCTTCCTCCACTGTTTCCATGCAGCTTCAATGCCAAAGACAATTTTTTAACAACTATTCTTCACTTTTAACCATTATTTGGCACATTTCAGTTTGTATGCAATACATCCGATAATGTTTCAGCATCTTTTTTTTTCCTTCTCTCTTTTAATTTACGAAATAATATTTCTTTATTTCAGAGACAGCTAGAGAAATGTTCGCCTTGGTTTCCATATTTTGTGTTGTCTCACAGTTATCTTTTTTTTTTTCCGCTTTAAAATTCTAATTCTCATTGCATGTCTTCCATTGGTGATATCAATGCATTTCTTTACTCTTTGCCATTACAAATGTTTCCCAAACAACTTCCATTATTGGTCTAGTATTCAGGCAACCTTCAGACCTTCTCAATGGGTTCGTATTGGAGGAGTAGAGATCATGAACAGGGGTTCTCAATTTTTTTTCCATTCCAAGACCCCCAAATAGCCATAGCCTTTGGCTGTGGCCCCTCCATTGTGAAATGGCTGTAAAACATCAACAACGTGTCACATGGATGGAAACAGTGAAACATTTGTATTCTTTAATGTTTTTATGTGTGAATTTATTTTTGAATATTTTAACAACAATGACGTAATGAATTAGAATTTATGATTTTGTTTCCCCCTCTAATTTTCTCTTCGTTTCCAATTGCCCCCCCCCGGTGGCCCCCACTTTGAAAACCTGTTTATTTATCCTACAGCAGAGGCAGTTGAATCATCTGCAGAAGAAGGTGCTATTGGGTCTGATCAATCAGAGGCAGTTGAAGCATCTGCAGAAGAAGGTGCTATTGGGTCTGATCAATCAGAGGCAGTTGAATCATCTGCAGAAGAAGGTGCTATTGGGTCTGAGCAATCAGATCTAGAGAGTGTCCCATGTGAAGATGAGATGCAACCTAGTGCCTGTGGTGAGAGTGAGGGTCAACCTTCCCAGCACTTGCCTTTTTTTTCTCACACTGCTCGAGTTGAAAGTATTCTTTCAGGCATGGAGTAGAATTTATTTTGGGCTTGTTGACTAGTTGAATTAATGAATCAATCTTATATTCCTTTTTGTTTTTATTAGCCTGTTGTTATTTTTTTCGGAGCCATTGCAGTTTTGTTTTTGTGTGCTTTGAGCAGTGAAACAGACAGATCCCAGTCCATTTGAGCACTCTGGTCCTTTCACAATACCACAGTCCACATGCGTAATACCAGAAGGAAGAGGTGCATTTTGTTAGGCTTGGTATTTCAGCATGAAACAAATGACTATGCTACAGGTTGACTGATGATCTGTGGGATCTGTTAAACAGATCTAGAGCTCTGAGGCACGGCAATTCCCAGAGTAATGGAAAAGCCAGCTGAGGCACCAAATGAGGCACCAGGTTTGGTGTGGCGCTGGACTACAGTATGTTGGACTTGAAAGGAAATCATGCGGAAGCCTCAGCGCCATCTGACTGCAATGTGTCTGCAATGCTTTGCTTTTATGTTTTGGGATGATGTCTAACATGTTCTTAACATTGATTTACTGTGATGTTAATTTGTGCATTAACCATAGACCTGACCTTGAATGAGGGACTTTTTGATTTTTTTTGCAGTGCCATGAGTTTATGAAGCAGACATGAATGAAAAGTGTTTTATGGTGATAACTGAATATTGTCTCTTGTTTCACCTCCCCCCACATGCACACCCCGCCCTGCCGTGTTTAAACAGCAACTGGAGGAGCTGCTGCTGCAACAGGTACTGTATTAAGAACTGCCAAGACTGTGTTTACTTATTCTATGTATTTTTTTAATTGAATACTTTATTAGTCAGAAATTGTTATGACCCTGGCCTAGGGGAACCAGGGAACATAGCAAAAACAAGGGAGACGCAGTGTAAAAAGTAACTTTAGTGTTTATTAATGATCAAAACACAAATCAAACAAACTAGAAATAATCAGATGAGGTGTGGAAATCAGTAGTCAGTAATGTAACGCGTGTATGGATGAGTGGATGGTGTAGTGTGGGTGCGAGTGTTGTATGTATATTAACAAATGTTGGAGTGCAGTTCAGAGGGTGCAGATGACAGGGATCAGCCACACGACTGGGGAGCAGGTTTTTTATAGGGGCGTGAGCACCCGGGCCCAGGTGCACGCCAATTAGCCTGATGACCTGCATCACTCTGCTCCCCAAGTCCTAGGAACCAAATAGAAACACACAATTAGAAGGGCAAAACAAACACAACTCATAACCACATAACCTAAGTGAAACATATGAAGGTGAAATACATATAGCAACTACACAATACAGGGAACCGTCACAGAAATGCAGACAGCACAGAAGTACAGTAAGACAGTAAGGCTAAAAGGATAACACAAAAAATGTCCTGGTGACTTGTTTCCATTAGTTGATAGATGATTTGACATCTTGTGAAATGTGCTTCACATAATACATACAATTATTTAATTGTAATAATTTTATAATCTAATTCATCCTATTATTATTTATTTTGAGTTAATTTAATGAAACAACACATGCATCCAAATTTAGCTTTGGTTCATTGCTTGAGATGAAATTTAAATGTGATGTTTTGATCATGGATAATCCCATATATTGCATGGAGGCAAATCAACCAGATTAGATATTACATTTGGAGCACAATTTACAATGAAAAAGCATATTTCATTGCTCTGACTGCACATTCACTGGCACTGATTAGCATCAACGTCATTTTCCTCTGTTGACTTTCATCCATTGGTGATCCATTAAGTCCATTAACTTTCACTTTATTTTGACTACATTGACTTCATGGCCTTGCATTATCACCTTTTCATCATTCAATCATAATTTTGTTTATGTTCACCTTGATGGAAAACAGTTACGTTTTCAAATGTTCTTCATGGACATCAAGTGCAGTTTCGCTATCTTCTTTGCTTCTTGATTTATATTCAAATTGGGGTAGATGGAGGCGAGTGCTGTGAATGTCATCATTAATCTGCTTTCCAAAAAAAATAGCCAAGCCCGGTTCTGGGGTCTTCAGTGAGTTCCCTTTTGTGGCTGATGGATCAAAGCAGGCCTTAGATGGAGCTCATGGGAGAGGCATTGACTTCATGAGCATAGGAGCTTCCTGTTCTCCAGACTCTGGAAATGACACTGCTGTGTGCGTAGATGGGACAGAGGAAGGAGAGTGTGGAAAGAGGTTAACTGACTCTTTCTGGTATTCTGAAGACCTCGGTTCTGGGTCAGATATGAGAAGGGACCCTTCAGCCAGCAGGGGGAGCCCAGAATGGACCGGTGGGAGCGATTCCCAGAGGGCAATCAGCCTTGATGCATCTGAGTGCCTGTCGGAAACAAGTAACATGCCTGCCGCATCTTTAGTCCGTAGCACAGCCTTGGAGGATCTTACATCAATAGGGGACAGAAGCATGCGTGTTGATCAAGGAGAGGAATCCACATACAGTGAGCACATGAAAGATGGACTGGCTGTTGAAAACACAATTCATGAGATGGCCCCAAAACCTTGCAGTGCACAGGACTCTGAAACTCCAGAGAGGCACCATTCCGACAGTCAGTCAAATTCCTACTTTGATTCTAGCCTTAGTCATCACTCAGCGGATCTTCAGAGGGCGAGCGAGTCCCCACATAGCAATGGGAATGTTTCTGAGAGAGAGAGCATTCTTAGAAAAATTCCATATGACGTAGTTGCTGAGAACAACGGTGACTTGACGTTAGGCGCAGCCAGCCTCTCGAC
The DNA here is from genome assembly GCF_963280865.1 of Gymnoscopelus braueri. Lineage (NCBI taxonomy): Eukaryota > Metazoa > Chordata > Actinopteri > Myctophiformes > Myctophidae > Gymnoscopelus > Gymnoscopelus braueri. The sequence continues at coordinate 25,267,275 of NC_137617.1, forward strand.
GCCCGACACCGTTAATGATTCTGAGACGAGCAATGCGGCACAGACCTCCAACACATCTGAAGTCCAGAAAACGCCCCAAAGTTCTCCAGCGAGAAAGTCGCTGGTGCCGATCGCTGTCTTCAAAGGTCTGTTTGCTGTCATATTCACCAGTTGTGAACCAGTCCTCTTCAGTTATCTTCCTCCCACTTGTTTGATTTACCAAGCCAGCTTCTGTAATGTTATGCAGCACTCTTCCTCCGACATGCTCAGTGGAAATGATCTTTGACTCGAGGAGAAGCTTGTTGTCCTCTCTCCCCACTTTTTGCTTTTATTTTTCATTTCATCGGTCCATCTCGCTCACTATTCTATGAAAGCCCATTTCTGCCACTGAATAAAATTAAAAAGGCCTGAAATGTGAGGCTTTTTTCTTATCCAAGATTTCAGTTTATTCTCCTAATTCTGACTTCATGGCTCAGAATTCTGACTTTATTTTCTCTCACAACGGTGAGGTAGGTGTCTGGTAGGCAACTGTAAAAAAAAAAAAAAAAACCCTCAGAATTCTGAGATAAAAGTTAAAAGTACAAGAAAGGAAAATCAGAATTCTGGAGATATAACATTTTTAATGCCAATATATAAAATTGGAATTGCGCATGAATATATTCAAAAAAATTATTCAGTGGTGAAAATGGGTCTTGCAAGCCAAGTTGGCACTTGATTTGTACAACCACTGTGTTGTACAGTATGTCACGATGCATGTTGCGTGCTCCACATCACCGACTGGTGATCTTTATTTGGTCTTCACTTTCCCATGCTGCAAATGTGCACACTAAATAATTAAATACTTGTCTTCTTGTATCTCACAAAAGGAAAAAAAGGGTAGAAAATTTGTTTTGTATGCAAATGGACCACATGCTCAAATCATTATGCCTTCTATTTCCCTTATTTCCCAGGTCAAGCGAAGGTTGAGAACGAGGCAATGGAAAAGAAGGTATGTGAATAAACAAATGAACACACATAATTCACATGTCATTTATACAGACTGTTGACGTGTCATTTCACCAAGTAGGCCTAAATCTGTTTCTTTCCTGAACATTTCAGTTAGGATATCGTTTGTTTCATGATAGGTTGTTATTAGAACCATTGTTTTTCACTCCATTTTCCCCCTCATGTAAAAAGACACAAACTGCCACAAAAACTAGACCCACCTCTTCCTTTAAAAGACCCTCCCCGATCACCAAAACCTGTGCCTCCTCTCGAAATGGCACCAGGTCAATACCCACCAGCACAGGGCCCCGCGTGAGTATCACCCTGACCGGCCCTGAAAGATGCCTGAGTGTAGATGGCCCTACTGTAGGGCTGTGTTCATCAATGCTCGTTTTTCCTTCTTCACAGACATTTGTTTGATCTCTCAAACAAGACTATCAAGTCTATCAAGTCTTGTTTGAGAGATCAAACAAATGTACGAATGCAACTTAGACCCTCCAGTGTTTTCCTTTGTTCAACTAAACTAAAATGTATGCTTTGGCGGAAAGTGTTATGTCGCTCAACCAAAATCCAACTTTTTTTTTTTGTCGAGTGACATGTCACAGTTTTTTCGCCAAAGCATAAATTGGATTCAACACACTAACCCAAGCCTTGTCCATGCATCATTAACCACACTTTTATACTACAGTAATTTGCTCATCCTGTTGATAATGTACAAGAGACATGGTGTGATGATTGGTGTGAATATTCTATCCACAAGGTAGAATGGTACCTGGCTGCCATGCACTTGAATATCAGCAGAAAAAACAACTGCATATTTAACAGATACGTAAATCTAATTTATTATGTTTTTTGGACAGTCATTTGCTATACAGTTAACTATGGCAATTTACAGGCTTCGGGTGGCGCGAGACCTCAAGCCCCAGGAACCAAAATCCCTGGAGTAAATCAGCCAGGTATGTACAGTAACTGTCACTTGAACATTGCCCTTACGTAAAGAAAAAGAAGGAAAAAAAGAATTATGTATAACATGTCATGTTTTCTGCGACACAGCTAGTGCCAAGAAACCACCCACTCCAAAAAATGACAAAGGTAAAAAACAAACAGAATGGATATGAATGTGAGATAACCACTAATAGGCACGCATGGCCTAGACTAGTTGATCACCAAAATGCCACAACCACAGTCTGATCAGGAAAGGCCTTGATCAAACTTGGTCAGCTTTTTAGCACTAGAATCCTAGAATACTAGAAGTGCTTTAATTAATTGTTCATAAATTATTTGTTATAATTTCTTATCATTTCCTCCCTTTTTTGCAATGTCCCATAAATGACTCTTCAACCAACATGTTGCTTTGCAACCCATTTAAAGATGCCGCCAGTGGACAAAGCAGCCCTGGAAACACCAAGTCCCCGGCTAGCCAAGCGATGTCCGGAAAGTCTGCGGTTGAGGTCAATAAAGTGAAAAAGGTGGCTGTGGTTCGTTCTTCGCCCAAGTCTCCTGGATCCCTGAAGAGCAGGGGTTCACCTGCTTCCCTGGTGGCAGCCACCCCCTTGCCAGACCTGACGAACGTCAGGTCCAAGATCGGATCCACAGCGAATATGAAACACCAGCCTGGTGGTGGCAAGGTTGGACATGAGCAATTAAAGTTTTACTGCTTAAAGAAAAAACGTGTAGAAAGAACGTTTATCAGAAATAAAGTTTTAGGCCTAATAATAATAACAGCCTAAATGATGTGGTAATTTGCACGGCTCATAAAATGCGTTAGCCTACATAGCTGGATATCGGGGGGGGGGGGGGGGGGGATAATACGAGTGGGTGCCAATTATCAATCGGTAACATTTTCTTTCCCTTTCTGAGTAATCCCAATTATTATTCTGTGTCTCATATATATGTCTCTCTATATTCGCCTCACGTTTTCAGTGACTCCCACGGTAATTACTTACTTCTGCAATTTACAGGTTAAAATTTTTGAAAAGAAGATTGACGTAAGTAGTGTAGTGTCCAAGTGTGGCTCCAAAGACAACGTCAAGCATGTACCCGGTGGCGGAAATGTGAGTAACAGAACAGAGGGGTAAACGTTTCTAGCCTGGTAAACCACCGACCCTCCGGAATACAAATGGGTTTTCCGGAGGGGGGGGGGGGGGGGGGGTGGTTTACCAGGCTAAAACGTTTCACCAGTTTTCAGCAACATGCCTGGAATTACTGGAATATAAACCATGTTTATGTTTTCAAAATAAACTAGTATGTAAACTGTTTTTCAGACTCGCTATTTAATTTCTAATGAACAATCCTATTCCTTCGCATTTTGCAGGTTCAAATCCTTGAGAAGAAGTTGGATTTGTCCACCGTCCAGGCACGCTGTGGCTCCAAAGACAACTTAAAGCACACACCTGGTGGAGGCAAGGTGAGGAACCCAGATAGATGACACAGCTTGAATTTGCATTTCACATGAATATAAAGAAGAAGCGTTGATTAATTTGCTTCATCTATAATAAGGTATTTCTGGGCTCAACTATCCCAAGTCTTAGGGATGGGAATAACGGATAGTTTTGAAACCGGATTGCCAACATCATTATCCGGTTTATTAATAATTAGTAAGGCTGAAATACAACCAGCTCAGTGGCCTTGAGTGTTTCTGCTCTGAGACTGGGAGGTCGGGGTTCAATCCCCGGCCAAGTCATACCAAAGACTATACAGTACAGTATATGGTACCCAATGCCTCCCTGCTTGGCACTCAGCATCAAGGGTTGGATTGGGGGTAAGTCCCTGCGACATACTAGTGTCATGTCCAGGGGGTGTACTTGTACGTCAAGCTGCTAAGGAAACAGGAGATAGGCTCCTGACCTATGGGCCACATGGCTCTGGAAAGATTAGAGAAAAAAAAAGAATGAATCAAAAATAAAAAGTTGATGTCCAGTTGACCCACATGGCCAACCCCAAACAAGAAATACATGTGTAGAAAGAACGTTTATCAGAGATAAAGTTTTAGGGCTAATAATAATAACAGCCTAAATGATGTGGTCATTTGCACAGCTCATAAAATGCGTTAGCCTACACAGCTGGATATCGGGGGTAAATCTGTCTGTAACATTTTCTCTCCCTTTCTGAATAATCAAATTTATTATCATGTCTCTCATATGTCTCATACACCGTCTCGCCTTATATTTTCAGTGACTCCTAGGGTAATGTTTTCTTCCCTTACTTCTGCAATTTACAGGTTAAAATTCTTGAACAGAAGATTGACTTTAGTAGTGTCCAGTCTAAGTGTGGCTCCAAAGACAATATGAAACATGCACCCGGTGGCGGCAACGTGAGTAACTCTAGGGATTAGCTCAACACAAGAATCTTGAGTATCTCTACTGCAGAGACTCTGCAGTTATGTTAATCAAAAACCAACCCTTGGTAATAAATAAAAACATATAAATAAATAAGCAACAGATCTCTGCACCCCACATCCCCCACAACAATCCTGATTTCCTGGTCAGGTCTCACCTCCCTTGAACCGCTTGCACATCCTTCTAAGCTTCAGTTCCTCTCTAGCATAGGTCCTCATTTGCAGCCCTGCTGCCATTGGTTTGCTCTGGGATAACAGTCTCTTTCCCTACATGTGCGCTTTTTCCAGGTACAAATTCTTGAAAAGAAGTTGGATTTAAGCAATGTGCAGTCCCGGTGTGGATCCAAAGATAATATAAAACATGTAGCTGGTGGTGGCAATGTGAGTAATAACTACAGTGTGAACCCACAGCTACCTGCAGTAGCTTGCCAAAGTCCTTCCCTACTGAATGCATCATCAACAAGAAGCAAGATGTCAGACACTACTGCACGAAAAGTCCTGTCTACTCTGTTCTGCCCCTTTTCTGTGACCACAAAGCTCCTACTACTCAATTCCCACTATTAATACCTCCTATTAATATTTACCGGCACAAAGCTTATGAATGTCATGAGCATTACACACTTTCACCTACACTAGGATAACCCTAATACTGTATGTTGTAGATAGAGCAACTGGTCACTTTCTCTTTGTAAGTATTGTGTTCTTAACACAATTTGTATCTTGGTTTTAAGCATGTTTGTTTGCCTTTTAGCTACTCAAGATAATCTGAATATGTCAGTGTTCTGCAGTGACACATGATCAGTGCAACAATGAATGAAGTGTTAATGCTCATGATATAAGCTTGATACCTCATGTCTACATTCATACTGGTCAGTTTTGGTGTGATTGGTGGTGGTAAATATTTATCATCCAACTTGCTGCTACAATAACATGCATGACTACTGTGTGTAAGTCTTTGTACACCCCCCCCCCCAAACTAGTTATGTGAAGTCATGACTTAAAATATTTTTTGACAAAAAAAATCATAATAATACAATCAGCTAGGTATTTGTCATACCGTAACTCCTGTTGACAACTGAACCAAAATCCCAACTCTAATTGTTTTGAAGAGAAGTCTCTTCGCAGAAACAAAGAGTCTCTGTCATCTGGCTCTCCACTGAGCTATTTTCTATTGTAGTGAACAAGAGAGGGATGACCTCACTTGAGACAAAGAGTCTTGTGTCAAGAGACCATTCATCACAGGAGACCCTGTGATGAGCTCCTCAGGTCTAAGGTTGACGTCAGAAACTGCAGTCAGCAGTCAATCCAGTTTGATCATTAAAAAAATTCTATGTTTTATCTGTATGTAATCTCTTAATCTGAAGTTCTAGCAAATCGAGTAAGCTTCATGTTAGGTAGCACACATGCTTTTGTTTTTAGCATTTGTATTGAACTCTGCGAGGTATTTTGAGCTGCAAGGGTTGTTGGGTAGTAGAGAGCAGACAAGGCAGTGCTCCATAGTATGGTCTGCTTCTCCAAACAGGTGGTTGGCCAGTCTTTTAGCCCCATCTGACCAAAGCAGCTCTTTCTCAGGCGGTTGCGTATCTTCCACTAAACCCTTGGTGCTTCTGAGCCAGAAGCACAGGGGGGGGATTCCTTACTGAATTAGAACGGGGGTCATTCTGAATCTTTTCCAACCAGCCCTGGAGTTTGGTTTCTTCTTGAGACGTTGTTAGGGGCTGGTTGATGTCCATGGAGGAGGCGGCGTTCATCACTAATAGCTTTGGGCATCTCGACTCGGGTGGCAACTTCTCATCTGATATCAGCAGTTGCAGGGGCAGGTTGTTTGTGTTGGTGGGTTTCAAGCAACAAGTGATCAGGCTGGCAGCAGGTGTTGCTCAACGGTGGGTCAGGGGGTCACAGACTGAAAAAAGAAAACCCATGGGTTGATCTCCATTTGGAGTTAGATAGATGGGGCATTTTCTAACAGAGAAGCACCAATAAGGCGTTTAGGAATAGGTCTTTTGTCAACCTTTTCTGAAGGAAGCGGTGGTTAATGGTGTCATACGTGGCAGATAAATCAACAAAGATGGCTCCTGTCATCAATTCTTTCTGAAACCTATCCTTGAGTAAGATTCAGAAGTTGGCTCGTTGTAGATTTGCCAGATGGTAATTTGTCTTGTTGAAGGATGATGGCTGTTTCAACAACAGGGGCAAGCCTGTTAAGGACATCTTATATGGGTGGCATAACAGAGAGATCGGGCACAAATCCTTGCTTCCAGCCTTCATCTAGATTTGCTTGAAACCAATGGTCGTTTACTTTGTTTATGAGTATGATATCGGTGTTAACACATGTCTGTGTCCTACCATGTCAAGTGTTTAATTGTATGTAACCTGTAGAAAACTAACAGGTCCCGTGGTGTGTATACACTAGTTCCTCTGTGGTTGCATGCAGGGCAGCTTTACCAGATGAAGATGTATCATCTTCACACCTCAGAAAGTAGTCCACTGAAAGGCTCCGTTTCTCCTCTCTTTATTTTCCCTGCACAGATTGCAATAGTTCACAAGAAGATTGACCTGAGCAACGTTAAATCTAAATGTGGCTCAAACGACAACATTCGTCATAAGCCAGGTAAATAAAGAAATTATTACAATTGCTACAATAATATTTTCAAAGAATGATGCGACACGTTTTGAGCTTGAAGATCAGCTATTTTTGCTACTTTTGAATTTGAATCCTGAAAAGTAACAGTTTTGGACATGTGGCGTTTCCACCCGACGATATATTAGCATAAGCATCAACAAACTTTGTAATAAAGTTACATTTACAAATTACAGTCACACCTGGTATGTTGAATAGTTGCTATGTACCATCACCTTTTACAATTAGGTGGTGGAAATGTCGAGATCCGGAGTGAGAAAATGGATTTCAAAGTCCAATCCAAGATCGGCTCTCTTGACAATGTCGGTCACACGCCAGGAGGTGGAGGGAAGAGGGTAAGTCATCGAAATACTCTCCAGGTTCAAATCACTGTTATTAGCACTAGTATCTCTTAATTTAACTTTATAATGTTCAGCAAATGTTCTCTTGTAGCATGCCCTAAACCTTTGCCTCTAGCCTATTTGGCTGACATTTCGCCAAATAGGCCACTTTTTCTCTCTGTGGCCTATTTCTCTCTTGATGATTATGCTCGTAGCATGACAGTAATACCTAATGTATACTCCGGTGCGCGACACCGGCGAGCTACCATGTATAAATCAGACCTAACAGTACAAGTGGCAGATCAAACCTCGTCTCAGGGTTTTTGTCGCCTCAGTTTTCACTGAAATGCGATGATTCAATGACAAAATGTGTGCAACGCCTACGAACGTGCGGTGCCAGGCCTGCTAGGTGGCTTTGGCTGCCTGATTGCTTGCTCCCCTTCTCTCATCCTTTCCTTCCCAGAGGTTGTCAATCATTGCATGGTCTCACCCCCTCGATCCCCACCCTGCTTATTTCTTTACATTTTTGTGCTTTTCTGTCATACCTAAATAATCGTTATCATACATCTTTGTTCATCTTTCAGTTATCATTCTTCATTATCTTTTATCATTATTATTTTTTTATTATTATTGTTCAAAAAAGCTCGTTTATTTTTTCCAAACTTGACGTGTTGCATTTTGATTTCTGTTGACTCCATTACATGTATTTTGTTGCATGCTTTGGGGCTCCTCTGTAGAGAGAGAAGGGGAAAGAGGCAGAAGGGAGTACCTCCGACAGCCCCTCAAGTGGGGACATGTATGACCCTTCCCCTGCCGTAACCCCCCCACAGTCACCCCAGAACCCCCCCACACCCATCCTGATGAACCCCCTCATAAAGATTGAGGACTCCTGTAAGTACTGAAAAAGCTGTGTTCCGTGGTGTGCAGTCAGGCAGTTTGGCCAGTTATGCCAATAATGGTTTTCTGCATTAATTGTGACAGCAGCAACTTTACAATGGCAAGGCATTTTAATATATCTGTACATTTTAATCTAAATGTACATTAAACACCAAAAGACAGATTTTTTGTGTGGTAAGAAGTAAGACAATAAGACATTTTTGAGCAACTGTGGCTTTCATTGGCTTGGAGTTTACAGTTTGTGTGCGTGTGCGTGTGTGCGCGCGCGCGTGTGCGTGTGTGTGTGTGTGTGTGTGTGTGTCAAGAGCTTTTAGTAGTGATGAATCCACACAAAATAATTACAACGTTCTCTGTGTAATATGTGGTAAAAACAAAACAAACAAAAAAACGATTAGAGATATGATCTCCTGTCAAGATGAGAAAGCAGAAACCATTTTCTATTGTCAAGGCAAGCACACCAGACAGCATGGCCTACCTTTTCCACCAGAGGGTGCTCTAAGTCTCGCAAATGTGTCTTTACTGGTTAACTGTCTGCAGAATAAAGAACAGAAGAATATCCCCAATCAAAATCTCCTGCCTCCTGTAAAGTTCTAAAGGGTGTTACACTGGAATTGGTAAACAAATGCTGTGACTCCATTTTTGCATTTCGTACCTCACCTCAAGCCTTCTCCCATGAGAATGATGTTTCCTCGTTTCAAATATTTTTATCGAGAAGCACAGGATACAAATATAAATGTTCCTTTCAGGTATGTGGATTGCTTCCTTAGAATTATGTTTCCTATGTGACATTTGTTTTGTTTTGTTTTATAGCATCAGATCCCATCATCATTTTTTAAATACATTTCTGGTAAAGTGACACCACATCTACATTTCATGTAAAAAAAGCAATGAATCAGCCCTTTCTAACCTAACCAAACCATATAACATGCCCGTTTCAATACCAGTATCAACAGAAAAGGTGACCTGATATAACACCCACCAAATCATTCTACTCTGATCCCAGGAGTCACGGTATTCACACTAGTCCACCATATTCAGTGTAAACACTTGGTCAATCCCCCAGCAGGGCTCCTCAGAACCAGTGCTTATGTCTCATCCATCCGTATTCCCCCGACCCGCAGATTGAGAGCCACAAGCTGAGCTTCCGTGAGTCGGCCAAGGCCCGCACCGACCACGGCGCCGAGATCGTCTCCCTGGAAGACACGCCCCAACAGCTGAGCACCGTGTCCTCCTCTGGAAGCATCAACATGACCGACGCTCCCACACTCTCCACACTTGCCGACCAGGTGTCGGCCTCCCTGGCCAAGCAAGGCCTGTGAGCGTGCTAAGTTTAACTAAAGTGAGGCCCCTCAGGCGCTCCCACACACCGTCACGTTATAGAGGAGTTGTGATGCCTTCCTCCGTCATTTCACAGGACCTTTTTTAATTTAGCTTACCCCATCACTGTTTTATCCTTCACTAACAATTTGAAAACTGTTGGTATTGTTAGAGGAGGCTTAAAAAAAAAAAAAAAGGGTAAAGAAAAAAAAAGAAGTAGGTCGAGCTACAGTGTTTCTTCTCTCTCTCTTTCTGTGGCCCTTGACCGCTTATCTGCCATTATTTGTACCTTTGTTTTTGTAAGTGTCCCTTTTAAAAGTTGAAGCCCCCTTGTAAGAGCAGAATCCCAAACTTTGCGGTTCTAGAATTTCTTTGGACATTATACCCTGGTAAATCTAATGTCCTATTTAGACTCATGCTCATGTCACAGTGACATGCTAACCCCCTTAGGAGAGTTATGTTTTTTTCAGTGTGCAAATTATCTTTGATGGGCACCCCCTGATGGTTTTTTGATACATAGAAAACGACTTGGGAAACAGAGGGTGCATATTAAAGGGGTTCGCGATTTGTATTGAACATGAAACAAAGCTACAGGGTATGATGAGGAGAGGGGATGTGATGAATAGATGGATTAAAGTAGCGTTATCATGCTTTCTGACCTCACTGCTGTCTCGCGTGCCCCTACATCCACTGCACACCGAGGTATTTCAAAGGTGATCTTCTCTGGACTAAAAGCAACATATAGAATGACTGAAATAGAAAATAGCGGTTTGCGTTGGGCAGTTTTATAATTGTATTCTGTGGATATGCCATGTATTTGATATGGAGAAAACATTTGTAACGTGCCTGCTGCTGTCAAGTGTTAATTTATTTGTTATGTTACTGCTCTACTGTAAATGCGCTAAAGCTTGACTTAAGAGGTGGAAAAAATATATATACTTAGGCACTGCAAGTGTAAATGTCATGGCCAAAATATCCAATGTTTAAAATTAATAAGGAAGAAATTAGGTTTGGTGCGTGATATTCACAATTTCCATTATTAGTGATGACAGTATTAAAAGTCAGCTGTATTTATGTGAACTTACATTCTAATGGGCAGGGAGACAAAAGTATGCTGTTCACTGCAATGGATCTGGTTACATTTATAATCTACATCCTGGCAAACATATTAATAGATATGAATTAATCAACTTGCATGAACGTGGCTGTGTTGAGAAGTTAATAGAGGAGGAATTGGGCACATGCATTGAAAAAGGATTAGAATTTTTGCAGGAGGAATTGGGCACATGTATTGATAAAGGATTTGGATTTTGTTTTAGCAGGAGGAATTGGGCACATGTATTGATAAAGGATTTGGATTTTTGCAGTAGGAAAGTCTCCCTCTGGTAAATGAGTACACTGAATTATTCATGACAGTGAATCCTATACATAAAACAACAAAGCTCATGTATTAATCTTAATTGCCTGTAGGCTGCTTAAGACCAAACTACATTTTCACATGGTTTATGAACTGTATTGCAGAATATAGTTTATAACCATGTACTGTACAGTATATATACAGTATATGTAGCTCTGGCTAAGTTGATGCAGCAAACTCTGAATTAATAAGTATTTCTTTCATTTTAAGAATGTCACAGGCCTGGATTTAATAATGTAATGGCCCTGGGCAGAAACTAAAATATGCGCTCCTTAATAGAAACACTACAAATATACTTCAAATGAACAAAAGCATTGCAATTACACCCCAGTGTTGGTCTTCCCTTATGATGATTCACCACTATTAGAAATCCTTTAATAGCTATCACAATACAAACTTCTTGCATGCACCTCATGTGAGAGGATTCACTCTGCCAAATCACTGTATATCCTATCAATATCTACTTTGTAAATGTCTTAGGATGGACATACTGAATATATTTCATAGACCTAGGTACTATTAGTATATGGAGGGGGCAGATGGGAGATAATCTTAACCACTTAAACCCTCTATTGTTAGTAAAACGGACCTGAGTAACAACTGTACTTGGTCCACTGTTTCCCCGTATACACCACATTTGCCAAAAATAGCCGATCTACAAGCTCCTCTGGCGAATGTTCCCCCAGAATAGGCATGCTGGTGTTCAAGTGGTTAAGGGTCAACTCTTTTCCTATAGGTGGCGATAAAGGCAAACTAAATAAAATGACTTGCATCCCACAATTTGCCCCCATGTGTATGTTTTACAACATATGGCCAAGATGTTAATATTCAGCTGAGGGCTCAGTAAAGAGCAGGCACGAAGGATATATAAGGGTGTGCTCGCATCACAATAATCTGCATGCTAAGTTCTTGGTTATGTTTTTTTTCCATCACTAATAAAACGTTCACCTTAGAATGCAGGATGGATACGAGAGCTACAGTATGTTGTATGAGGGAGGTTAGTCCCAGTGCCATTATTCAAGGTGACATGGTGTAAGGATATTGCTATGGGATGGGCTGTGGTTGTGATTTATTGGTTCTCTCGAATAGTGTAGTACTATTGGGAGAGGGTTTTGGGCAGTAACAAATCTTCCATCACCTTTTGGTTATTTTCTTTCTTTGATGCTGTACAGTTGTGGAAATGTGGTTGTTCTCGTTATTGTGGATTTTATCAATAACTGGTTTATGATGATTCTTGTTGCTGTATATGTGTATTTGAAAATAAACGCTATCAAATCACCCTCTGTACAAGCTGAAAGAGCGGTCTAAATATGTACAGTATATACAAAAAAAGTTGAGTCTGAAACAATTGTGCCAAGTTAAACATAAATGTTTTAATGGTACTATTTACAAAAAACAATTCTGCTTTTGATTAGGTTAACTGCTGCAACAATCGAACAGGTACATTGACATCTTGCTTAACTAGAAAAGAAAGAAAGAAAACTGATTGAATGACTGTGGCATAAAAACACAGGTGTAAAATTATACAACCATAGATTTTGCATAGCAATTAGTTACTTAAGGGGGCAATAGTGTGGTTATGACATTGTGGGGTGGCAAAAACAAAATCTTGCAACAAAGCAGTCTCGAGATCAGATCAATCTGACCTGTTGAAAATATTCTCAGCATCAGAAAATATTCCCTTAATTTGTAAAACCTGAGGTTGGGGTGGCTTCTAGCTAAGTAAGAGCTGCTACATGTTTGCAAGAGAACACTTCTTATTCTTGTCAAGTTGAGCCAGAAAAAAAGACAGAACAAAAAAAAAAAACACCGTCCATTGTTAACGTGCACAATTGCAAATTGTCAGCTGTGTGCACTCACACTGTGGTGCCTTGGGGGGGAGGAACCCTAAATTATTTCCATATATTATGCCATGATTTTTTATTTTATTAACAAGGGGGAAAGGGAGTGAAAATAGCAGATGCTAGAATCCTTCCGTTGCCTGTATTCCTGCCCATGGAAATCTTCTTGTGTGCTGTAATATGACTAGCATTAGCATGTTTGGGGCATGCAGCGGCGCTGTGTGTGGGGGGGCAAGTGCTGTATAGACACCCAAGTCCTCTGTGACACCCCTCCCTGACAGCAAACACCTGGGAGAAGAGGAGCTGGATGCTCTCCATAAGAGATTTGAAAGGAATGATTTATCATTCAAAAAAACAAATAAAAACAAACACAAAGAATGTGTTGCGTTGGAACAGACATAGATACAAATAAAAAAATGTGTCAGGAATGAAACAAACAAAGAACGCAAACCAACAAAACTGGACTTGGCAGTTCAAGAAGTGCTCTGGTGATTTCAGGCGACCTCTTAAAGGGGAGAGGAGAGAAGGACACCACATCCCAAATGTACCTGTTTTTATTTGGATGGGGGCTAAAGGGGGTGGGGGGTAGGATGTGAGGATATTTTTTATTGTTTTGTTATTTGTCACTCCACTAAAAATGTACATGGGAATTACAAGCAAACTAGTCAATAGAAAACACCCTTTGGCCATACTTTGAGGAGTCCGCTACATAGTGCGCTACGAGTGTACACGCCACGTATGAAACACCACTAAGCCCCCATGTACATTGTTTAGCCTACTACAGAAATCATTTTTTGTAACACATTGTTTTATACTTTTTTTCTTTTTTTAACATTTATTCTTTTTTTCTTCCTGTGACAAAAACAAGGTGTAGGGAAAGGCTTCTATCTCCATAATATTCACTAAAAACTGTGAAAAGTATTAGACTGATGTTTGAATATCAAACAACAGGAACCCTTTAACATCTTAACTTCGGTTTGAGGTTCTGCTTGTTAATGCCAGAGAGGAGAGAGGCCCAGGGGTTGGGGGTGTGACCAGGATGGGGTGGGATGGGGGTGAGAGCTGTGACCGGGGCAAAGATGAAGGGGACCTCAGCTTGCAAGTCATTCATCGGTGAGTGGAGGCCTTAAGTTTGGGCCCGTCGTCTTCGCAAGGCAAGTCCATGTCATCAGAATCCATCCTGCTAAAGCCTGGGGCTCTGCAGCCCGAGATGCTGCGCATCCTGTGTCTGATGTGTTCACTGTCCGCCTCGGGGGGCTCGGGGTCGGGGTCTCCTGACATGGGGAAGTTTCGACGCTCAAACGGTGCCACCGTCTAAAAATGGACAAATGCAAAGCGAATACAAAACATTAGACATATTGTAGTTTGGTTCAATTCTCTCTATGTCGGGAGAGACAGAATCTACGAAACATAGCTTTAAGGCCTGTAAAACACTGGAGCAGTCAACACATACCCTTTCCTCAAAGGTGAAGTCTGGCGTGGAACAGCGCGTGTCCTCATTGGACAGCAGGCGGTTGGAGTCCCTGGAGCAGGGTGTGTAGGGGTTGGAGGTGGCATCGGGGCTCGGGGGGCTCATGGGTGACGGCACATAGCTGTAGCTGTAGTCGTGGAGCAGGGGGCAGTGAGAGTCCGGAGAGGCCGGCTGGGGCGTGGGTGGGTTGGTCCCGCACAGCAACGGAGTGGTCCGCCCGTCAATGGACTTGTATGACCTGCCGCGGAATGAGTGAACGCATGAGGGACGTGAGGAGGGTTTGGCGACATGACTTAGAACTGTCCCCATGGTATTTTTGGACATGCATCGTTATGAGATAGGAGGTTAGTTGATGTTAGTCAACAATGTACCTTCATACTTTGTGTTTTTATTACTGATGAAGACTTCTAAATCAACAGAGCATTTTAGTGAATATTCTCTGTTGACATTCAAGGGCTTAATGCAAGTTTTAACATGTCAGTTTTGCGGGATCATTTTAAATTTTATCATGACCCAAACATTTGTCCTCCTATCACTTATGACCATGTAAAAAATAAAGAAAAGGTAAATTTTTCTAGTCTCGGTCTAAGGAGTCATCCATAAAAATAATGTGGTGTGAGAGTCTTTCACCACTTTAGTTCCTCTTAGGATAACTTTCCAAACATGCCATAAAATGGAGGGCCATTTCACAATTTTCTTTCATTAGCAGCATTTGTAGCATTTTGTAGCATTAGCAGAATTTGTGCGGACATACCTGCTGCCCCTCCGCTTAGCGGGGGCCAGGGCCATCCAGGTCCAGCGGGATCGCTCCTGGTCCTCACACGGCTGGTGGAGCTGGACGAAGGCTGAATCTGTCAGGTCCTCCGTCTACACACACACACACACATACATATTTGTAAACTGTACTTGTGAGGACTGTGGAACCTAATGACTGATTTATACTTAGTTGTGCGCTGGTGTTGCACATCCGAAAATATCTACAATGTGTTGTGAAGTTTTAGATCGGCTATTTTCCGTTGCGCAAAACCGGCACACAAGTATAAATCAAGCTTGACCCTTCCATGTACTCCACAATCATTACCTAACCTCACCACTATATGACTTACATTGGATTGCAATGTCAGTCATACTTAAGAAAAGATATAAAACAAAAAGATGCTATTTATTGAATATTAACGTAAACCTGACACCACACGTGTCGAACAAGGCAGATTATTTAGTATTATTAGGGCAGCATATGACAGAGCACAGTGTATGACAAAAGTTTTCAATCTAAATAAATTTAGTTTGTGTGGAACATTTCCGTGGTGAAGTTGAGTGTATACGGTACTTAAAAAGGAGCACAATCCAATGTGGATTCACAAAGAGTCATAATTTGCAAGCAGTGCTTTGAAAAACAACGAAGCAAAGCATGGTCAACACTACAACTCTCTAAAACCACCATGAACGTCACCATGAAATCATTTAGCAATAAATGACAAAAAACACATCACAAAATCCCAGCTGCCAGACCACACATACCTCAACAACGCAAACAAGTGCAGTGCCATATCCGTCAAGACAAACCTCAATAACGCAAAAGAGTGCAGCGCCATATCCATTAAGTTCCCAAAGGCACAAGTAACGACATTAGTCAAGCCATCACCTATCACTGCTAAATATATGGCTGTAATCAACGCCTTTCCAAAAAAAAAAAGATAAAGATGCTAGACAAGAGATACTATGCCTTCTTGTGTTGCATTGCCTGCTTTCTGTTAGGGCTGTGAATCTTCTGCTATCTCACGATTCGATTCCGATTCTTGGGGTCACGATTCCCATTTTTTCAAAACACGATTCTCTATTCAAAAACGTTTTTTTTTCTGATTCAAAAACGTTTTATTTCGATTCAAAACGATTCTTGATTAAAAATCATTTTTTTCCGATTCAAAATTAATTCAGCCCAAAACTTGACACTTCTCAAAAATGTCATTATACAAAAATACTAAAAAAGAAAATGAGAATAGATTCTGAATCGTCCAACATGAGAATCGCGATTCGTATTCGAATCCTTTTTTCCCCACAACCCTACTCTGTCTAACAACAGTCGAGACAGAACTGTACAAAGCATGATTTATACTCTGTGGTATCGCTTGCCAAAAGATCCAAGTCTTCATCTTGACAAATGAAATGGGCGCAATTATGTGACATTAGCGTGTTTTACCATTAAACAGAGTAGCATTGAGGGTAATGTAAAAGTTCGAATGATTACAATTTTGAGTGTCACGACTCAGCAGTATGCCATGTCAGGTTCATGGTGCTACTGTCAGGTGTCAACACGACCTCCATAGAAATGAACGGTTTGACACTGACCATGTGCAAGCTGCTAAATAATCAGACCAAAATGCTCACCTCTCTCTCATTCTCTTCCTCAGTAATGGATTGGGTAAAGATGTCCACTTCTCGCCAACTATCAAAGAAGAAAAACATAATAAGCACAGGGAGTTGACTATCTCCAGCACTGTGTGCCTTATAGTTTATGGGCGTCACAGTCCACATCACTGACTCTTGATCTCAGTGATGTGGACTGTGACTCCCATACACCATTGCACATTCACAGTATTGAGTATTACTCTGCCCTGTTCACTTTAGCAGCCATGTGATTTGATTATTTATGATAGCCAATTGCCATATATAAACTGTACAAGATTATAGCGTCACAAATCTAGTTATGATTCTATTGTATTTTATGCTATTTTGCAAATTAAAATATGTGCCATTTTTCATATTATGACTATTTTTTCTTTTTTATTGTATTTGTATTCTGTCCAAACTGTCGAGGTGGCTCCAAGTACAATGTTGCCACAGCTGTATTGTAAGTGCATTGTAACTTTGAAACATAGAGGTGGGTAAGGGGACTTTAGAGTACATATCACAGTATTTAAAGGGGGAAACCCTAGGCTGATTTTGTAGCTCGTTTTCCGATTGGATGTGGATGGGCCGGAGGGGGGGGGGGGGGGCGGTTAGAGAGGTTGAGCGGACCTGGAGGGCCCCCACATCTCCAGGACAACGGTATCGGAAACACTGAACAATGCATCTGCATGTTTCAAATGTCTTTGTACTTTGTTTATTTAAAATCAGCATTACGGACAAACAGGTTAAAGGGGAAGCAGCTGTTAAAAAAAAATATACCATGACAATTATTTATAGGTGGTAATAAAATGTTCCACCTTATTATCCATCCGCCATTAACATAAATTGATTATGAACGCCACGGTCTCACAGTACACTTCTCTCATGGTAAGTAGGTCATATTATAAGCAACACTCTCAACCAGTCTGATGGTCAATGGTGGAGGTCTTACCTAGGCGTCAGGATTTCTTTGTACTGAAGTTTCTCCACCCGCGTGGTGGCGGCCACAGACATGGGGATCACAATGTTGTTGATGTCAAAGGAGCTCTCACCTCGCCTCCTCTTGATGGGTTGCTGTTGTTGATAGACATTTGAAATACAGTCGAGTCAGAGCATAGCACATAATAAAGCTTGACTAACAACTCTAAACTATAAATGTCCAACTATCCTTTTTCCTCACAAATGACCTCTAAAAAAGTATTCACTAGCTATCATCTTAAGCTCTCAAATTGATTTTATTACAAAGCACCATTTTGTAATTGACACATCATCAAACCTGTGTCATTGATACTTTTATATAATTTTTTTCCATAACTTCAGTGCATAACATTTCTATTAATAACATAACATTTGTGCGACTGCAATATTGGTAGCCTTGCAAAGCCAACCCACAATTTATCTTCACTAAGTTTTATGCATGACTTGCTTTGATATTGGGCATTGTCAATGAGCATAAACCTCAATTACTGGAAAGGCTATTGGAGCCACCTTTTACCAGTCATCGCTGCCTAAGTCATAGATGCTTTATTTGTCCTTGTGGAAATTCCTTTTGCGCCAAGCAGTCATGATTTTGTATTGCATTTTTATACTTGGACGGTATAGGTAATATGTGACATATTTAAACATTTAGAATACCATCATAACATGTCTATGTGATGCAATGCAATGCAAAAGTAGCTACAGAGGACGTTGTCTTCCATTGAAGTTCTTTATGGTACATTATGTTCTCACACATGTGTGAGAGAAACCATTTGGGAAGTACAAATATCCAAACGGTATAGAACAGAGACAAAGGAGTGTTTCTAAAGGAGGAAAAGGTTTGTGACTATGTCGAGGCACATTCCCATTTCAGATGCATTTCAAAAGGACAGTTTTGTTTCTATGGCGGATTAGATTTTTTACTTTGAACAGAAAAATACTCAGGCGAGCAAGTGGTCGCCTAAACCTTTTGTGACAGCAAGTGTTTTAGGGGAATTTCCTCTCAAATAAACAACGTTGCGTGTGCCCTTACAGGTGTATTGGAGACACTCTGACTGTTGAGTCCGAGTGGCGTGGAGTTCTCAGACGAGGTGGACAGCTGGCGAGTAAGGGGGCTGTGGAGGGATGAGTGCATGTTGGCCAGTGTGGCGCAAGGGCTGCCTGAGTCCAGGAACAGCTTGGGGGAGGCTAGAAGACAAAAGGCAAACCAAATTGCATTAGAGTGTTGCTCCACTTATTTGAACCATGATGAAAACCATCACCTTGTACACAAGCAGATGACTGGATTGACGCAGGGGTTAAAGCTACAATAGCAGGAGACATACTGCAGTGATTTAAGATAATACAATCTTTTGGATAGGTGTGGTTTTCTCCCCAAACAGTACACCGTGAAAAAGGCCAAGGCTTAAGCAGGACTTTTACATGGAAAAGCATCACTCACGATCAGTCCTGTCCAGAGAGTGCTCTCGTAGTCTTTTGCGGCTGAAGCTTTTGTCGTAGGGTCCCGAGGGGGACGGCAGGGCATGCAGGCGTTCCGTTTTGCACAGGGCCGGGCTGTCCAGCCTGGCTGTGCTCAGGACAGCACTGCTGCTACTGTCCAACGTTCTGGGCTTCTCAGATCGGTTCTTGTAGTGGCCAAGCCCTGCAGGGAAGACAACAGTCAGGTCATGAGAGGAAACTATTCCGTCCCTCTGACTTTAGAGGGACCCTTTGACCCTGTTTATTCGAGCTGCTGCCTGTAAGTATGTCAAAGGAAATGAGCTGGTAATGACCACTTGAGATGAAATCTCTCATGCTGAACGGGTCAAAAGCTGTGTTGTTGCAGACACAGCAGTGCACTTACTGACTGCCATGAGTGAGTTGGTGAACTTGTGCTTCTCTTTGGAGGAGGACAGCTTGTGTTTGAGGGAGAGCTTCTTCAGCGGCTTGCTCCGCTCCAAGGACTTGGTCTGCCACTGGGTCTTCAAGACCTGCTGCAGACGCAGGCCTACACACACATCTAAGGAACACACACACACACACACACTTATGAGATTACTCTATTACTTATAGTAAAATACTTGGACTGGCACTGGAATATAAGAGCAGTAGGTGGGTGTCGAACGTCTCTACCCTTTGAGCACTGATTGAATCACATTAACAGCACTAAGAATCAAAATGGACCAAGCATTTGGGGCCAATGGATCCTTTTCACAGCAGCCATTTTGACAGGTCAATACAGCTGAAGGTCCATTCATCTATCTTCAACCGCTTATCCAGAATCGGGTCGCGGGGGTAACGGTTCCAACTGAGATTTTCAGTCTTCCCTTTCCAGAGCAACATTAGCAACTTCCTGGGGGGATCCTGAGGCGTTCCCAGGCCAGTGTGGAGATATAATCCCCCCTTCTGGTCCTTGGTCTGCTCCGAGGTCTCTTGCCAGTGGACGTGCAGTGAGGACCTCCATAGGGAGACGCTCGGGAGGCATCTGTACTAGATGCCCGAACCACCTAAGCTGGCTCCTTTCTAAGTCAAGGAGCAGCGGTTCTACTCCGAGTCTCTCACGGATGACTGGAGTTCTCACCCTATCCCACACTTCATGACCATAGGTGAGAGTAGGAACGAAGATTGCTCGGTATATCGAGAGCTTTGCCTTCTGGCTCAGCTCTCTTTTCGTCACAACAGTGCGGTACAGTGACTGCAATACCGCTCCGGGTGATCTCCTGCTCTATCCTCACTCGTGAACAAGACCCCGAGATACTTAAACTCCTTCACCTGGGAACAAATTCTCGTTCCCTACCCGGAGTGCACAATCCATCGGTTTCCTGCTGAGAACCATGGCCTCAGATTTGGAGATGCTGATCAGGTATTATGTTAATTGTGGCTGTTTCATTTAGGTGTTTCAGTGTGCCAGCATCAGGAGCTGTCAATGCTGTCCGTATCTGCTGTAAAAAGGGTCCATTTTCCATACTTTACAGCTACTTGAAACCACACCAAAGAGATTAAAAAGTTGGCTCTGCCTACCCTTTTCTTATTTTTTTTGTGGCCAGAACAAAGAATTAATACTCAAAGTACACAACCTATAGATTAAGACGATCAACATCTTCATTAAGTTACTACATAAACTTGAGTGCAATCTGTCCATGCATGTACACATTTAAATGACATTGATTACAGACCCATGCCTTAAGGCATATCACACAACGAAAACATAAGCAAATGTTTTAAATGCTACAGACAATGTGCCAGCGATTGAGGATAGAACCGGCAGACGATAACACACCGGTACCGAAGACATAGCATTGGCTTTGATCTACCTCCGTACATTACAAACATGGGTACTGAGCGACCACATGTAAGTCTTGGGGGGAGGGGGGTGCCTACCCTTTTCTTGAATGTGTTTTTTTGTGTCCAAAAGATAATAATAAAAACAAAACTGTAAAAAAAAAACTGTAAAAACAACTTGCTAAGAGTTATCTTTCCAATGACATTGGAGGACATGGTGTTGTTAATGTTTAGACAATAAATTGGCTAGTTGACAAGAGGTCCTCAGACAAACACTGATGGACCACATTGATTGAGTAGCATAATTTCAGGATAAGTTTAAGCTTCTTCAATGGGGGCATCCTGCCCATGTATACATTTAAACTTTTTTGTTTTGTTCTTTTGGGCATTTTTCTTTTTTATTGACAGCGACAGTGGAGAGAGACAGGAAATGCAGAGACCGAGTAGGGGGATGACATTCAGCAAATGGTCCGACCAGCCAGGAATTGAACTGGGGACCCGCTGATAAGAGCATTGGGACCATGAGGTATGCATCATAACACTCGGCTATCGGGTTCCCTGTATACATTTAAACTTGTAGTAGTTAAAAATTTGTTAAATGAAAAAGTGGTTTATTTAGTCTTTACACTTGACAAAGTAAGGCCACAAAAAAAAGTACAGTTTTGGTTTCAGTAGTGAATCCCAAGTATCACTACAGAAAGATTCCTAACACCACCACGCCCTATGACTTTTGTATTATATCCCTCTCTGACTCAAACTGTTAGTGGCCACACCTTTGGCTTTTTAAATTCTCCTCTAGAAATAAAACAGGAAAGAACAGTTTGAACTTCGATCTCTGTGTGGGTGGGTTGGAGAGAGAACTGTACTGTAACACTGACCGTCAGGGAAAGAAAGGATGGGGTGAACGCCTGAGTCCAGTCTAGACAGGCGCTCCAGGGTGGGGAGATCGTACTGGACGTCCTCCTTGGAGGTGGGCCGGCCACCGCACATGACACAGCTGGAGTTGACCCTGCAGTTACATTGGAGGCAGCTGCTCCGCTGGGCCTATAGGGGGCAGTAGAGTAGAGGAAGAGTGGTAAGAGATAGGGTAGAGCACCATTTTACCAGCACAACTTCACAATACCCACAACTGACTTTCTTTTGGGCAGTTTTTCCTTTACTTAGTAGATAGTAGAGACAGGAAATCAAAAGGCAGAGAGGGAAGGACACAGTTCACCAGATGGAACCAAACTGTCAGCTACCGCCATGGCTCACAAGAGGTCAACTTTTACATAACCGTACATAATACAGCATCACAACACTTGCTAGAGCTGCACACAATCCATTTTAAGAACCAAATGCCAATACTAAATATTTGATGTGACATCTTGTCTAAACTTCCTTTAATCACACATTTTCAGAACTGTATAATAATCATGTTTTTATTTACTGCTGCAGCAGATTACAAAATCTAAATATTTGTTCTCCTTTACTTCATTTAAGGACCACTTAATCTATTCTTAACACATTGCATGCCAATCGCGTAGATCTACGCGAACCTAAATAATAATACGTAAAGTGGCCTTTTTTTCCCCTCTCTCTCAAAGTGACACATTTCATTGTAGCACTCTCGCAGTGACACATTTCATTGTAGCACTCTCTTGCAGTGACACATTTCATTGTAGCACACCCGGATACGGAAATGACGTCAATCGAAGATTTCCGTTCCCATCTGCCGCCGCTCTAAAGCTTCCGCTAAATCGCCATTATCTCTGTGTTGTTTTTCTCCGCGCTGAACGCTGTTTGAAACGGGTTTTAGAAACTGCGACTACTGCAAAATGGAATGTCGCCGATTGAAAATGTCTTCTCTGGGCCACTCACACAACTACCCTGTGTGTCTACAAACAGTTGAACACGCGATCATAAGGTATTTAGCGAGGTCTGTGGCGAGGTGAAAAAAACAAAAAAAATAAAATAAATCGCTGGCAGTGGTGACGAGTACATTATGATATTAAACTCTGGCATGGAATGTGTTAATGGGAAACAGCTAACCAGAAAACATTTTGTATCACTATCCGTTTAACTAATTACCTGAGATATTTAAACAATTATTAAAATATTGCATTGTAAATTGTGACTCTAGCAGTGTCACACAACCGTGTGCAGTTCTAAGACTGGATGATTTAGCACATGAATTAGTTCTACAAGTGCTTCATTCTAATATATGGGATGCACAGTGTCTCCACAGAGCGCAACAGTAGTGACCCCTCTCTCTCCCCCCCTCTCGAGTGGCCATCATTTTCTATTGAGAAAGGGACAGTGAAAAGGACCCATATGAGACCCGTACACTGTCGCTCATGCGTGCGGCTTCTCTATTGTATTATAGGATAGGACATTTAAACCCAGATATGTTTCACTTTCTTTTTTTTGGTTCGTATTTTAAAATAAATAAATGGTTTTACATTGAAAACTGTAGCTGATAAACATACAGTACATCTAGGAAACCACAAGGTAGCGAAAAACATTTCCAGAAAGACAAATGATCGTTCTCTTGAATGCATTCAAGAACTGACATCAGTTGTAGTATATTAAGTATGATATAGCTGCTTAGGACAAGGCTAGACTAGTGACATGCACTGCAATGTTTGTATAAATATGTAAACATGACACTATGTTTAACCACTATAAGTAAGTAATTTTAACCACTCACACTATCAAGTGGCCACATTTACCAAAAATGTCCAAATGCCCTCTAATCAGCATGTACTCTGCTGCCTTGATCACCTCTTGTCAGATGAACACAACTTTCTAAACAGAAGTCTATTTGCTATAGACACACGGGCACCTACAAATTCACACCCACAATTGAGACAGCGCACCCACACTGGGTAAGGGAGAACGGTGTACTGCAGGCCAACCCATCAAAGCCACTGAAATTCTAGTTAGACACTGAGTAAGCCTACATTTAAAATAATCCTACATGAACTGGAGATGATATAGATTTGAATAAAAATCTTGTTTCCATATGTATGGAGTGTCTTCAACATATCTTCTAGTTTTCTCAATAGATGTTTCACATTTAATTTGCCACTTGAATGGGTTACCCATAATGTTAACAGAGTAGAGGAGACGGCAGACGGCATTTCAGTGACATCACTGTCCTTACGAGCGCCGACTTTGAAGAGGGGAATTCTCAATTCTACATCCGAGCCCGACTGACTTTATTCATGTCTATATTTTGAACTCGCAGGCTTAAATACATTTTCCACCTACCGCGGAGCTCCGAAGGCATATGAGAAATTAAAACGTATGTTTACCGTTGTTGTATTAACTTGCCTGAATGTAGTTATAATGGGAAATAAGCCAACTAAATGGAGGAGTGACATATCCGGACATTTTCGATTTGAGATGGCAGGTATGTCAAATTAAAAAGGACAAACTAAACATATGGGACACTTTATTAGAACACAAACAAATCGCTACAGCCTCAGTAGTCAACCAGTAAAAATACGGTATTTTATGTTGCCTCTCATATGGATTGCACTGACAGCTGCAGTACACCGTGCTCCCTTACCCAAAGTGGTGGCGCTGTCTCAAGTGTGGGTGTGAATTTGTAGTCACCCACAAGTCAGTTATGATGCTGTATATTCATTGGGGCAATCATGGTTGCAATAACAGGGGATATTGGAACACCAATCAATGTTTCAACCAAGCAAAACTCTCGTCTGCCTAGTTAATTATGTGCAGAATTGATCCGAGACGTTAAGTCGTTCATGTAGCTGAGTCATTCCCTCAATCCAAACACTGACATCCCTTTTCCATTCCTAACCATTTTTCTGAATGTTGATGGAAAATGACACAAGTTCAAGGAAAAGATTTAAAGGGGCGTGAAACCCTAGGCTGATTTTGTAGTTTGTTTTCCACTTCAGGTTAAAACCTACAGCAGGGTGAAAACATGGCATAACACTGACATTATTCACCTGTTTCCTAGGCTGTGTGTTTTCCACTTCCTGTCGATTTGATCCAATGAAACTGGTCAGATGACCAATAATATCCAATGAAATCGACAGGAAGTGGAAAACACACAGCCTAGGAAACGGGTGAATAGTACCCAGTGATGTAAGCAACACAGCTGAAGCTAATCAAATTAATAACGGGTGTGCCAATACCGTCTTCATGCTTGCACATTGGCATGCCCTTGGCTCTGGACACACCTAAAAAAAATCTAACACTCATTATTCATTTGCTTGGTGCAGCTGTGTTGCTTACAAGTCTGCCATGTTTTTAATCTGCTGTAGTTTTTAATCTGCTGTAGTTTTTAACCTGAACTGGAAAACAAACTACAAAATCAGCCTGGGGTTTTATGCCCCTTAAAGAGAATTCCTGAGACATTCGGAATGATCTTACTCTGGGCTACGTAATCATGTGACGTAAGCTGCAACGTTCTTTTCTTCTTCTAGGCTCTTCTAGGCTCAGATGACAGACATTCTGGCATTATGCCAACTAGAATAAAAGGTTATTTTCTGTTCATCATTTACCTAACACAAAATAGTACACACCCAATAGGCCTACACACCCACCCCCACACTAACTATCCATCTGTCTCTCTTCTGATGAATCAGTTTTTCTCCTGCATCATGTGCTCCCATAGTTTCCCTAGTGCATTCTTTCCGAGTCATTTCATGCAGGTTATAGTTATAGGTGGCCAACCCACTGCCAAATTAGAAGCAATTAGAAGTACAGTGCACTGAAATAAAGTGTTATATACACTTGACACCACAGAAAAATACTACAATAAGGAAGTTACTAGATAATAAATAATAGTTCAACAGTCTAGTATATTCCATTTTAACTAGCAGGAGCAGCACTGACTGTTTAATAGACAATTTGATTAGATGCGCACATCCATATCACCTATTGATTCAGTTTACTTGAGCACTATTTGCAGTTCACGCCAGTGTCTCAGTAATGTGACGAGGCCTGACCCCTGAAAGTCGGCGATTTGAATAGTCAGTCGTGACCCCCTCAGTCGACACAAATTATTTGATTCGAGCATTCAGTGTTTTTTTTTTTTACCATATCTTCCCTTTATAGCGTCAGTTACTAGCTATGGTGTCATGTACTTCCAATTTAGTCTCTCTACTTCCTGTAAGTATACTTAAAAATAAACCAGTATAGACTAATCATATTAAGAGACTGTCATTAATAAATCTGCCGTTTTTAGAGTAAATACGATTTCTGCCGAGGCCAAGCCATCGTGACAAGGAAGGTTAAGTTCCTTGCATCATGACGGGATGTAAACAAGAATGCACGTGGATTATACCCAATAATTTGGATATGAAACTGATTTAAACAATGTATATACTATATGCAACTAACAGTAAAATCGCGATCTCGATATTGGATTCTCAGTTAAATGAACATGATCACCCATAGAACATTCCACTGCAAAGCAAATCAAGCGATCAATAAAGTTTTGCATTTAGGGCCTGAGTTGCAGTGCGGGATAGCAGGGATTATTCGATTCCCACAAATGTAGCACTCACATTCAAACACCATCTTGAGTCTTCTGTGCACTCTATCTCCCTCTCTCTACAAGGCTACAAGCCCCCCTCTCCTTCCACTGGCTAATGCTTATTTATACTTTGTCGTATGATATAGCAGATCTGCAAGCCTGCGACACATTTGAGGTGGAAGATCAGCTATTTTCGGCACACAACACCTTCGTGTATTATCAATTAAAATGTGTTGACGCAGATGTTACAACACTTCAACTAGTGAGGTTCAAGAGTTTTATTCACATCCATCATGCAGGTACTATGAATGGAGTGAAAAACTATTTTGCTTATAGGAGATACACCAACGTATTTAACAGTAGATCAAAAATAATTGTGATAATCATTTTGGCCATAATCGTGCTGTCTTAAGACAGACATGAGTTATGACGGGCCAGCAGACCATTTATAAGCCAATATCTTAGGAATAACCACACAACTCAGTTAACACCTTGGAGTTGTGGTGACGGTCTTTTAATTTTAGAAATGCCCAATCTGTGTGCTGTCTTTTAAAGCTACAGTCCATGACCTATTTTAATGAATAAAACGTTATTGTAACGAATCCGTATTGTAGAGTATGTTAATACAATATAACTTACTAGTTCATCTGCAGTGATTAGAGGTGGTTTCCCTACTCTTTTACAGAGACATTTCGACCCCGGTGTCAGGTAGGACACCTACTGGTTGACAAATGTCAATAAAGTTATTGTCCCAATTGCGCTGCCATCTTTATTGTAGTCCAGAGGACTCTGGGCATCATTGCAAATATCTCTCTCTACAGGGAGAGGGAGACAACGGACATAAAACATATGGATTGTACCTTTAAATATTGCTGGAGCGAGAAATTGTGGAACAGGATATCCAATTTCCTTACATTAAAATACATATACCGGTAGTTGTGTATCGCATGCTAAAGGAAATAATAAATTAAGCACTGAAGCACCTTTCCTAAGCAATAATAGAACTCAACTAGGTCTTATCATGGCTGCCGCTGATGTCTGTCCAAGACATTTAACCATTTTAGGAACCATCCTAACAAATGAAGAAATAAAAAGACAATTTGACCACAGCCTTTGTGATTTTCCAATAACATGTGATTAACCAATCAACATGCTCCATCACTTCCTGTTTGAAGCCCTGTACAGAACTTTGTACTTATTGAGAGGCAAACTCAATGCATTCATTTCAGGTATGATCAAGAGAACACATGCATGAACACACACACACACACACACACACACACACAACTGACCTTGCCGTTGAGGTTGGGCACAGTGTTGGGCTGGATGAGGCGCCGCCGTCGACAGCCCATGAGAGGTCGTGTGCGAGCAGCAACACACGTGCTGTCGTAGCCGGAGGGTTGTTGGTGCTTGGTGTCAGTGCTTTCTGTCATTCTGATGGAAGAACCAATAGGACAGTTTCAGCCGCAGTTGTCAGTCTCAAAATCTCATAATAAAAAATG
This sequence comes from Gymnoscopelus braueri, assembly GCF_963280865.1. Classification (NCBI taxonomy): domain Eukaryota; kingdom Metazoa; phylum Chordata; class Actinopteri; order Myctophiformes; family Myctophidae; genus Gymnoscopelus; species Gymnoscopelus braueri. Next base: position 25,295,102 of record NC_137617.1, read on the forward strand.
ATGTTCAAGGAATTATGCTTCCAATAACCTTCTCAGTGGAGAAGAAATTCACCTAACGCTGGGCACCTGTCACTAAAATACGTTGTGCCAAGCAATTGTGCAATGCGTGTATACTGTACTCAGATGTCACATCAGGACAGAATAAAATGGCAAGAAAAAAAAGAAAGAAACCCCCCCAGAAAACAAATCAAAAACCTCAAAAACTAAAACTGCAACTATACGTGGTATCACACAAGCACAAATCCTTTCCTTCTATTCGTTAAAAGCCATTCCCTTTTTAAACCGTACTCTGGCAACAGCTGAGAGAATTTAGCATTAACAGTGTCACCTGTTGAGGACACCGTTGACTGGGCGGCCATTCTGACCCCTCCAGGGGCCAAGCTCTGTTGTGGTGACGTGGGCAGTTACTGTGTGCTCCAGACGCTCTGAACTACCATCCTGGACAAAGAGATAAGACCTGCCGGTTAGACTACACCCAATGACAACCAGTGACAATGTGGGCTGACAAACAGCACATTACAAAAACCTGCCTGCTTGAAAAGAGCAACAGCACACAAAGAAAGGTCTAATTTTGTCAGCCCCAGTATTTATATGAGCAAATCTCTCTCTCAGCGGTAAAAAGAAGATAAGGCATCCGAGAATGAGCCACAATCAGACAGTTTGATATCAACAGCTTGGCTCCTCCATGTATAAGCTTTGTAGAAATTAGAAAACATACATGATTTTCACACGTACAGCATCTACAGTATTCCCCCCCCCCCCTCCTGCCCAGAAACAGGTTTTAGCAAACAGGTTCTACTCATCATCACATCTTTACAAGTTGGATACTTTAAATCTTTACTACAGGGTTTGTCTGTATGTTCACACAAAAGTAGACCAATCACAGCCTATATAATATGCTTTTGTAACAATCGTATATATATATATATATATAGATATATATAGATATATATATATATATATATATATATATATGTTTTTGTAACAAACTTATATATAATATGTATTTGTAACAAACATATATAACTGCTGTAACAGAACAGACTAGCCCTGATACAGGCCCAGACCATTTTTGATTTGATTCAAATGGGCGAATTTGGGCTATACGTTTGAATCTGGCACCTATTTTTCAGACATTGTAGAAGGACGGAGGCCACTTCGTTATTAGACTTGTTTTATTCAGCCTTTGTTTAATGAGGTAGTATCTGCCATTAAAACAAATCTAAATCCCTAAATCCTATGAAAATCGGATTCAGCAATAAGTAGCAAGCCGAAATACAGAGCAGCAGGGGGTATATCTAAATATATCCTGAGTGAAACAAAGAGATAAGACACCTTCTAATGAATTACATTCAGATGGAGCACAGTGCAAACCCCTTTCGCTTGATTCAAGTCTGATCTAAACCTTTGACGTTGACAGCAATTACCACCCTGTACACTGTACAGAAATCTGATAACAAATGAGGAAGCCTACAAGGAAGTCTACAACCTGGGCATTCAATGTCTTTACAGTCAATACAAGTCTTTACAATAAAAATGTCAGTGACCTACTGTCTTAAGGCACAAACTAAGGCAGTGACCAGAAATACAACAGTTTCCTTCACTTTGTTCACAGTACGAATAGAACACTTTGTAGTAACTTTAATTTCACCATTCAATGAAAATCTTTAGTTTTAACACAAAATGAGTTGTGAAGGGACAACAGCAGGCAAAGTCCTGAGAGCATTAATGTGCATTAAACTGAGTGCTTCGTGGCTACATGGTAATGAAAATCCTTCACGGTGAACCATGAATAGAAAGGAGAGCTAACGCAGGGCCGTATGGTAAACAAAAAGTCTGGGGTTAAACCTGATCTCTGTGCTTAGGTTGGGTGCAGATGACAATACGTTGGGGACAATTTTGGGCCCAATTCGCCTCTCCCAATAACCACAGGTCTGTTCCCATTTTTTTTTTTCTGAACAAAATATCAGCTAAAATGATTAGGTAGTGCAAGGTATTTACAATGCAGACAGAACTTTAAACCCCACAATCGGCTAAGAGTTGCCCCAATTTCAAATCGGTTGTAGTGAGGCTTGTAGAATTATGACAACACTATATGAATGCTTATCCCATTAAGACCAGGAAAGCATCCGTGTCATTTTTAGATTTCTTTGGCTATTCAAAAATAGCAGATATACAAGCTCATAGTGCGGCACTATGAGCTTGTAGATCTGCTATTTTCTTTTAATCGTGAACATTTTTGTAAATCTTTGAATATATATATTTTTAAAGCGAACATTTGTAACTCAAATCTTTGCTTCTGGGGATTCTACAAATGTCTTCTAAATCCTAACAGTATTTAAATCCTAACGGTACATATATTTGGCCGCGGACCGCCATCTGAAAATATTTTGTTTTAGGGACCCCCAGAAACAAAGATTTGAGTAAAATTTGTTTGCTTGAAAAGATATAAAATATATTCAAATAATTGACAGGATTGAAATCTGCCATTATATGAGGGGTCTTCAATGTTTTTCGGGACACCTCTAATGGGCGCCAAGTATTACCCGAGTGTTTAGAGCCTCTGCCTTCATCTCTGGCGGACCGGTAGGCAATGTGCTGGGGGCCATGCCGCCCAACTCCACTGAGCCCTGTGGAACAGAGACCCTGGGTTAAGACTTTAATCCACACGCTGACAGAAGTCACCGCATACGTAACCGACCACAAACATTCAGATCAATTCTCAAAAAATGAATCTCCTCAAAACATTTTGATTTCTGCCCTGGTTCCTTGCTTGTGCTGAACGTACAAACGTTGACAGGTTCAGGCCACTGACCTTGCTGGCACGGATCTGTCTGTAGATGTCCGTCTGCTGTCGGATGCGGTACTCCAGGTCCGAGATGTGGGCCTGGAGCCAGTTCCAGTGGCTTATGATGGCAGCTCTCTCCACCGTGTAGCGGCTCTCCGCCCGCTTCCATCTGATCAACACACACACACAATGGACAAAATCACACAGTTAATGGGTGAACAGATTTTGTGTCTGCAATGGAACTGAATAAGTGAACGGACATATATGAGCTGAGATTATGAAGTCAGATTAACCATAGAAATAAAAGTATTGACTTTTCATAGCAGTGCTGTACTTCCATATCAAACACGGAAGAAGTAATTGCATTAATGCATTTGTTTGGTATGAAGCCGTGTTGGTCATGGCATCAACAATCAGATCCCACAGCCAAGTAGGTGACTGGGGAAATGCAAGTAGGACACTTATGACCTCTCAATACTTTAATATTTATGGAATTAATAGTTTATATAAAGTGCTTTTTTTTTACAAATAAAGTAAAGTAAATCCTGTGTTAATTACAATCTATTAATATCCAGTAGTGTTTCGGTATGATGACTGGGATCTACTGGAAATTGCAAAAGTATGAAACATGATAGATGCACCCATCTTTAAAACCAAGAGACCCCCATCTTTCACACCGTATTATCAATCGCAAAACGATTGGATATTCAGTCAAAGCGGTCTATTTGGGGCAAAGTATTGGCCAGCAAGCCTCCAGGCATTTCCCCTGGCGGACTGCAGAGGTCAGTGACTAAGAAAAGTGTCCAGCAAACACGACACTACTGCAGCCAGCCTGAAAGCTAATAAAATCACAAACTACGACAGAACAGTACATTATGCACCCACCGCACAGATTACAAAATAAGATCGGTTCCATTAGGCAGATATTTTACAGGGCAAGGAACACAGCCCAGCTAGAGCAGAACACTCCATTTTACCAGTATAACACACTGAATGGGCATTTCAAAGGCAGACGGGAGAGGAAAATGTCTGCTCATGCACTGTGGAGCTATGCCCGCAGAGGGCGCCATTTCATCAAAATAGGGGGCCGCACTGGCCGCGTAGGAACAATGAAAATAATGAGTCAGATGGCAGACAAAGATAGAACTTGCACACACAACCCTCCCTCCCCTTCTCTCTGTTTTCAATTTCAAGAGCTCCACCAGGATGGAGGAAGTGAAAAGGGCTGCAAGAGGAGGATGGAGCGAAAGAAAGAAGGAAGCAAAGGGAAGAATGGGAGGAGAAAGGGGACAGGAAGACTCTGCCAGCCCAGAGAGCCGCAGACTGGCTTTAAGAGCGATCTATAGGCCGCAGGGCTCTGAACGAGGGAGGTGGGGGTGGGGCTGGAGAAACTGGAGCAGTATGACAGTCACTGGGATGCCTCCAATAATCCAACTAGGAATCCTGCCTTACTGCCTCAGAAGGGGCATTTTTTACGGTCTGCTTTGTTGCAGGCGGCAGCCAGGCACTAAAGAGCCATTACTTGCATGAAAACCACAGTGATGCATTCTTCTTCAGTTTCATTTCTATTCACTCACTTATTCAGTGACTTGTTCAGCTCATTGCCTCAGTCACACAGGAACACAAATTCAAGGACACTGCTGTATAAGCACACTGGATCCCGCAGTGTGGTGTATTTCTGTAATGCCAACCTTAACTGACTCTAAGCTCGTCTCGCCAAACATACATAGGGGGAGGATGCAAACAGATGTCGCAACCTTCTTGGTCACGCCTCTTGACAATCAACTGGATCAATGCATCTGCATCTCATTTGAGTGTGTCCTGTCCATAGAGGGATCCTTCTCTGTACAGGGGTTTTATACAGGAAAATGTATTCATGTGATATGGAGGGGGTGGTCACATGAGCTTGCAAGTATCCTAAATACATCGCTGTCTGAGGCATGGACAGAAATGCCGGACCCAGTATTGGCCTGTTGACGAGGCTATGATGTGGTGGAGAGGTCACAGACAAGGGACACAGTAGTGGTGAGGAAAAATGCTCACTGAAAGTAGCATGAGTGTGGTTTAAGGGTATAAAAGAATTTGCACAGGAAGAGACTAAAAGACAAACATTATGAGTCCAGTGACGTTAACAGAATGGTGGACGACAGTAACACAGGGAAATCCCCCTCCTTACACAAGGGGCTAGCTCCCACACACAGACACCCCCACCGACTCCAGCACATATTACCCCCCAATAGCCAGCACACTATCTACCCCCTTACTCCCATACACAAAGCACCAGCAGCAGTCCCTATGGCCTCAGTTTTTCATTCGTCAGCACATTCCCCATTGTGGCGCTTCTCTGGACGCAGCACATATGTTCGGCAGTACCAGGCGTTCCTATACCATACCAACCTGGCTAAAATCAACAATGGCCATAGCCCAGCACTCCTACAAAAAGCCAACAGGCCCCTAGGGTTGAAAGCAAGCCAAGTGAGCTGAACGAGTCAACACCTGATATACAAGGACCAGCTTTCCAGTGGAAATCTACTACCCTGAATAAAAAGGAGTTCTCATAGTAAACGTCCCTGGAAGCCTTTCCGTCAGTCCCTGTAAGCAGTTCTGTGATAACAGGAAACTAAAACAGAATGTGTACCTTTGTCATACATGTTACTTTAACTGGTGATGTATTGTCACCAACAGCTAGGCCTATTCAGCTATTTGAATTAGGGATGCACCAAAAATTCGGCCACCAAAATTATTCGGCCAAATGCCCAATGAGTGAAATTATAATATTCCGAAACAGGATGTAGTAATGCTGTGACACCGTAAACAACAAATCTGTATTGAAATCAAAGAAAAACAACCACTTGCCATTTATAAACAGTGCACACTGACGGTCTTTGAAACAATGGTGTGTACCAGAGCCATATGGTCTGTGTGTAGTCCACGTTGAGTGCACATGGTCACGCTAGCCTCTCGTCAAACTAAACAAGCCATAACACATTCCACACGTTCATAACATAACATGGTCTTTGAAACGCCGATGTGTAGCCAGAGCCATGGGTCTGTCTGTGTGTAGTATACGTGAGCACGAACTGTCACTCATCTAACAAGGTAAAAATCCGTAAATCGTATCTCTGTACTAATTGCAAACTGTTAATAAAGTATTCAATCAAACACATTCCACGTTCATAACATGAAAAACAATGGCGTGTTTCCCGCGATTCAAATTATGTTTATTTGAATCCATCCGGTGCGAATGTTAAAACGATTCAATGCCAGACAAACAATAACAAAGCATTAGGGATATGGACAGGTGAACAACTATGCACTATTGCTGAGTTTAAGTGACACTAGACCATACCCGTGGGGGGATATGCGCACATGATTTGGCAACCCGGGAGCCAGCAAACACAAAAATGCTAATAAACAGCTGACATTTGGGGAAAGCGAAAAACGGGCTTCGTTGTTCCGTGCACATGGTAATGGTCAACGTCTGTGTGCAAATGCAGAGCAATTGCTCCAGCCACTGAGGAGAACCGGGCAGAAGAGTTTTTGGCCTCACCGCACAGAGCTTTGTCGAATTATAGGAGCATTGATGGGTGGACAGCAGAGTGACCATTAGGTTAGTAAACACACTCAAATAATAATAATAATGAAAATCAAACAAATCACATTCTGTGGTTTGGTATTCGGTTTCCAGCCATGTTTCCTCATTTTCATTTAGGAGAATTTGAATATTGTTATATTGATAGGTCAAATCTGCATCCTCTGCATGTCTAGCTTTCTGACGCTGCTTCGTTATGCATGTGGCACTTGAATAAGTGCAGAGATCAATGCATCAACTTACATCTCACTTCATTTATTAACCATTTAATATCTTAGTTGACCGTAGATCCCCCAGGGGTCTATACTAGGCCCCCTTCTTTTCCCCTCTACACAAAATGTCTTTGCCAAAATTAGCCAATCTACAAGCTCAAAATGTGTCACGACACGTTGTGAGCTGGTAGATCACTTATTTCCCCGGAATGTTCACTTCAGAATACAGACGCAAGGATTCATGTCGTTAAGAAAACTATTTAATACATTTGAATACTAGTAAATCCATGACTGAACTGTAGTGGTAGTAAGGATGGGAGCATTAGGATTTTATTGATTCAGATTCTGCTTACTGATTCCGGTTATTATTGATTCCCTGTTTCAGTTCCCAAAAAAAAGGTTCAAATTTCAGCCAATCAGGAGAGTGTGCCCATTTATCAGCTTCAATTTGATAGTGTTCCAGGCCAGCTCCAATTGTGTCTGTTCACTTCTTTGTCTCATCACTTCTAATTTCACCCTTGTTTACCCTGTATGATTGGTCTCTTCTGATTGGATAAAGTTGGCATCCCGACCTGAAAATGCATTTTCTGTTTACTAAAGAGCCTGAGAGACAAGGAGGCCTGTTACTTAACAAAACACTAATAGCAATGATTGCTGTCAGAATATAGAGCTATTTAACACTTATTTTAACAAATAAATGTTACTTACTGCTCCCTTCTAGGCTTACATTTTGAGCTTCTTGCTGTAAGTCTTATTTAGGAAAACAACTGCACTCATCACAGAGGGGGACAACCGTTTGGAGCTTGGTACACAAATGGCTCTTTTCAACTACAAGAAGTGTCCTGAAAGCAACAAAATGATGGAGCTTGCACAAAAACTAATTTCACCCACTGACGTAAACCTGTAATGTGACAAAACTGATTTTAATAAGGGAAAGCTGACCAAGGAGAAAACATAAAACCACAGAGCAATAAATGCATTTGTGGTGAAAAGACTACACACTGTGTCCACGCATGCTACACTGTCGCTCTAACAGATGCACAGGATATCTGTGTTGTTGATCCGTGACATAGTCACTGACAGGCCCTGACAGATGGCTACATACATCCGGTTATTACCACGTCTAGAAACCAATATTCTATTTATAATTTTGGTACCCAACACCAAGTGGTAGATATTGGGATGGATGAATGACTGCCCTCAGGTGAATAACAGCCCCTAATGAACCACTCTCAACATGAGATTCTCAGAGAGCTTCAAGTAAACAATCCAGAGAGGAAAAGACAAAGGGATGTCTTCCCCCTCCCCCAAATAAAAGCAAGGAAGAACAAAGGCCTGCAGATGTTGAACCTTTTAAACCACCAAATACAAAAAAACAATAATCACTTTCTGATTCCACTTCATATATTGTGCAGGCGTTGAGTCATGCTTATTACAGACTACAAGAGGAATTACAAAAGAGCGACAGCCGTCGCTTCAATTATGTGTTTTTCTCCTCAAGAGTCAAGGGTTTTGCTGAGGTCAAAGCATGGGAACAATTTGAGGGCAAAGATGAAATGATTATGCAGGTTCGTTCAACTATGCCATGAAGGTTAACTGATGTTTCACAAGACGGACGGTCGAAGTCCTTATCACACAAGGAAGTGGAAGACAGAAGCGTCAGCCTCTGGAACAAGTCATACCGTGAGGGAGTGGGGCAGGGAAAACTAGAGGGTCAAATTCAGCCAGAGCTGCAGCAGTCATTACATAAAAGATGGGGTTATGTAACGCCTGTGGGTTCATGCTGAGGAACTGAGCTAAACACATCCAGATGTGTCAAACAGAATAAAAACCCATACACACAGACCTATATACACATACAAAGGAAATGTGGAGAGGGGGGAAAAAAAGAAAGGAGAAAAAAAAGTCTGCAACGTAATGCTGAGGCATAAGCATGAAAGGCACGCCGTAGTCTCTGCCAACCCAGTTACCCTGATTCATACAATCATAAGGCATTTGAACACGCTGGTTAAAAAGAGAGAGAAAATACCAGAAAGGTAACACATTCTCTAGGGTCTTGACCTCTGGATGAAGTCTGACAACCTGGCATCATTTAGTCATCTACTCCTGCAATATCACCATTCCAGACTGTTTAGTAGGGATGGAAATGAGGGATAGTTTTGCAACCGATAGTAATCAGGTTAACTCACATACCCAACTCAAAATGAAAAATGATCAGAATGGAATTTATTTTGGCTCCTGTCAAACTGCAATATTCAACATGACAAATAAAAAGTAGGCTTAATAATAGCCTAAATTGTGTCTTAATCTGCACAGCTTGTAAAACACAGTATAAATAAAGCCTATTGACCTTAAATCCGAATTCTTACACATCACTTTGCCCCTTGCATAAACATGTGTGAGAACTGAGTGTCGCTTGTTACCCGTTATATATGCTTGGATGAAAAGGTGCTGTGATTTAACATGTTCACGAATCATGAAATGGTCTGCATGTTTGTGATGCCACTGTATCTCAACTTTGTGCCATGTCTTGTGAAACAAAATATATAATAAATAATCATGCCATTATAAACTACTGACATTTATTTGCATAGCGATTATACTCCTTCCTTTGCTCGTAGTACAGAACGAACATATTTCTGACATTAATACCCATATTTGTAGTGGTAACGTAAGGTGATGGCATTTCTAAATGAACGATTGGTTGCGCGACGTGTCACGCACCAAAAAGAGACGATCTACAAGCTCACGAATGCTCAGACCATGGAGTTTGTAGGTCGGCTATTTTTGCTGCATAACACGAGCGTTCAACTCAGCATATCCACAAACTTACATTGTAGTGCAAACAAGATAACGTATGTCCCTGGCTCTTAAAAACGGTAGAATGAAGGAGAGGATGTATTTCTAAAATCCTAAAAGACAAGACCAAGTCATTAGATGGTGGGCCAGAACATAATCAATGGTTAATTTAAGAACTGGAACTTTGACTGACCATCTTATGCAAATGCTGTTGCTATAAAATGTAATAAAGATTTGTGTTATAAATGCATACTGATAGAACCGCGTGTGTAATCAAATGTTACAGGTGCAGATAGAAATGCGTGGGGTATCAGTTTGTGATGGCCTCATCCTTGAAATGTTGTACAAAGGGGATATTAAGTTCATTAAAAGTTCTAAAAGAACATCTGGAGACAGATAGAGCTCCTTTCGAATAGAGATAAATAAGCTCTTTCATAGTATAGGAGCTCAAGGTCTCTTAGATATGGAGAGAAACTGTATGAAACAGCTGCCTGTTATTCACTCTGAACATGGATAAAGGAATTCATCAGGTGGGGGTAGATTTTCTATTTGGACATTATAGCCCAGGGGTTCTCAAACTTTTTACATTGAAGGAACCCCAGTTTGATATGCAAATTTAGGTCATGGACCCCCATAACTGAGTGTACAAATGTGTACATTCTTGTACACTCTAACTACAAGAGTCCCTTTGTACATTCTTGTAGTACAGGCCTTTAAGGGTCACATTAGTTCCAAACAATCAGTAATTTAGCTGGTGACCCCCTTGAAGCCCTTCAAGGACCTCTGGGGGTCCCCAGACCCCACTTTGAGTATCACTACTAGCCTATATGTTAAGACTGTCACATATTGTAAACTATTCACTAAATTACTTGCCGGGCCAGATATCATCACTGGCGGGCCACTTCTTGCCTAACACTGCTCTAAAATGTAGTTACTATGGGCAGGGTTTGGATGGCAATATAGCCATTGCAACAGATTTTTATTTTTATAAAAATAAATGTATCTTTTTTTATTAGATTTTTATCCTAAATACGATTATTCGAATATCCGATTATTATGACCCATCCCTACTTTATTTATTTTCGTGATAATTACAGTACCCTGCGATAGTTGTCGCAGACGTTTTTTATCACGATAAACAATAACATCGTATATCGTCCCATGCCTACACTGTTTCAGCTGGATTTGAGAATTCCCTTTCAAGTCTGTGAGGCTGCCTAGAGGCCAGGTCAGAGAGAAATCCCCGTCCCTTTGATTTCAATTAAGGTCAACTTTACTTATTTGAAGCTAGGACAGGTAAAAGCAATATGGCAGAAACTGAACCTATCAAATCAATCAGTCGTCATTTAAGATCAGATATGCTTGGCGCAGGACTCTACACCGACTTTTCCACTGGTAGCACTGATACAGTACTATTCCTTTAAGACTGAGACTCCATGTTGCCTGTAAATGACAATCTGAGACCTTGCAGATCTACAAGCAAGCAACGCATCACATCGACATGCATGTCAGTTTACAGATCTAGAAGTTTGTGTGTGTGCTGTATCCTAACACTTTACCTGATCAAACTAAATGTAACAAACAACACATGTGAGGCAATTCAACTATATTCTAAAACTTATTAGACAATGGATATGTTTGTCTTATGTGCACCAGCGATTCAATTCAGAAAATGGGTGTGGGCCACATGGAAGTTGTGTCATGATCCTAAGAATCCAGGGAAAACATTTTGATTGTATGACCTACAGTTCAAATGTTATAGGCCAAAATGTGACAGGCCAAAATGTGAAGTGGCCTGTTATAGCACCACCATAGGACAGATTTGAAAAATTTGGAGTACAAGATTAGCTGCTCACAGACAAACTCACAGAGCGAAAACATAATCCTCGGATTCCCCGCCCTCGGCCGTTCCGGCATGGCAGAGATAAAAAGTGATGGTAATTCTGTGGCCTACTGGCCACAGAAGTAGAAGAGAAACACAGAAGATTAGCTCGACACTCAGACAGCTGTAAAACAAAATGCAGTCAAGAGTCAATCTAACCTATATCAAAAAATTACAGACGTGATGTATAAAGTACGCTGAATATAGCCTATTTTTGTAATAACAGCAATAAGAATTCATTTAAACAAACGACCATACCTTGGAATTAATCTGAATACCAATATAGTGAATAATGTTCTTACATGCTTCCTATGAGAAACAATACCAAACTGAGCTACTCATCGTGCGTTTCATTTTACGACACTTTTAGCTTTATCAAGTAGCTGTCGTATTCTCGCACGCTCTCATCTCCTGGCAGCGTTAGAACTACTGTAACAGCTTGACCTCACAGAACACGGTGAAATAGCACAGAATGAAAATTCCGTAAATAGACGACTAGAAAAGCCGTGCATATGAGCCGCGAATCCCACAGTGAAATAATACAGGTTGCAACCCAGAAGCAGAGCAGTCCCCACAACATGATTTACAATTCTGTGCCTATCGGTATATAACTCAGACGGCGCCGAGTAGGCTCAAGCAAACGTCGCAACGTTCAGCACGGCAACTCGCTTGCTTTAGCTTGCTCGGTGGTGCTTCACGTGGCTCCAGTTCGCTGGAGACTGCACGCCTCCAACATGGTCCAAAACGTAACAAAGTCAATGGAGGGGATTCGCGGCTCCTATGCACAGGTTTTCGGGTTTTCTAGTACCGGTAGTCTATGTACGGAATGTCAATCCGTGCTATTTCACTGTGTTGTGTGAGATTGGGTTGACTGTAAATACAGGGTTACTCTGTATCCTACTAGGTTATTGCGCCTCCCAGAGTGAAGACATCTCCATTATTTAGCCAAAAAACAAATGTGGAGCATGTCTTTTCTTTAACGAAAAATACAAATTAACCAATAAGCCGTTAAGCATCTTCAGATTTAACTTTTTGCTAACCACTGACATCCCTAGTTTGATGCCTTGCCCATCTACAAGCACTTATGTAAGATCTGTCATTTCCTGATGCGTTATTGTTGCCTAAGAAACCAAAGGCTGTGCTCTGCCTCTCTCTGTTCTCAAATCTGTACACCCCCCCCCCCCCCACCGTGCCTAAAAAAAAGAACCATTACAATGCTTCCACAAAGCGTCTCCAATTTGAAGTCTTTTTCTGTGTAAGGTATGGGAAATCCAGACATCAGCTACCACCACCCCATGCCCTGCTAGATGCGATTACGGATGTCACATCCACACACACACACAGGCATCCTGGCTGGAACAGAGTGGCCCTGCAGCATGAGCATGGCAACAGATGTTGGCTGACCACCAATCCTCTGGGTTACGGGAAACCATGTCTACGGTATAGGCCAGGGTGAGAAGATTACTGGTACGTAATACAGCGCCAGTTAAATGTGCAGCCCCAAATAGGTGTTTTCCACAACGGCTGACTTGAATAATTGAAGTGCTGCTACGTGAAGACGACATTAAATTGTCTTCCTTGTTGCCTGCCGAGCCCTGTAAGCCGTTAATTGGTGACTGAGACAGAAACGTCAGCTGTTGAAGATGAGATATTATGGTTATCTACACACCCTGCCTTTCTGAAAGAAGGCCTTGTTCACAAGGATATCAAATCCCACCTCTGTGTAGGGTTGGTAACCAACAACCAGTTCCCAATGGTTTTCAACTGTGGGACTGACAAAACAAAATACATAACAGGCTTTCAATTCTGTTTAAGACAATATACACAGATCACAGCAGCATTAAATTAAATGTTGTTTTACACCACTAATATCGAAACATCAGCAATGTTCATTATGCCTTCGAGTAAATAGTTTGTCACAGACCTACATGAATTTCTTGTTTCTCTTTCCTCTGTGTAGGGATTTCCAATGCCAGGTGTTTAAATAAATGTTTCCTGATTTAGACGATGCTGTAAAAATTTTGGATTTCATACTTCATACGTGCAGTTTTAAATGCACCTGAACAAAAACTGAGGAATGAGATACTGCACCATCAAAGCGAATTAACTTACAAAATAAATAAAAAACATTTAAAATTTGACCTCCATTGAAAAGAATGGCATTCAAATTTGCAACTCTATTCTGGTTTTGCAATATTAACCTCCTCAGCTCCACTGCATGGGAAGCAACAATGACATAGTCATGCTCCACCCTCCACCGTTTAGAAAAACACAGCTGCCTGCAAACTGACATACAAGCACTTCATAACATTGCTCAACACGCCACCTGTGGAAATGTCATTTCCTGCACGAGAGGCAGCGGCTCACATATGAGCGTAGTGTAATATAAAATGATGCTATGTTTGACAGGATGCCGTCTCCTAGTCCTGACAATGCCCAGAAAGCCACAGATTCAGGTGGACTAAACGACCATGACACTACAGGGCCAGAATTTTTCCAGCAAAAATAATTTGCATAACTTGCTGGAATGGCAATGGGAGAGGCCGTTTTAACATGCCCTCTTTGTCAGCAAAAGTTCTGGTATTGCCTGATAAGTGACCGTTTGTTTATTTTCTATTATAGTACTTTATACTTGCGCGCGAGGTGACTGTAAGCACGCGAGATTGTAACTTTAAGCCATTGAAAGAACAGAGGATGAGCAAGCTGTTTTCTCATTCTTTTTTCTCTCAATCATTCATTATCATGGGGACGCAGGGGTTAACAGGTGGAGTGGAGTTGGCAGATCTGTTTCTAGCATAAAATCTCAAGACATATCTTGAATTAAGGTTGTGTGATATGTCAAAATATTCCTATCGACCATCGGTAGCAAACAAAAAAAAAACACAGATTGACGAAATATTCACGCTAGAAAAGCAAATGAATGTGAGAACAGCTTTCTAGTCGTTAGCTCAAGTAATACTTCGACGTACAGCTGGTCGCGGGTCGAAAATGGCAGATCTACAAGCTCACAATGCGTTGGCGTCGCGTACGAGACGCATTGTGCGCTTGTAGTTCTGCTATTTTCGGTGCACGACCCCGTTGTGCGACGAAGTATACATTCGGCTGTAATACGCGCAGTGTCGGGTTACTATAACCCTAACGTGACTGTGGCCTGTCAGTGAACAGATGAGACGACATGCACCTCTCTCACTGACCAAAATGTGTTCAGACAATGAAGAATTATAAAACATACATCTTCTTCCATAGGATATTCTTTTCAGGACTAAGCTAAGATCAGTCTTTAAAATTCAGACTAAATAAATCATGCCGCTGCAGGCTAAACCCGCCCGGGCCGTCCTCCACTGTAACGGGTACTCGCAACACGCGTCGGGCAGCGAGCCACGAGCGAACTCATATTTCAAATCGAATTGATTGACTGCATGGTGATATAAACACAACCAACACAAGTTTTAATATCCATATTCCAGACTAGTAAAAGTTAAGAATCAAGTGCTGGATCTTGTGAGACTTTTCGGAAAAATTACTTGGTAGCTTGCAGTAAAATTTTGAATGCCAAAACTTCTGCTACACAAGATCAGTGGCCGTTTTCACATGACAATTTTCTAAATTTCCACTATACTTCCTGCACTTTGGCTCTGTGAAAACGGGGCTTTAATAGAATACATTCTACCAGCAGTTGTTTCTTAGATGGACAAGGAGCTATACACATTCCAGGGACACCCACCTCAACATCCCTTTAGGAAATATCAACCCAACTGGAAAAAGGTGAAAATAATGCAATAAAGTTCAAGATACCGTGCTTCACAATAGTTCCCCCTTTTTAAGGGTACGTAGTATGCAAACGTGATGGCCGTAAATTGTGGTTTTCAATAAAGGTTCCTAAACCAAACCCCATGTAGGGGGGTCAGGGTCATACCTTGGCAAATAGCCCATCAGATTAAAACTACACTAGCTTACTTAAAGTCATAAGTCATACTCAAAATTCATTATAGTAGTCTTTTTGACAACATCTCTTGTAGCCTAGTGCCAGAGGATAACAAAAGAAGTTGTTAGAAATGGTATTTATTAACTGTAAAATACATATATACATCTGCGGTACACACGGTACGTAATTTTGGGGTGTGTCAGCAGGGGCAGAACTTGCCAATATAAGTGTGAAATTGTTGTTAAAAAAAAAACATGTGGAATGGTTGTGAAAAATATACCAGTTAAAGATTATATCAAAAATAGCTTGTTTAATTGAAAAGGTTACATAGTATGACTTTAATCTACACAATGTGGTGATGTGCTGGTACAGGCACTCTCACCCTTGTGCCTTTGGGAGTAAACGCAAATGGATTTTGGTTTTGGTACTGGTAGAGCACTTGTAGTCATGATGGTTCATACTTTTTGTCTGTGCATCTGTCTAGCAGTATGACAAAAGGGCATGAGAGCACTTATAGGCACAGTGATAATGTTCTGGGTTCAAATCCCATGGGGACTGCGTAGAGTGTCATGTGTTCGTCTAATGTGCATATTGGCTATCTCCCACCAAAGCATGTTAAATACAGTACATGCACCTGCAACTGCCCTCCACCAAAAGGCACTGGCGATAGAGCTGGACTCCCGGAACCTGCGAATGGCTGCCCACTGCTCCAAATGTTTACAGTGGGTTAAATGCAGATGACACTGTACTTGGAAACAAACTTAACATTTTAGTTTACTGCTTTTGTACAGAGACTACACCCTGCATAACCCATTTTGTCAACTATTCTATGTGAGGGTAGGAAGCTGTGCTGGATTCCCTACCTTCACTACAGTTGGGGATTCTAGGGATTTGTTATCTACTCCACTTCATTATGACTGATTTTGAAATAAAGAGAAGTTGGAGACGTTCCTAAAGATTTGCGGCTACCCATACGCAGCGCAGTAGAGAGGCAGATGAGTTCAGGCAAACCTTTCCAGCTTGGCCAACAATGGTAACCCATGGTAACATAAACCCACTTGAGCCGACCAGAGTGAGACGGCAAAGCATGCAATGGTGCTCTTGATTATCTTGGTTCCAAAGAGTAGGTCTACTTGACATAAGTGATCAATATAATAATTTAAAATATGGAGTAATATAGAATGTGTTGATGGGCAATAATTCGGTTCAGAAACATTTCAATTCTTACAAAGTCTAACGTGTGCAACTGTGCATTTAGTGTTAAGAATTCATGTGTTCTATCGATTGTACAGATTCAACTAAATTGATCTGCTAAAAGAAATTATGCTGGCCTACTTTTTAGTGGTGTAATAACATGTGTAGAATCTACCCTCTCACCCACTCACTGCTCAACTGACTCTTAACTCCCACTCTCTCCCTCCCATGTATCCCTTTTTTTCAAAATAATGTTGAGAACTTGTTATAGGGCTGAGTAATATTTCATTTAAATTGGTCTGTTCAAACATATTATGCAGGCCTAATTGTTTCACAAGTTGTTATATTGCCTATTGATTATTTTTCCACTATAGACGACCTGTATTCTCCCAACAAATACATGACACATGTGGTTTCTTTTTTACCCTCAAATAGGATGCATCACAACAATTATAAATCAGGCAACAAAGCCAGGATTATAAATCCTGATCTGATCAAAAACAGCCAGTTTCTCTGCCTGTGGGTCATGTGCTGCACAACCAATACAGACCTGTTTAGTAACAAAGATATTTAGGTCAAAGGTCCAAAGACAACAGGATAGGGCTGTTGAAAAAATAAAAAGAATCTATGTTCTTAGCTGCTTTTGTTAATAATCAACCTAGTCTTACACAGGTCAGTAAGTCCATTAATGCTGCTGACCCAACTGGATGTCTATTTTCGCTTTCCAGTGCCTTAATGGTAGAACCGGCGGTGCTCTGATTCGAACTTCCCATGGAATACATTTGCAAGCCCCTGCTGAGGTAAAACCAAACAGCTCACCAGGCAGCAGATGAAAACACGAAACCCACACCTTCTGCATTACCTGACACCCAACCAACGGTTCTTCCTGGTTTCAGGCCAAATCAAAACATTCTGCTGCTCTGTGGGTGCTCACTTTGCTCTGCATATAAACAATGTTCAGTTTCAGCTTTGGCTCTCTTAATTTGAATCCATTGGGGTCTGTGCATGCTTCACTGTGTGGTGCCATCCACACCATTACTCTTTGTCTCTGCTCTCAGGAAAGAGTGGTATCTCTGCCCCTCCCTGGAATTTGACCCCAGCACCTGCACCACAGATGCAGAGATGAGGCAGTTCTAATTGTCATTAGCACTTGCCATGTAGCAGACAGCAGCGACTGGAATGACAGGGACTTTTGTTTTTTTCTTGACAACTTCAGGGGTGGGGATTTGTACAGTAAAGATTAAGACACTTCATTATCATCTAGATAATTAGCGGGCAATACCTATACCTCATATATACAGTAGGCCTGCTTTGCTGCCGCTGTCTGGGAAACATTTAGGGCAAAGAGAGAGAGAGAGAGTGAGTGGGTGGGTGTGTGTGTGTGTGTTCCACAGAGACGCACACATCACAATTAGTACCTTACTTAAACCACAACAATAACTGCATACAAAAGACATTTTGCACAAGCCTCCCTGAATTTGAGCAGCTCATCTTGCTCTTGCTGTGATCACGTGAAAATCATCAAATATCGATTTGGAGGGCTTCAGGGAAGATTCATTCCAGGTCTCTGTGATACTTACATTTTAACGTGTCTTTGCTCGATATCCACTCTGGCAAGCTCCTCCTCCTCCAGGTCAGAATCCCCCCCTGAACTGCTCTCTGTCACATCTGAGTCAAAAGCACTCTCAGCTGAGTGTAAGTTGGCTGTCCCGCTCAGGTAAAGCCTTTCCAGCTCCGAAGGCATAGCGCCACTTTTTAGGAAGCGTCCTAGGCTGTATCTGCTGCCCGAAGACGAGTGGCGGCCAGCCCTCCACGTGGCTGTGGGGGTTACCACCTCCGACTTGCGGTTACTGGCCAACAGTCGACTAAGAGCCGAGTCTAAGAAGCCACCCAGCTGTTGCTGTACATGGCGCTCCACTTGCTTGGCCTGCACCACCTGGAGACGCTTACGAAGCCGCCGCAGCCGGTTTTCTATCTCGCCTTGGCGGCTGCTGTTGAGTAGGGTGCGCTCCCTCACCTGGGCATCAAGACTGTCCAATGAGAAAGAAGAGGAAGAAGGCAGCGCTGCAGGTGAACAAGCTGGGGAACCTTGCTGGCTGCTTCCTGGTCTATCCCCTTCCGACCATTGTAGCTGATTGTTGGGCGTGTCTGAACTTGCCTCTTCTAAGTTTATCTGGTCATTAGGCTGAGAGTTACCATGGGCAAAGGGAGAAGGTGCGGTAGACTGGACCGGTGGTGGTTCAAGGTTGTTTCCATCTGTGTTTCGAGAGACCCCTGAGGAATGCTTTTGCTTAAGGGCCCCTTTCACTGGGACATGCCCAGTTATGGTGTCCGTCAAGGTCTCAGAAGCCATGGGGAGGCTCTGGAGATGGGTGTCCGTGGTGGTCGCAGAGGGCTTGCCACCATTCACTGCCATGACGCAGCCAGAGCCGGGCATGGCGGCCAGCTTTCTCGCCAGTCCATTGACAGGCGCCATAGGCTGGCCGCCGCCGTTGGTGTTGCCACTCATGAGGCTCCTGAGCTTTCCACCAGAGAGTTCAATTGTCTGCCTTTTCCTCAGCAGGAAGTCTCCTCCGCCGTTGAGCAGGGAGCTAGGCAGGATGCCGTGGCTCTTCAGCACAGACTGTTTGATGAGGACGCCTTGCAGTTTGATCGACTCTTTACTTGAAGGGACAGACGTCACATCAGAGCATAGGTAAGAAGCCACCAATGGCTGGAGCTTGCTCAGGGCCGAGGCCTGGGATGGGGAGTCGGTTTGCGGCTGCTGCTGCTGCTGGGGCTCGGTCTCCTGGTCAGCACTGCAGAAGTCGAGGGGACACTCTTGGGAGGCGGCCTTGCGCTTAGCGGGGCCACTGGTGTGGATGAGGATGTTGCTGGCGTTTCCGTTGTTCTCTGCACTGCCTGGGGAGAGACTGGAGGACGGGGCAGCCAGTTTGAAGCGGATGTGGTGAGCTTCGGCTGGGGCGTCTGTGAGAGCGGGCGCCATCGCAGCCATGCAGTGCAGAGGGACGGGCACCGCGGCCTGCTCCACACCACCCGCTTACTGCCCCGCCAGAGGACAGCCTGGAGGAGAGAACCAACAAGAGATGAAAAGTCAAATAAGCAGGTGAGGGGAGTGGTGACTGGGTAACTAGTATGCACAGGCACTATAACGAATGACACTGAGCAAGTCAAAAGGAACGGCCTTAGGCAAGCATTACATTTCTTTTTTGTACCATTAATTAATAATTTAAGACAGTTCAAGATTTAAAACCAGAAGAATGCAACTAAGTGGCAGTCAGTGACAACCTGAGTATTATTTGCAAATGGGTGTCTGGTTTGTGATAAATTAAGCACAAAAAAGCACTGAAATTGACTCTCCTGGCATAAAAGTTAAAAAGAAAATCAAGAAAAACCAATAGGCATGCCCTATGTACCTCTATAAATTAAAACATGCAATTGGAATCCCAGTGCAGCTTCTTTAAGCATGTACGGTTAGTGGAAAATTACAAACCCCGGCCAAGAGAAAAAGGGCAATTTTTAAATATTTGAAACAAGGAAAATGCACTACTGCTCTTGAAGCTTTACGTGGATAATAATAGTGCATTACAATTACGAAATTTAAGTGATTGTCTATGAAAATCCATTTCTAATCTAGTTCAAAGCCTAATCTAATGAACTGGTGACTCACTGACATTTTGTTGACCTGCTGTTGCTAAAATTGATACTGCAAGAGCACCAGGCAAAACACTGCAGGAGAATGGGAGGCACATCTGTGGCGACCAATTTCAATTCCACCTACAAAACTGCTAATTTAGCAATTCCAGACAGGATGTAAACATTTTATTGAATGACTTGCACCACATCTGTATTTTGGTCTGTGGGTGCCCTCTTCCAAGACTCCTTTCTTTTCTTTTTTTTTTACATATAAAAAGGAATTAATGAGTTGCAATGACCTTGGGGGTGGGGTGCTGAAGCTATAGACAGGATGTCAGTAAGCAGTGTAGCTAAATCCCAGGCCAATACATTATTTTGCCACACGTGTGTAGTCTCCTTCACCTGTGTGAAGTTGGCCACTGCCATTTACAAACAAAGTGCCTCATATGGCCTAATAAACTGTATAATTTGGGACTAGTTGATGAGGGCAGAAACAGGCAAAGCCCATGCAAATTATTCAAACCTTACTGGCCTACATGTGCCCTGGTAAGTCAGGGTTTCACATAAGGGCGTGTAAGTAGGTGGATTTAGGCCTTAGCATTAGTCCAAAGCACATGATGTCACCCTACCTAGCTTCCTGTCATTTTCACATGCAAAAATCAAAGATTGGTTGGTCTTCTAAAATGTTACAATTGTCTAACATTAGACAGTGAGATTAGACATTAGAAATGTGTTTAGCAAATATGATTATTTACAATAATAGTACCATGGGAGAACTACGACAGGTTAGTGTGTGTGATCCAAATGTTGCCCACTTATAACAAAATCCTACATCTATTCTAAACCAATGATAAAAAGCAGGCTATGTGGCCGTATGGTCTTGTCAGGCCAGATGAATGGGGGGCTTCAGTATTCCACCGCAGTTTCCAGTCAGCGCGCACTACGCCATGTTGGTATTTCAGAAGGAGATTATGCAATGCAATTCATCCACCTAAAACCGCCCATTCCGCACCAACAAATACACCCAACTTATACACAAATACTGCCGTAATTAGCACGAACGTCGCTTAGACGTGATTATCTTTGGATTGACTATCTTCCGGTAAAACGTCGTGCCACAACATCCGTTTCACCTACAGATTAAATCTTAATGACTAGAGGCGTGGGACTGTCTACATTTACCCCCCCACACACACACACACACACACACACACACACACACACACACACACACAATGTGTATGAAAACTGGTGCCTGGTGTAAATGTCTTCCAGTCACTCGTGGCTCTGCAACATTTGAAGAGCCTGCATTCCCGATAGTCGTCACCGAATATCATCCAGAATTCACCGTGGTCTTGCGTTACCAAGACCAGCCATTAAGGAGTGGGGGGGTATAAAGCAGAATAAACGCAAGCGAGCGATCAGATGGGGATATCCAGCTAAACCATGTCACTCAATACACTGCGTGCAAATTAATGCGCCTGGTTTCTGGCTAGGGTTATAGCCCAGCAGAGCTGCTGATGCAAGAAACAGCCTGCTAACGTAGCAGGCTAGCATGCAGGACTAGTCAGCCAATTGCAGTATAATGTTACCTACTCACATCACATTATAACCATATAGTACGTGCAGAACATAGAACTCAAGTGTTTTTCTCTATGTCGCAAAGGCGTAACGTTATTGTAGCCCTTCCGAGTCTCGGTAGCCACACTAAATGTAATTACTCTGATCGCCTGCCAAATCCTACACTGGTTTGCAAATGTTAACGGTTAACACAGAGGCGAGAGATGATTACTTGTAAAATAACGTTGCTTAAAACATAACGTTGAAAGCCTGCGACTGGCGAAAAGCAAGGAAGAATCGCAATGGATCACAACTTATTTACGTCAAATCAACGCATTAAAGCAGCAGATCGGACGGACGCTGCAGGGTGAGATCTTCAGATAAAAGTCATTACGCAGTTCTCTGTGATGATGTGGATTCACAGCATTGTACTTGTCACATAATGTCCATGTTAATGAAGATAATGTCACAAGTAAGTTGGGGAGTAGACCTGCCTGTTCAGGCTCGCCAACTGGCTAGAGGCTTAAATTATGACCATGTCGCCCGACAAAAGTGACGTATTTTCAACAAAAATAACGTTATTTTCCGCTGGCCAAAGTGTCGACGTGAGACGCGTCGGTACTTTTCCCAGTTGAAAATAGCGTCATTATTGCCCGAGCCACACGCTCGCGCGACAAGTATACATTAGCCCTAACAAAGAAAAAGGAGGAACCTACCACGTGACGAGGTTGCACTATCCGAGGGAATTTCGGCCAACAAATCCCCCACAGTTTAGACGAAAAACAATAAACCGTGTTTTAATCACAAAACACACCACTTGGTTAGATGACTATGCCATCGATCAGTCCAAAAAAACAAACCAACCGGGTTGGCTGGAGAGCCCGGGTTCCAGAGCCGCCTCGGATCCGTTCCGGAATCAGGCAAATGGGCGAATCAACCCAACTACACCTTGCTTCTGCTGCTGCTCGCCCTGCTAGCGCGCTAGGCTAGTCCGCCTCGCCGCCTACACAGAATATGATACAAGGCCGGATAATGGCCCGTTCCGTTCCAAATATCTTCAAATCTATTCGCACACACGATAATCCCGTGTCAAAACGTCCGATTCTTGGTGCGCGAAGGTGGTCCGAACGCCGCTTCACAGCGAGCCTTTTCCCCCAGTTTCAGGGAGAGACGCTCAGAAAATGGCGGCTAGCTCCTCTCCCTCGGATTTGAGTCTGACAAACAGAAGTGCCGTGTGTGTGTGTAGCGTGTGCGCGCGTGGTGTGTCTCTGTGTGAGTGTGTGCGTGTTGCTCGCGGGTAGGCGGGAGACATTTCTCATACTCGCCACTAGAAGGGCAAGATAAGAAACGACATGAAACGCTCTCCGGCAGATACACCACAGGAGGGCATTGTCTTTCAATGTCTATCCTGCACTCAGTTATGATGAGAAGACAATGTGGATAATAAGCCCAAATAAAGTAACGTGAGTAGTGCTTAAATACCGAGTAAACTGTGAACAAGAGTTTGACATTGTCACTGGTTTGTGGTTTTATTTTCCTCTCTTCAGTTTTACGCAAAACACTTTTTTTTGGTAGCTGCGATATAAACAGCTTATTACTATGTGTTACTTCATAAGCTATACATCTCTCATTATTACATACAGTATTAGAAAACAAGCTGTAGAATGAAAAGTAAATCTAGCTATGTAATTATTTGTGTTAAGTTAACAGTAAACATGTTACACATGGGTGTAACAGTAAACACGTTACACAGTTCTATTGGGAATAACAGACAACCCCAAGGGAAAAGGGAGGAGTCGGGTATGACTGCAGTTCAATGGAATTGTACACAGGAACTGGACTGGCCACTATTACAACAGCTATATGCTATACAGCCAGTGGCCACTTGAAGGAGCTTTTTCACAACCAAGAACAAAAGATCTAATGTTGCCATTTAACCTCCAGGAAAGGGAAATGTAATAAAATAGCCCTTATAATTCAAGTCAACGCTAAAATGTTAGACATTGCACAGGACTCGTTTACTTGAGAATGTCTGGCCTCTGGCCTACAATAACGTTACATATGTGACACTGATATTACAAGTATGATGGGGTAAGGGTTTTGAATTTCCACAGCTTTTATAACTTTGTAACATGTGAGCAGTCACTCAACATTTGCTGATAACTTTAACGTTATCTAAGAATTCAATCATAGAAAATCTGTCAGCACTTCAACTCTTCCAAGTAAATAATTTTTCTATGATATGATATGATCAATCACAGTGCTGGAGGACATACATTAAGTCAAAAGTCTCGTGTGAAATGCATGCAGTTGAGCCATTTTAGGAGAAAAACTATTGCACATATGTGCATAACTACAATGTTCTGTAACTCTGCTTGTACAACATTTTTGTCAATCATACAAGTCTCCAAAGATGCAGTAACATCTAATGTTTTATCAACTATTAGGCTTCAGCTAAGATTGCTTAAAAATCTGTGATTGTTTAAGGACTGAGAGTTTTGTGCTGCAAGAGAGTGACACATGTGTAGTTTAGGTCTACATAGTTCAATTTCTGTCAATGTATAGAATGAGTCATTTAGAGTGAGGTTACAGCCTAAACTGCTGCCTTATATTTACACAGTATGTTTGGCATGTCATGTATCTGTCACCACCAATTGTGAAATTAGAATAGGCTCAGTCAGTATCCCAGACCAGCAGGTGTTTGCCAGTAACGATGACAAAGCACACCAATATTCAGGGTTTGCACATACAGTTTCCACTTGATTCTGTAGGTTATCAGATTAAAAATGTTGTTGCATTATGTGTGTATGCGTCTGCCTCAATGTGAATAATTATGGTTTTATATAATATATAACCATCTTGGCAAAATGGTCGGGGTACAACATATAATTAAATCGAACTTAACTCTTTAATTGATTATTAAAAATAATCGATAATGGATAATTTAATAAAACTAGAGTTCAGGCCTCACAGCGACGTTATTGGGCGATCCGACCGATACGTCTGAGTCATAGTGTCGGGGTGTTAGGCAGAGTACCTGTTATACCCATCTGTCCGTGTCCCTTTTGTGCCCATACATGGAGATCTCTGTACCTGTCTAACTGTGTATATTGGCTTGCCCATATATGGGCCTATTGGTTGGATAGGCAGTTCTGGACAACTGGATATCTATATATGCCCATATATGGACATATCGGTTGGATCGGCGGTTCCGGACAACCGCATATCTGAACATCTCGGTGGCGGGCACCGCACTCCCTCAAGTCCTTGCCACTGCGCGCCGAGTTTTGCGGTCGGATCTGTGGCTCTTGACAACCAGAGTTCCATATATGCCTATATATGGGCATATCGGGTTTGTTTATGGTTACGGTATGTCTGAGTGAGTCATAGTGACATGCCTATAAATGGGCGAATCGGGTTTGTTTATGGTCACTGTATGTTTGAGTCATAGTGACATGCCTATATATGGGCCTATTAGGTTTGGTTATGTCTGAGTGATAGCCAATATATGGGCGTATGGGTTTCGTTTATGGTTATGTCTGAGTCAGAGTGACGTCAGAGGCCCGCCGGCCGGCCAATTTTAATATAGGATAATCAATTAATAATCTATCCCTATTTTGGGCTGGTAATTAAAAGGTGAAAATTTCCCCCCAAAATTTAAAAACTCAAAAATAGAGAAAATAGCACATCTACAAGCAAGCTCACAACACATCGTGAGTTTGTACATCAGCTATTTTCACACTTTTTGCATGACACCATTGTGTGACGAAAATGTGGCTTAAGTGGTTAATCGATTCTTTGACATACTTAAGTGGATAATCAATTTGTTGATACAATTTTTTTTAAATAGAATAATCGCAAAGAATATAAACGATAGTTGCAGCCATAAACTGGTTTGTTATTAAGCAGGTGTTACATGTCAAATTGCAGTTATTGACAGCTTCATGCTATGGCAAATATTTGTGGCTAATCTCCACTACTACACTGACACGAATAACCGGCAGAAAATCTTAATACATAAACGGCATAACAATTAAAGGAATACCTTGTACTCCATTTCGGAGAATCTCCTTGCAAATATCCCCGCAGCCATAACTGGTATTTCCACATGAGTAAATGGCATAACACCTAAAAGACAAATAAAGGAAACATTAAATAAGTTTACATTAGGTTTTATTATTCCAGCACCAAGCAAGATTCAACAAAATAATTGGGTGACTGAATACAATGTCACTGAATGTCTTTTCAGAGAAATGTATTTAAAAATAAGTAGCCAGTCAAGGTATGACTATTCACTGAACTGATTTCAATACAAAACCAATTTTTAAAATAAAATTGGAATAGAATGATACATAAAATATACAAATATACTTAGCAGTCCATGTTACAAAGGCTTAACTGATAAGTATTACATTTTTTCTTAATGCCATTCTTGTAAATTATTGCATAAAAAGACTGAAAATGAAATGGTCTAGCCAGCTGAGTTTATTTTGAAAGAACAAGAGCTAATGTAATGGCAGTAGTAGAAGAAGACGAAGAAGAAATCGCTTACGAACGCAAGCAACATCGTGCATTTAAGTTGAGAAAAATAAATAAACATTAAAGTATTGTGACGCCCACAATTAGCTTAAAACCCTAAGAAAAAAAAGTATATAACACCCTTTTCAACCTGAATACAATGTCAATTAGTTTATTTTTCTTTGTAATTCAATTAATAGTAACGTTACTTTCTCCATAAGCTAGCTGGGCTGGCTACACTCACACTGGCTAACGCTGGCCATACGGAGATCATATGGTATCATTTTTATCTTAAATGCAAACAGAAGGTTTTCTTTCCATGAATTTCAGATAATCAATGAACTTGAATATCATTTTGCATGTCTAACGTAGCTAGTAAAACTATCAGTTCTCGCAAAAGTACGTGAGCTCATTTCAAGCGCTCTACACAGTTAAAACGTGTCTTGAGATTTGTTATGGTCATTGGCCAGGGAAAAAGTAAACCCTATGCAATCCAGGCACAGCTAGCCAGCATGCTAATGCTTGTTAGCTTCCCAATCCCATACTGACTTACGATGAATAGTGTACCGTTTTATTCTTTGCATGTTTGTCAGAAAAACGTGCAAAAAGTCCAAACGCGTTAAAGCTGTCCTCATAAGACTCAATTAAACGAGTTTCTTTTTTCTGTCACTGGGAACATTAAATTATTTGTGCAAGATTAATAAGACAAAATCTTACTTACCTGCTTGTCCTGTTACTAACCGTTGACGACTTGATAACAACCCGCCCCAGCTCGGCGATTGGTCCAGGTTTTGAATCGGCGCTTTTTACTGGCTATCACCGCTGTCAATCAATGCAAATACCCCGTACAGCGGAAATGTGGACTCGAACTTCAAGAAACTTCATTATACCCAAATATTTTCCTTCTGAAATATTGAATTGCTTGTTTCCCAATCACACTGTTTGTTGTACATTAGTGCATTGGCTGTATTCTCAAATTAATGTTGTCAACTCAAAACGCTCGCCATCTATCCAGTTCAACTGCATTCTGGCCCATAGCTATCTATAAAATGCATTATTTTAAATGCATGGTCATTAGCATTATGCACAATCGAGCTGCTCAGCTTATCTAGGCCAATTAGTTTGACAATTTAGAGAGCCAGCCACCATATTTTACGTCAGTGTTGACCAAATAAATGTATTGTTTTTTGTTGTAGCCTATGTCAAAATGTGCCTGTGAAGTAATTCCTATTCCTGTTAGCTATTACTATCACGTTTTCAGATCATTGCCTAAGCTAGATTTAAGCAAACATGATGTACAAGAAAGCCTGTGAATGAGGATGTGGGTTGGGTGATATAATGGAAGGAACAAGGAGATGGTGGGGCGGACCACAGTGAGCAAGGGCAGAGATAGAAGAGACATCAGTGGAGCAGCTTTAGGGTAGAAGGCTAGATGGCCAGGCTGTGGTACTATGATAGTAGATAGATAGTCTTGGCATTAAAGGGGAATGTACCCAGAATTTGTCGTTTGTATTGAACCCATCCTAACTATTAGCACTGGGAGCAGTATTGCTATCAGTGTCAATGTCTTTCTCAAAGACGCTTTTACTAAATTCCAGGAGGAGCAAGGGCCAAGCCTTCTAGTTCGCAGGTACTGACACCCAGGTCCTGACCTCTTGAATTAGGCTACAGACCCATTTAAGTGTTTGTGAAGCTGCAGTCTTAACTGTTTACCTACAAGGTAGGATCATTTATTTTACTTATTTAAATGCATCAACGAAGGGGCTCTCATGATATATCACCTGCCAGTGCAGGTGCCAGTGCTGGTGACCCTCACAAAACATCACCAGATGTTCAAGGGCAGATGTCCAACCAACTGGTAGTTGCTGGGTACAAAGTGCTGACTGCTGTGGAACACACAGCAACCACAATTACATACTTTAACACTTCTTGGTGTCGACTGCTAACATGTTTTAGGGTGTTTTCTTACCTGAATGAATAGTGATGTAGTAGCCTATAGGAAAGACAGTGTCGTTCTTCATGAAAAGCTCTAAGCTGATTATTTCCATTTTAAACTCAGAAATATGGCCATGTTGTAAACAAATGTTTACTTGATCAAAGAATTATCAGACAAAATCAACTGGAACACTATCAAATTGAAACTTTTCAAATTGAAATTTATAGGTAGCCTACTCCCCTGATTGGATGAAATTAGCAACCCAACTGAAAATATATTTGTTGTTTACTGAAGAGCTGGAGAGACAGGGAGGCCCCTGTTACTGAAAAACACTGTAGCAATGATTATCAGAATATGGAGCATTAACATTTTGTTTTAACACCAAAAATCTCTTACCTCTAAATTATGTTTTTCATGATAATGCTATTTATTTCTATATGTATATTTTTATTTTGTATTTATTTAGATAATTGTTCAATTCCCAGTCAATTGTGAACCACCTTTTGTGTAAATGATTAAAGGGTAAAAGTGCTTAAATTTCGGTCAGCTTAAATATGAGCAGTTTATTTTTCTTGACCAATTGAATTGTGGGATAGGCATCCT
This sequence comes from Gymnoscopelus braueri, assembly GCF_963280865.1. NCBI lineage: Eukaryota > Metazoa > Chordata > Actinopteri > Myctophiformes > Myctophidae > Gymnoscopelus > Gymnoscopelus braueri. The sequence goes on from NC_137617.1 coordinate 25,323,747, forward strand.
CATCAGAGGATGCAGCGTGCTATGATTTAGAGGTCATTGTTGCAATTAAAAGAATAATTTACTGTACTTATTTATTATTATTGCCAATAATGGCATCATGTAACTACAGATAAGCAAATCTCTTTAGGCCTATATGCTTTACAATTACCGGCCTACAATATGCAACACAACATCTCTTTATCCATCCTGGATTGTTTCCCTGGATATATTGTGTTTCGGTGCATGATTGACATTGACACAGCTGTGTGGATATAAATCTACATCTGCAGACAGTTGACGTGCACCTCTATAACCCCCAACAAAGTGATGGTCAGAATGGTGACACATCCCATAAATTTGGCATAACTGACTTTCTTTGCACTATAATTTATTGCATTTCTTGGCAGCTGAAGAGTTTCATCTTGCCAGGGCTTCATCAGAGAAGGCTCGATTCACCACTGGGTTTCATTTGTAGCTGTCGTGCCACAGAACTGCAATCTGGCCTTTATTACTATAGCCTAAAGCTCTTCCTTAGATTTATCTCCAGACCCACCCTGTAGCTATAAAACACCATTGACCCTTTACCAATATTTCTCTGTTCAACCATCCCCCACTACTGTTGCTTTCCTGGAATATACACCTGCTGTCTAATCGTTCATAGTTGTTTATTGTAGGGTAGCCTACAGGTAAGACAGGTGGTGTCAATGAATGGGGGAGGCAGAAGGCCTTTATTTTCCAGATTTATGGGATGGCTTATTTCTCAAGCTGTTCACAATTCAGGGTGTTTTCCCCACCATTTCTGTAAGTGAATTTGGTTAGGGTTTGTTTTTCAAGAGAACCTGTATGAATTCACTGAAACCTATATTAAAAAATATGAATGTAGTGGCCAGACAGTGGCCACTAGATGGAGGTGTGACTCCACCGTCATCAGCTTCCCCAGCATTCTGTCAGCCTGACTGCAGGCTTCCAACAGTTTGATCTGTTTAATGGGACCCGCAGTGTCCTGGCCAGCATGGATGGGAGTTTACACATGGGACACATGCTCTATCTAGCGTAATATCTTAAATGTAACAGACATGCAAACGATAAAGCATTAGGATTCCGTTCTGTAACCACAGTGCTTTTGCCTTTCACCAAATCACATGAGTCTGGACTGGCAATGTGTAGACGTCAAAGAAAGCAGATGGAACTGAGAAACAACAGAAATACAAATCATTTTAGGAATTACTACATCATATTATAATATTAATATGTAATATTCTCCCTAGAGATTTCTTTTATTTTGGTCCAACAGTTGTCTTATCAACTGTGGTTGTGGGAATGGATTTGTACTTGTAATTGAGTGTATGACTGAGAAGGGGGAAAAGAGGAAGAAAAAAAAAACCTAGATACACATAATGTTCAAAAAGAGAAAACAAAATGTTCGTCCAAAATGTTGACATGACAATGTTGACAATGTTGTCCTGATGGTACAACAGTGCAGGCTTGTCTGCATCATCATGTATTTGGTCCTCGCTCATGGCCTGCATGGCATTTGGTCTCCTCACTCCCTACCCCCTCTTTAGTGTACAATTCAGTGAAAGAAAAATGCTTGAGAGACCTGGTGGCCAACCTTTACCAAAAAAAAAAAAATTCATGGAATTTATGGGAAATGTCATCAGTAATAAACCTGAAAACCCTTATCCCTACCAGATCATTGTGGACAATAGGACATAATCTCCTGTCCTGATTTATCTCCAGTTCTTTGTCTTTAGATCTCTGCAGTGATCTGAAGTTACAAATATAGATATTCCCTTTTTGTCTCTGAGTGTGGAAGAAAATGGCCAATGTTTGTCAGGGTATAGGAATGACATATTTATAAACACTTCAGTTCAGTGTTACTGCCCCTTGAGCCGCATACATGGAATTTAAAAGGATCACACAATACTCAAAATGTATTTTGTGTGTTCCCAGTCTCAAGGGCTTGAAGACCAACATAGCCATAGAAATGTCATTCAGAGTGCAGCCTTCCACTCTGTACCTGGCAACACTCATTTCAAATGTGCCCCAGGCCAGCTACTGCAGATATTTTTTTAACTCCTCTTCAATCAAAGCCAACATTCACATTATTGTCTTAACCCTATAGCATCCGTATTCTGGGACGAACATTCGGCAAAAACTGCACATCTACAAGCTCTCGACACGCTGTAGATCAGACATTTTCGGCAAAGAGATTCAACAAAGTATATATAGGTTTTAATTGGTTAAGATAAAGTTCAGAATGAAAGATGTTGGAATTGCATTTCGTTTGTTTATATGAATTAAAGCTGTATTGTGTAAATGTTTTGTGAATAAAATGTTCTTTTGTCCAATCTGTATGGTGGAGTATGTAATACAATATAACTTATACAATTGGGGTGATTGTATTTGGTCTCCCTGTTCTTCTATTGAGACATTTAGATCCTTTGTCTAGGTTAGACACAAATTTAGACCTGAGGGCTAAACCTTATATCTACCATGAGCAAGCAGGCAGGTGCTGTTAGCATACTGTTAAAAAAAAGCAGCCCTTGTGCAGGGGACCATGGTCCAATTCCAGGGCAGAACAGGGAAGTCACAAAGAGCAGCGTTAAGTAAGCCCATATTCTGCCTTTGTGTTTATTAATGATACCATTCTATAAACCATGTCATTTTTGAAGTATACAGTAGCTGTCATCCACTGGACTACCTATCACACAATTATGTCAACGTTTGTGTCCCTAATTGTCATCAACTATGTCATCAACAGCTCACTATATTTGATCTCTCTATGTATAGTATGTACAGCATTGGTTCTTTAAGTGGGGTCCGGGGACCTCCAGGGGTCCTTGGGGGGGTACTAGGGGGTCCCCAGCAAAATTAGTTAATCTAGTGTCACAATCATTTTACCACTTTAACCATATTTTATACTTTGGCTATCTGACCTGCTATTTTAGAAAAATCCCTGGCACAAAACATTTTTGAGATGGGGGGTCCGCAGCCAAATACATATTTGGGGTCCCTGACATGATAAGGTTTGAGAGGCACTGATGTACAGTATCTATAGTGCAAATGGTGCATTTATATTGCGCCTTTATCCAAAGCGCTTTACAATGTGAATTGCATTACAAATTAATACTTTCATTCTCACTGATGGAGGAGGTAACCATGCTATAGGCACCAACCTGCTCATCAGGAGCAGTTTGGGGTTCAGTGTCTAGCTCATCTTGGCTTGCGTGGGATACTCTTGGACAGCATAGCCTAGTCTGCCTTGCTGGCAAGGCGTCTGGTTCTCTTCCGGGAACCAGTGTCATTTTAGTTTTTTATTGCTATAACCATTATTTTATACTTACTATACTACTACAAAAATAACAGATCTACAAGCTCGTAGCGAGCTTATAGATCAGCTATTTTCTTATTTTTTAAATCAATTTTTTTTTAACTCAAATCTTCGCTTCTGGGGATGTCTTCTAAATCCTAACGGTAAAAATGAATAAAACTTATGTTGCTATAATATCAGTGGTTCTCGTTTTTCATGTCAAGGACCCCCAAAATTATATGTATTTGTCCGCGGACCCCCCCCCCCCCCATCTCAAAATATTTTGTTCCAGGGACCACCAGAAGCAAAGATTTTAGTTACAAATTTATATATATATTCAAAGATTTGCACACATTTTTATGATTTTCTTTTCGAAAATAGCAGATTTATAAGCTCATATCATAGCTCACTCTGTGCCATGCTATGAGCTTGTATATCTGCTATTTTTGAATAGCCAAAGAAATCTAAAATGGCACAGATGCGTTCCCAGATTTAATGGGTTCAATTGGGAAAAAATATTCTTCCTTTGGTAGGTGGATCTGCATGCAAGGTCATGTATTTTCTTAAACTAGAAAAGATTAAGACACACACTGAGGGGATCTATACTGACAGGTTTAAGAGAGCGTGGCATGGTTTATGGTTTTCTCTCATATGTTGATCAGCAGACTATGCCTATAAATGTTTGAATTCCAGATATTGCATTGTAAACTTGGTCATATGATGTTGGATGTCTTGTCTGTGATGAACCTGACTTGTACTTTATGTGACCTTTTGTAGCTTTGGCTGTCTTGTGTCTGTTTTGTTTTGTTTAATTTTGACTCTGCTTTTACTTTATATCTATTGTGTATATATCTAATTTTGTCTTAATATTTGTTTTTCATTTCCCTTTTGACTTGTGTCTTAATCTGTGTTATACTTTTCTGTCTTTGTCCTTTTAAAAATGTAAAAGAAAAAAAAACGTGTACCATTTTCTCCTCTACCCCTCTCTTGTCAATATCTTTTTGTAGACGCCAGTGTCTTTTTGAGATTCTACATTCTAAACTATTGTATTGTATTGTATGTATTATATGTATTACTGAGCAATTGCGTGCAATGGACAACAATGGAAACAAATGGCTTTTTGTGTTGTCCTTTTAGCACAACCTTTTACTGCACAACCTGTACTGTTAACGAACTTGTTAAGGATAATTCCTTTTTTAAGGATAAGGATAAAGGATAAGGATAAGGATAAGGATAAGGATAAGGATAAGGTTAATAAGGTATTCAATCAAACCCAGTGGTGGAAAAAGTACTCAAATGTTTTACTTAGGTAAAAGTACCAAAACTGCAATGTAGAAGTACTCTGTTACAAGTAAAAGTCCGGAATTCAAAATGTACTTGAGTAAAAGTACAAAAGTATTGGTTTCAAAATGTACTTAAAGTACCAAAATACCAAAATAGCAGATCTACAAGCTCACAACGCGTCGCATCGCGTTGTGAGTAAAAGTACAATATTTACTCTGAGATGTAGTGGAGTAGAAGTAAAAGTATAGACAATTGGAAATAGTCCAGGAAAGTAAAAGTACCTCAAAATTGTTAAGTACTTAAGTACAGTACTTGAGTAAATGTACTTAGTTACTTTACACCACTGATCAAACCCTCCCCCCTCCTCTCCCCATCCTCAGAAGATTCCAGTCACTCTGCGTAGGCCAGGCTGAGCATGTATGATGTTTTGACAGTAAGTAGTTTCTACAAATATTTGTAACTTGTATCGATACATTTTGTGAAATAAACAGCTTTATTATTTACATAGATAGTAGTAGTATTTACTATCTAATTATTTCTGTGGACTTAAAATCATTGTTTGTATTTGATGGCCTTCATGCACTGGCATTTGGCCTTTGTGCCCACATTTTTTTACATGTATATATGGCAAAATTCCAGGCATGCTCAGTAGTCACAAAGGATGTTTGTGACTACTGATCATCAAGTATAATTTATAAAACACAAGGCATTGGGAAAATACACCAACATCACAGTACATTTTATTATATATTACAGCGCCATTTGAAATTCTACTAATAAATAGACTTTTTTAATTTCACATTTAACAACCAAAGCGCACGTATAGTAGGCCTATACAGTAACTCGAAAGGCATGATAATGATCAATAACAATTGACATCATAATTTGTTTGAGTGAGAAAGATGAGGTACATATACAATGTTTAACAAAATCATTGAGGAAAAAAAAACGCAAGCGTGTTATGTTGGCAGTGCAGGAATGTAGATGGTTGTAGTGCTGATCGCAAGGATAATACGCTCATATGATTTACAGTGTGTGGTTTTTGTCATTTGGTTCAGTTCATATTAAAACTTTGTATATTACAATACACAGAATACTGCCCAAGACTCTACTGGCTTTCTATTGCCTCTGCAGTCTTGTTGTGTGTACCAAAATACCAGTATTTGGAAATCGTGCAGCAAACAAACACAACTATGTAGCCCGCCAAAATCAAATGCTTCTAAACTTAATTCCACTGATATAGATTGTAAATGGAAGGAAAGCAGACGACGGCTAGTAGGCTAGTAAGGCTACCCTTCTCAGTGAATTACGGTCCCTCAGAATTGGCATGTTGTAAGTGGGACAGCAAAAGCGAGTTCTATCATAGTGCATGGAATGTGTTTGACCTTTCTGGTTAAGGAAATTAACACATGACTGCATGAGGCCGTTAGAGAAAGACAGCATGTCACCAAATAAATGAACACTGTATGAACTCACAATTATTTTTTAACACTGAAATAAAAATAACATTTTGAAAAGTTCATCATAATAACTTAGTCACCGCCCCGTAACAAGAGAGCATTCAAGTTCAGTGTCAATTGGGATTTAAGTCAGTTCAGTGCAGTCCAGCGGCACTAGTTACAAACTCACATTGATGCAAAATAGCAACAAAACAATAACACTCAGTACAAGCAGGAATATAGCACGATATTTCTATGGCAGGCAAAACTTTCAAGGTATCAGAAGCTTTTCTATTCCAAGCTCTCAAAGTACTGTCTCTTGCTCACAAGCCCAAAGTCATCTTGGTCATTTGTGTCTTTTGATCTACCAGGCTCTTGTTTCACAGAGTCTGCCTTCATTGTCCTCCACCCTTGTTCCCTATCCATCTTTACCTCCTCATAACGTCCTTCCTGAGTTCCTGGAAAGTGGTGCAGTGTGTCTCTCTCCCTCTCTCCTTTCTCCCTCTCTCTAAGCCATGCCCCAGTCGTCCCTTAGATGAAACCAGGACAGCAATAGTCAGGTTTCTGCCCCAAAATAAACATCTAGGTCCAGGACAAGGCTGATTCCCTGTCTCATAACGATGTTGACTGCTTGATGCTGTGAAAGCTGACTCGTGAGGGTGAGGTGGGGATGGACATGGCTTGGGTCATCCTGTTTCGAATCGAGTGCTGCTCCTGCCACCGGTGAAAACGCTTCCTCGTAGCCGACCGCACCTGACATGGAAAGCACAGCTAATCAGGAATCAGGGGAACCAGCCAATCAGTTGACTAAGTTCATCGTTCTGATCATCCATTAGATAGTTAATGGACATCTACCATGCTCACCTCACAGCATTCTGAACATCACCACATATATATATATATATATATATATATATATATACACATACCAGTATGGTACCTTATTATTTAGACAACATTATTATTCTTACAAACATCCTATTTAAAATATAGATCTTACACAGACAGTAAACATTAAACACAATAACTAGATGCAATAGGACACATACAGTACGTGCATGATAATATATCATCCACGTTATATAATGGTCTGGAGGATAGATAAATCCTGGAATATTCTCAGTACTATATGTACTGTATGTGCATGTAAACATACGCACGGATATACATAACACATACAAATTTCATTGCATACAGTAAACCTATTTTTTGTGAAGAATCAATACACTGTAATCGTATCTAGGCTCTGCAGTCCCAAAGTGCATTCATGCCTTTAATTAATCACATTACATGAATATTTAATTGTAGTGTTGTCCCTATTTAGATTTTTTAACGAACCTGTTATTCAAGCAGGTAGCAAACATTGACGTAACATTACACACAGACTTATAACATTCTTATTTCCCAAGAGACTAGCTGTAGGCACTTTTCTTGTGAACATTAGCAATTCACTGGCACAGGTTAGTAACACAACTGACTGGTGCAGCCAAATCACGTAATCACACACCTTAAAGGGGTATGCACCTACACTTGTGATGTGAATAATGCCTGACTACCTACGACCCAACACTTACCCAACATAACACTTAGGCTACACTTCCCAATGCTTTCTGTGTGTTGAGAGCTCACTCTCTTAGCACAGGAAAACCTCCACCAGCCTACAGTACGTAACGCTGCATTTCGACACGTGTTACAGATATGTTTTAAGATTTCAGATTCAGAATGAACAACGTTGCCCTTTAATATTCACGTGCTAGTGGGGCTGACAATGTCATTCTGTACTGATGTCCTGTGCGTTGCTACACGGCGACTTTTGGCTGAGGCCTTAAATTGGTTCCCTTCCCAAGCACCACCTCCCACTTCTCAGCACTAAAGACACGGCAGCAGCAACTTCACAGGGACACTGAAATCAGCCTAAAGTAGGGGGATATAAATAACACATCTGCGACTGCGCCTAGGGGGAAATAAAACGTTCGATCAATACAGGATGCGGATTTGCTTACCTCACTATTTAGGAAGCAGTAAAACACTGACACGAAGAACCCCTGTGAGCAAGACAGAGGGTGAAAGGGGGAAGGAAAAATTCAACACGGAGGGCATTCAATACAGCGACTTTGAGCCTGCTTCTGAGGGCACACACTGTTTAACACACTGTAAATACTGCTCATTACACACTCGACATGCATTCAGTGATTTCCTGAGAGCAGATCGGCCTTTCTACTACGCAGTAATTAACTCCCAGAGTTAAAGGAGCACTTCACCCATTTTCAACCTTATCGTCAATAATTGGTCCTCACTAATGCTCATTATTATAAGATGGCACAATTTCCGTCTACTCACTCTGCGTCTCATTGGTGGACTGTGAACAGTTCAGAAACCTGCCTACCAATAACATCAATGGGGATTCCAAGCTAATAGAAAGTACAGCCTTTCTCTTCCTGGAAAGTTAGCATTACTGAAATAGAAGCCATTGGTCTTGGATTAATACAACTTTTAAATAAAAGTTTGAAATCTTTTTAGAAATGACCAATCCTGCCTACTGATGATGTCACTGGTAGGCAGGTTTCTGAACTGTCCACAGCCCCCTCTGATGTGATATGTTGAAAATGGTTGAAATGGTCCTTTAAATAAACACTTGAGATGTTATTGTGTACTACTACTGTGCTGTTGCATAAAATAATAATAATAATAATAATAATGGCTTGAATGTATACAATACTCTCACCTTTACAAATCTTTGGCAGAAACCTTTTATCTCCATATTTCAACTTTTTGTTGTGATTTTTCATAAGCGAATGCCCTACTTCGTCACACTACGATGTCACTCAAAAGTAGCAAAAATAGCAGATCTACAAGCTCGTAACGTTTTTCGATATCACACGTTATGAGCTTGTAGATCTGCTATTTTTGCTGTGTGAATTTCTTTTTCACCCATTTAGACCGGGAACCCCAATTCGTTGTTATACCTTTCACTCCGGGAACCCCTTTTTGTAACATTAGCTGTTGCAACATATATTTGTTAATTTAAAAAAAAATTGAAATCTGAAGTTTTTCAGAAAATCTAGGTCAGGATTTAGAAGGCGTTTTTTAGAATCGGCCTCAGGTCTAAATGGGTTAAGTAAAGGTGGAAGTGGTTAAGTCTGTTTATAAATATTGAACCAACGAAAAGTAGCATTTTAACAAGAGCTTGTGACTAACTACATTGGATCCATTGAAAAGTTGCCTATTAAAAAGAGCTTGTGACTAAATAATAATGATGTTGGATCCATTAGAACACAGGTTCTTTTGTCCATCTCCTGAAAAGTAATTAGACATACAAGGTTTCCACCACAATTTTGAGATGTTTACTTTACCGGGGTATTTCCAATTTTCAGTCCTTTCACTTCTACTCCACTACATTTCAGAGGTAAATATTGTACTTTTTACTCCACTACAATTATAGGAGAACTTCAGTTACTAGTTACTTTGTAGATTTGGATTATTATCACAAAACACACATTAACCACTTCAGCCCTATTTATATTTCGGCCATCTGAAAATAGCAGATCTACAAGCTCACAATGCATTGCGATGCGACGCATTGTGAGCTTGTAGCTATTTTCAAACGTTTTTTTAATACATTTTGAACTTGTGAAACGGGACATTCTGCACAATGTGTGTATGTGTGTGTACACACACACACACACACACACACACATTGTGCAGAATACTTTTACTTTTGATACCAATACCTTTGTACTTTCTCTCAAGTAAATTTTGAATTCCGGATTTTTACTTGTAACAGTATTTCTACATTTCAGTATTGAAACTTTAACTTAAGTAAAAAATGTCAGTACTTTTTCCACCACTGAGTATAACTGTCTATTGGACATACCTGGAAGGACTCTAAGAAGGAGTTGAAATATATGAAGACGAGTTGAGATATCTCGTCTTCTCCCGGGTTGACGAAGAACAGCATGTAGGTGATTCCCAGGAGTGGAAGGAGCACCAGGGTGGCCTTCACAGCTTTCCTGCGGACGTAGGGTACAAGATGGTGAACAGACGGCGATGACAGCCACGTCACACAAGTTCCCTTTTGGATGGAAAACTGCTCTTGGCGGCGGCGACAGCGCTTTGTCCTATTCTACCGAGATGCCGTCCTTGATTTTCCATTTCAATCGTGCCATGTTGGCAGTGGTGGAAAGTAACTAAGTACATTTACTGAAGTACTGTACTTGAGTACAATTTTGAGGTATTTTTACATTACTGGAGTATTTCCAATTTTCAGTACTTTTACTTCTATTCCATTACATCTCAGAGGCAAATATTGTACTTTTACTCCACTACAATTATTTGAAAACTTTAGTTACTAGTTACTTTGTAGATATAAATTATTACATTATAAAACATACATTAACCACTTCAGCCTATTCATTCTATTCAAGTGGACAATGAGCCTATTCTAGGCTATTTGAAAATAGCTGATCTCGAATTTCGAATTCCGGACTTTTACTTGTAACATAGTACTTCTACATTGCAGTATTGATACTTTTACTAAAGTAAAACATTTGAGTACTTTTTCCACCACTGCATGTTGGTCAGAAAAGGCGCTCTCAGTACCCCCCCACACACCTCCAAAAGAGGTGAAAGACGGTCGACCAGTGAAGTAGCAGACAGACTGATTATGCAGAGTAAAATAGACAAGACAGACACACACTGTCTCGCACAAAGGTCCAAGTGCCCTTGTTGTAACTACATACAAATACAATTTGTATCTGTATTATCTCTTTTGAAGGTAGTGTATAATCAGTAGGGGGTGCAACAATCAATCAAACTAATCGATTTAATCAATTATAAATAACACATTTTAATAATATTATGGATTTTGGGCAGACGTTTTGACATTTCCTTTTCCTTTTTTCCGAAACGTATCACATCACACGAGACACATTGTGAGCTTGTAGATCGGTTATTTTCTGTATTTTTTGTTCGTTGTACAGTGAAGTATAGAATCGGGCTTCGGTGGTTAATAAAAATAATTGGTTGGTCAATTATAAAAAATCAATGTGTTGATATATAAAAAAATCAAAAACAACAAGAAAATGCACTTAAAAATATATTGATTAATAGAAAAAGTTATTGATCGACAAATCGCTAAGAAAATAATCGATAAATGCAGCCCTAATGATCAGCTATATTGATCCTATATTCTATATTTATTACCTGTACTGAATTGTCTCGGACGTGGTGGAGGCTCGCAGTTTGGTCATGAGGATTCTCACTATGTTGAAGAGGAAAATGAAGTTTATCTGTGGGGAAATCAGACACAGACACAGCATAGGGATGATCGTTATAAAAACTCTGGTGGAATCATGAATGAGGGTCAAAGCCTTTGACCCTTTGAATGACCCTGTTAGCTTTGACTCAAAGGTACCCTTCCATTCCAGAGAATACCCCCCGCTATGCGCTACCGTCCCATTTCCTTCACATAATGTATTTCACCTTCGAATAACAGAGCAGCCACTTAAAAGGAACCCATGGCTATACTGTAAGCCTTGTATGCCTTAATACACTATAAGTACCCTTCCCTACTCAGATAAAACATACAAAACATACATTATGAAACATTTTCATTATTTTGAAATTAGTTAATCTTTTGCCCTACGGCGGGAAAAGGTGATAAAGGGGGCAAAGTGCGTAGCAAGTTGGTGACACATTTTGTCCTTATGTGTGGTGGTGACTGGCCATAATATTGTCTACATCTATCTATGGGATGTACAATATGTGAGTGCTACAAGAGGTATTTTAAATATAGTCTAGATGCTCATTTTAACTGGAGGAAGTATTAAGTTGTTCTTCGTGACCTTTATGTTAAGTGCTTTTAAACATAACACTGAGGACTTTACTGTGTGTTGAACTATTTGACTCCCTCCACAGGCCACACTGAAATGAACCATCAATAATCCAATAAACCAGTGTGTACTTTGTGCATTGAACCAACTCAAAATCTCCATGAACATAAAAACTTAATTGCATAAACTTATTATCAGTGAAGAATCGATGCATTCTACTCTATCAATATAGGCTACGGTTAGTCACTTGAGAAAGAAGAATGGTGTAAGCCTGCACATAATGTCACACAATTAAATATTTATGTGATTGATTAATTAAAGGCATTAATCCACTTTTTGGATTCAGAGCCTATATGAGAGTAGAGTGCATTGATTCTTCACCAATAATATGTCTCCTGTAGGCGAGATAACTCGGTGAGATTATTTCTGACATTTACTTATTGCACACTCAGCAGTGCAGGTTATAATAAGCAAAGCCATAGCCTGGTCTGTGTCTAAGCTTAATGTCAAAAATATTATGAAACTGAGGCTGTATTGGTGCAGACAAAGAAAATGCACCGATATCTCCTCTATAGGACTTTTTTATTTAACTTTTTAAAATCGCTTTGAATAATTAAAAAAATAATAATAATCATATCGGGACCCCAAGAATCGGAATCGAATCGAGAATCCTTTTGATTTGAAAGAAAAAACGATTTTTAATCGAATCGTGACCCCAAAAATCGCAATCGAATCGTGAGTTAGTAGAAGATTCACAGCCCTAGTTATCTGGTTATCTGTAGCCTACGAAGCTGCAGATTCTGAACAGTTATATCTTATAATGAAGATTTACACCAAGAACTAAATAAACAAATATCTGTATCAGTATCGGCTAAATAGTTATTTTAAACATTGGTATCGGATAAGAATTTCCATATCGGTGCATCCCTATAATTGTTATCATTATTATTGTTATTGTTGTTGTTGTTATTATTTCTTACAGTACCATGGCCATTAGTTGTTATGCCAATTCCCAGTGTATTCTAGTCCTAGAGGAGAGCATCCTAGGGAGAGCATCCTAGGGAGTACGTCACAAATGTGGAGGTACATACTATACTATTCCTCTCATTTCAACTCTACACTGTGGCTTCCCTCCCTCTCATTAAATGTGTTCCTTGGAATGCTCGGCCAAGCTGGATGCACCGTGGAGGATTCAAACCCTCCACGGTGTTGGGAAGGAACTTTATCAATGCACCACCCAAGCGCAAGAATATACTCATTTATGCGTGGCAGGAGGCTAGGCTGTTGTACGTTTCAGATAAGCATACCCCATTTATGTCCTTAAAAACAACATGGATTTCAATGTAACTTTACATTTGAGGATCGTAAAACACGTGTGTATGTGTGTGTAAAAGATGTGAATATTGTCAACTGACTGATTCAGTTGATAACCTGCTCGTTTCTAGGTCCTTCCCTCTTGCTGGAGTAGTGAGGTAATATTTATTCCAAGGTTGACGAAGATAGTGCCAACACACCCTTCTATTTAAAGAGAGTATTGCCCTCATGCTCAAGGCAGGGTCTCTGTCTTCGGCCCAAAATGGGCACAGAAACAGCTGAGGAAGCAATGCGGGTCTGTTCTATTACAAAGCCTATCAGACTGCAATGATAACTAAGACTACTGTACCTGGCTCTCGACAGTTTTCGACACGGATTGTCAACAATGCTTTATTGAACAACTGAAGCACCAATGCAGTGGCAATTTCCCATGTGACGAGTAGCCTACTACTTGATGAAGAATAGTGTCTAAATGAAAAATGTCAAGCGCTGCTTTTAACAACAGAGTGAAGTGAAGTGCATGATGAAACATGGGAAGGTAAAATTGCTGAATGGGTATTTTCCGGTTCCACTAGAACTGACCTTGGCCTTAACAGATGCCTAACAATGGTTCAGTGAGTGACTATGTATCATGCCTGACACCGGAGATAAATGCCTATATTTCAGTTTTAATAGCTTCATTTATTGTTGTCTAGTGAGAAAGATAATGACTGTTTTTGAATATATAATTATAAATGAGAAAGGAAAAAGACAATGCTACCACTATTGCTAATAAGACTATTATTATTATTAGGCTATTATTAATGATAATTGTGGGCCAGCAATGTTGATGGAATATGAAGAATCGAACAGATCCATCTTGATCACATCACAAGAAATAAGAGCTGAAGAAATCAACCCACAAGCAAGAAAACAAGACAAAGAGGGGTTTAAGGGGGGGGGGTGAAGGAGACATGGACACAGTGGAATTAAGTGTTTCTTAAGTGATATTCAAAGTCACACAGATAAGCACCTATAGCGTTAGCAGAATGTCTGTGGTGTAGAGTGGAGTGTCTCCTCAATATGACTGTCAGAGCTGAATGAATAGTTCAGGAACCTTGCTAGGAGGGTGATACAGTACTACAGAAGATAGATGACAAGATCAGGGGTCGTCAGCATTTTTCAGGCCAAGGACCCCTTAGCTGAGAGAGAGATGAAGCAGGGATCCCCATTACATTATTTTGCAGATTTAACTTTTTCATAGATTTCATAGATAGCTTCATAGATGTGTTTGACAGCACTATCATCAGTGTTGTGTGAATTCATGTTTTTTGTTTGATGTTGGCTGGTTTACATATTGGACCTGATTCACTAAGCTCGTTTACACCAACATTTTGTACTTATTGGCTTTTACGCAACTTCCAACGTTAGGAGTCTGATTCATAAATATTTTTTTTGTCCGTGAATATTGACTTTCTCATGTCTGCTCCGAGGCAGACTTAAATGGGACCAAATCTTGGGTATGTCATTAGAATGCCTATTCTTCATGCAAAATCAATTACAATAGTGCCAAACCTCAAATAAAATATGTATGTGCAATGTGCCCAACATTTGTCAACAACACATATACAAAATGTATACCCTGTATATGTCAAACGATCTATTGCTTGTATGCATATTATAGACATGATGCAAATTCAACCGATCTTTATTGTCTCCGCCAGGCCGAAGGCATGGCGAGAGAGTATGTTTTACCCCCTGTCCGTCCGTCCGTCCGTCCGTCCTTCTGTCTGTGACCAGCTAATCTCCGCCACCGTTGGCCCGGTCGCTGTGAAACTGTGCACACACACTCCCTGGATGCCACAGCAGAACCTCTGCCCCACATTTTTCAGATCAGCCTGTCATAGCGCCACCATGAGGCCGACTTTTGCAAAACACATTTTTGGATATTACTCCTACAGATTTTATCCAAAAAACACGCAAATCGGTACACAGTATCTCTATAGTAATGTGATCAACACGGATCTGTCCGATTTTCCAGATTCCATCCTGATTGGCTAAGATTGGCTCCCAAAGTTTGAAGGATTGCTCCGTTTTGAACACAATGCCTCAAATCATGAACGCAGCTTGCGATTTCCGTGAATTTCACACGCACATTCCCACTAGGCCGAGGAAGAAATGCCACTTGAATCAGCCTCATGGTGGCGCTATAACAGGCGTTTTTAACTATAACTGCACCGATCTGCCAGAAACTTTGCACGCACACTCCCTAGAGGCCAAGGAAAAACATATGCCCTGCATTTTTCACATTTGCCTTTTATAGCGCCACCAGGGGGCTGACTTATGTATAAAAAAACTTTTTTTATATTTTTGTTTCTTTCTGTGCAGCACTTTGGGCAATCTTTGGTTTTATGTAAATGTCATCTATACATAAAGTTTGATTTGATTTGGACTGCTTCCTCCTCCGCGCTCCTCTGTGGGCAGCACTCAGCTGGGTGAAGCAGAAAACAAGTTCCCCGGCGGGATGAAAAAGGTCACCAAAAAACAAACAAAAAAACATTGAAGACACTTGCTCTACGGCACTGTTTCTCAACCAGTGGGTCGGTACCCAAAAGCAGGCAAGGGACCGTAATATATTGGGCACAGACTTCTTGGTCAAAATGAAATACTCCAGTAAAGTAAAAATACCTGAAAAGTGTACTTAAGTACAGTACTTGAGTACTGTACTGTACAATTAGACCATTGTCTATCCAAAACTAGATATTCAACTTGATGTTCACAGACGGAAGAAGATACAAAGAGAGAGAGGGGAAACCTTTGGAAAATGTATTTTGTTTCCTTGTCACGCAACCTCACATGCTTCACACTTGCAACATGGACATTCTGTACAGCATGATTTACACAGAGTTCTCTCTCTTGACAAACTGGCTATTTGACTTGAGTTCATTCAACCTCCACCATCAGTTTGATTCTCTTCCTCATAAGTTCACGATTTCTTCACCTCAAACAGTGATGTATTTATCAGTGCCTGTTTACTTCTCTTTTCCACCAGCTATTTAACACCAGTTTATTTTATTACATTTCATTTCATTTGATGGAGGTACAGGACAACAGTTGTAGAAAAACAGCATGTACAGTACTCGTTCATAAATAAATAAGTATATACATAAATCTATACCATGTTCCCTGGTATTATATATATATATATATATATATATATATATATATATATATATATATATATATATATATATATATATATATATATATATATATATATATATATATATATATATATATGTCACTGTATGCAACTATACAGTTATAGTTAATGTTTTGTAATAATAATCAAAATCTAAGTAACAAGTAACTAAAGTTTTCAAATAATTGTAGTGGAGTAAAAGTACAATATTTGCCTCTGAGATGTAGTGGAGTAGAAGTAGAAGTACTGAACACTGGAAATACCTAAAAAGTGTACTTAAGTACAGTAGGCCCTACTTAAGTAAATGTTCTTAGTCACTTTACACCACTGCATTTTTGTACTTCTATTGTTATTCAGTTATTTAGCTGTTCCTGTCGTGTTTTTCACACTTACTGCGGGCTGTGATGACACACAGGGATCAATAAAGAGTATCTATAATTTATGCACAATAAATGACAATGCGTAAATTTGAGGAAAGTATTGCAACAGCATGACTTTATCAACCTACAATGAGAGCATTATAGGTTGACTAGATACCCAAACTAGATATTAAACTTTTTTTTCACAGATGGAACAAGACGGAGGTGCGTTCCAATTTCCTTTAGGCAAAACGCCAACAGACTTATTTACTGTTGCCAGTTTCCTTCTCTTATCCACCTGTGTGTGTGTGTGTGTGTGTGTGTGTGTGTGTGTGTGTGTGTGTGTGTGTGTGTGTGTGTGTGTGTGTGTGTGTGTGTGTGTGTGTGTGTGTGTGTGTGTGTGTGTGTGTGTGTGTGTGTGTGTGTGTGTGTGTGTGTGTGTGTGTGTGTGTGCGCGTGTGCGTGTGAATCGTTTGGCCTAGATTTTCCAGCAAGACACAATTTTGCAGCCTCACTCTTGTGTTTCGATAGCAGGTGAGTATGTAGACAAGTAAGACGCGAACGCTGGAAGCGAACGCAGCTCGAAAATATTGTGTATTTACAGACTTGTAATCCCTGTTATTTCACCGTGATGGGGAGAGAACATTGACATTGTGTGTGTGTGTGTGTGTGTGTGTGTGTGTGTGTGTGTGTGTGTGTGTGTGTGTGTGTGTGTTTTGCAGGCTGTTGTGCATTTTAATCAGAGCATTGTCTACATTCCTGCACTCTGGCGCACTCTGGCGGCTGCACACAGGCAGTGCACGCACACAGAGACACAGAGACACAGAGACACAGACACACACACAACCCGAGCACGGTTTCATAGTAAGCTGCACTTGCGCTCCTTCCGCGTTCGCAATTAGAGGTGTTGCCTCCAGATGCTTGCACCTTACCCAGACACAGTTTACAGATAACCTCATTGACATTCTCAGGTTCCCTATCAGCATTGGGTTTAAAACCAAAATATCGCCCACTTGGCCGAGGAAGAAATGTCACCCTTTTCACATTGGCCTGTTATAACTTTTTCTAGTTTCTTTTCAGTTGACGCATTTAGAGCCGAGTTATTAGATCCCTCTGCGTGTTTGTCGTTTTTGCAAGTGTGGCCACAGTTTCGCTATAGGCTTTCATGCCAACTCCAATGTTGCACTATTAATTTGTAATATTGACCACATATCACATGAACGCAGTCTTATCATATTGATGAGGATACAGTATGGATGAAATCTAGCTGTGTTCATGACTCCATTTCCAATTCCGATGTATGGCAATGGAGGGTTCATCCAAAGGACAGAATCCCCTCAGTAATCTATAAAGCTCTGATAAAAATGATCGGATATTGGCAGATTCCAGCATCATCTTTTTACCTCGGCAAAGGTGAGTGAGGAATTGTTCAGTAGAAAGGGCTTATATAATATCCATTCCAAGTTGTATTAGCCTCTGTTAAACCTTGTAAACTAACTTCTTGATTCTCATTACACGTGAGAGTTGGCTATTTACTTAATTAGCGTTCGCTTACGCTCATTGTAAGCTGGTAGATCTGTCCAGTTTGAGCAGTGGTGACGTGTTTCTTCTGACATAGAACGTTTCCGGTTGCCTTTTATGGTCTTATATGGGGCGTGGAGCGATGCAAATGATTCGCCACGGGAACGTGCCTCTGACTTTCAGACAAATATGATGAACACCTGCGATACACACACATCAGATATTTACACGCCGTTTGGTGAATCGCACGTCAGTTTGTGCTTATTGAAAATACACACACCTTTAGTTTAGGCACTATTTACGAACAGCTTAGTGAATCAGGCCCATTATCTTTTCTATTAAAAAGTTGTTCATATTAATGTGTATTTTCAGACATTTAACTACATACAGCAGTAACCTCTCGCTCTATTTTCCCTCAACATCAAACCTCTTTGCTGAAAATAGCCGATCTGCAAGCTATTTTCGGTGAATGTTCCCCAATGAATAGGGAATTAGGGATGCTAGGGTTCAAGTGGTTAACGCAAAAAAAAAAAGAAGAAGAAAAGTTCCAGTCACACAAAGATTTGTCAAGAGGAAGCATTTGTGGGGTGAAAATTTGTGGAATCAGACTGTGGTAGAAGTGACAGTTGGATTAGATGTCAAGGATCACACTTTGCCTCTTGAGATTCAGAAGACTTGGCAGGAGTCACTGTGGTGTTGTCATATGCCGATGAAAGGATTGTGCAGACTAGACTAGGGCAGGGGCTTAACGTGGTGCTGATATCCAAGTTTGCTCTGCTTAGCTTAGCTGTAGTTAAAAACCAAGCTGTTGGTTTATTATGGGATACAACTGAAGACAAAAACGTTACCGGTTGGTCTGGTATGTCTAGCCTTTGACTGCGGCTGAAGTATACTTCACATTATTTGAACTCTCGAGGAAGCCATTGAGTGCCATTCATTTCAGTACGGTATGAAGCCACTGCAATATTGCAGAGACTTTAAACTTGCTTGAGAAAGGTGATACAACATAGTGACCTTGATTTCGCTTAAAGTCTTTGGAAAAGTTGCTTTGTGTTTGTGTTTCAATGCATTTTGAAGAACAGATTGATTTGAAAAGACGAGCCAAATGGTCCCTAGAGAAAAGCTTGATCTATAAAGGTCTTAATGCTCTGTGCTGTTTAGCCAACAGTGACTCGATTATTCAGGTAAGTTTGGTAACGTACTATGCAGAACATTTAAATGAATGCGGTCTAAAGATGAAACAATTGACAGGATATGGTCTGTGATTATTTATGATATATGGAAGCTGTGAATAGACATTGCATTTACAGTATTGAGAGTGGTATGGTCCTCTAACCCATTAAGACCAGGAAAGCATCTGTGTTAGGGGTGTGCCGATACACTAATTTCACGAAACGATACGATATTGGGCTCACAACTTCGATACGATTTCGATACGATACGATACGCACTTTTTTATTATGAAAATATATGGGGGAGAAAAAAAGCAAATGCAAACAAATAATTCCGTTTTTGCATTATTCAGACATGCAAACTTGTAGCTTTTCAGCTACAATAGCCGTTTTGAATCCAAATACGGCAATAGTGTGACACCTGACCCGAAAAAAATCTTTTCACCTCAGGGCTGTTTGCATGCCTGATTATTATTACTGTAAAAAAAAAAAAAAAAAAAAAAATCAAAACGATATATTTTTTCTTCTCAAAACGATACATATCGTCACGAAAACGTATCGCGATATATCGCGGGACGATATATCGGCACACCCCTAATCTGTGTTATTTTAGATTTTTGCGTTAAAAAATAGCAGAATTACAAGCTCCCGGCGAGCTTGTGGATTTTTTAACATTTTAAACAAATCTTGAAAGTGTTTGAAAAATGTTGAATCATCTTGAATTACGAAAAAGATCGAGAACTACTGATTAAGGCGTTTGTAGAATCGGCCTCAGGTCTTAATGGGTTAAGGAATTGGAGTGGTGAAAGTCTCACACACCACACAACAAATCAAGAATGAATAGTCTAGACAGAGACTCGAAAAATAAATATTTTTTATTCGATTTTTTACACATTCAACCACATGCTAAAGTGATGAGGACAAACGTTCGATCATAAGACCATCGTCAGTGCCATCCGACGGCACTTATGATGGTCTTATGACCATGAAACATTTGTCCTCCTAACAATTGTGCACTTTGGGCACTTTAGCATGTGGTTGAGCATGTAAAAAATAAAAAATAAAGTTTGCAGTCTCTGTCTGAGAAGTCATCCTTAATTTTTTTTTGTGGTGTGTCTCAAACACTAGTTCCTCTTAGTTTTTGAAAAAAACGCACCTGTCTACCCTGGACTTTATTCCTTTAGGAATTGCATATAGTGGCTCAACGGGTAAATACTGTACACTTTTTATTTTATTACCACCTCAGGACCTGGGCTTTATGTTCCTCCTTACTTTCCTGTCTCTCCTTCCTGTCTTGCCGCAGAGGAGAAAAGCATACAATAGAGTTATGATAGTCGGGAAGCATAAAGCCTTGAATAGCTCTTGGTAACTTGAAAAGTTACCAAGGATACAGTTTCTTGGTATGTCAAAAAGAAACTTATCGGATTGACTGCTTGTACTGTATATGATTAAATTGAAATAAAACAGACTCCTGCCCTAATATTTCTGTCTGTCAGTTTGATTTTGTAGTTGCCATAATACCAACGTTTTACTTGTACATGTAGAGGCTAGATTTGGAGGGCAAACTAAAACAACCACAATTTTATCATCATATTTATCCCGTTGAATGTTTTGAGATGTCAAAAACTGAATGTTACTTGCTATTTAAAAGCAAATAAAATTATGTCTGAACGAAAATAAACATTATGTCTACAGTATGTTGTTCAGTGGAGTCACATATGGTAAATGGTAAATGGACTGCATTTATATACAGTAGCACTTTTCTACAAATCGCTTTACAATGTATTTCACATTCACCCATTCACACACCGATGACGGAGGAAACCATGCAAGGCTCATCGTGAGCAGCAGTTAGGGGTTCAGTGTCTTGCCCCCCGCCACAAATAGAGAATAGGAATTTTCTAAACCATACAAAACCATCCTAACTGGGAGAATATCTCCCACTTAATGCTGTATATCACTGAATTATAGTTAAATAGTTAAATACCTTTGATAAATGCATTAATAAAACATCGTCATTGTGTCTATTGTGGACACAACATTGTACTGTTAAAATGTTCACGGATTTTTCATGTAGAATTGCAAATGAGGGATGATCACTTCAAAAGCTACAGACACCAAGACTGCAATGGTACTGTGTCAGCTTCACTGAAACATACATCACGGATGTTTCCTGTCATTCATTGTCAAA
This sequence comes from Gymnoscopelus braueri, assembly GCF_963280865.1. NCBI lineage: Eukaryota > Metazoa > Chordata > Actinopteri > Myctophiformes > Myctophidae > Gymnoscopelus > Gymnoscopelus braueri. The sequence goes on from NC_137617.1 coordinate 25,345,331, forward strand.
TATATTCCATTTTTGGTAAGCCCTGCCAACAGAGATTATAAATGGAGCTAGGGGCTTGATTCCAGCGGTGTTGGAATGTAGTAAAATGAAAAATAAGACTTGCTATAAACCAAGGTGGATTAAGATTGAGTTGTGTAACACCCAGCTGTGATCTTTTTCCCTATCTTTGACATTTGAGAAATAAAGCAAACTACACCAGGAACCAGAGGATCTCATATCTCTGAGATATGAATAGGACGCTGTATTATGTAAAGTTTACATAATACAGCGTCCTATTCATATCTCAGAGATATGAGATAATAAACACCGTTCTTAATGGGTTTACATTGTAAACCCATTAAGAACGGTGCTTATTATCACGACAGAATGGAATGGCTGGAATTTGTCTCGAAGCTTCACCACAAAACATGGAGGCCTGGTGAAGGCATCAGTTCCCACTGACAGTGTTCTCACTGCCCCATCAGTTGTGGGGGGAAAGTACTGCAGAGCATTTCAGTACAATACTGTAGGTAAATCCAGAGCCAGTGACATAGAAACAGGTTACGTGGTTCATATATCGTGTGTACTTAATCAACACCCATTATGAGGATTCAGCGTTTGGAACTATACAGAAAATGATTGAATACTGAATATTTTATGAATATTCTTTGTTCACATGATCTGCCATTGCTGTAAAATAATTGGCCTGATGGAGTGAACGGACATGACACAAATCTCAATGGCTCTGGGTAAATCTATATAGGTTTTATGTCCTCTCCCGACGGAGAGAGGTAATTTGGTATCACTTTCTCTGAAGCCCATGTGTATAATGCATTATAATCTGATAATAACACTGTATATTAATAGATATAAGCAATAATAATGCTATATAATAATAATCATCAACACACACATCAACACATTGTAAAGCACTAGACCACCGGCATACTTAGGAACGACGCAAGTCAGGCACGATGGAAGTTGGAAATGCATGCCCCACCGAGTTATGCAATATCTGTGTCAGAGTACCTGTTGTAACTGTCTGTCTGTCTGTCTGTCTGTCTGTGACCATGTTATGCCCATATATGGAGATTTTTGTAATTGTCTGTCTGCGTCCCTTTTATGCATAAATGGAGTTCTGTGTCAGGAATGGATGCTCAAATAGGGAGTCTCAGACAGTCTTGAACATCATATTGATGATATCAGCGTACTCCATTACGAGGATTTGCGTTTTCATCAATTATTTGGGGAGATCCACTGATCCACACATGAGATATTGGGCTTGTGGGCAGGGCTACTAGTACAGTAGGTGTCCTACCTGACACCAAGGGTCACAAGTTCTCACTGGAGGAGTAGGGCGACCTCCAACCATTGCAGATATGCTAGTTATATTGTGTTAACATACTGATACAGATTGAGTAAATACAAATACAACAACAAATTATAACATTTTGCAGCAAAAAATGCAACGAAGAAAATATTCCACTCACCACCAACACAAATATCATGGGCCCTTGATAGATGTAATCTGTGTAGACTCCACTTCGCTTGCCAAACCAGCATCTGAAAAGGGGTAGAGCAGTCAAATTTTTAAAGAGTAAGTTCAAAAGTTCAGAGTGCTTTGAATTGTCTTTAAATATATTTTAAATTTATATATATACTATATAAGTAATATGCTCCCCTCAAGTTCAATTCATTTTGTTGATACCAAAATTCACTTAAAGGAGAATTCCGGACAAATTAAGTGTTATCTTTGATGTCTCGTTACTCACCTAACGACGTGAAAAGTGGCGTTCTTTTTTTCCATATATTCCCCTGTCGTCATTTTTTAAACCCCCTCCGTTGTCATAATGGGAGCGCGTGGGTAAGGGAAATTCGTCTATTATAACCGACGCAAAGTTGTTTTTTTCTCTACTAGTATTCATAGTAGAGTCTCATGATAGTCAAACATGCGTTGAAACTATCTGCGAGGCTGCCGTCAATGGCGAACGAGTTAACACTGGTTGCTTGTTTCCAGAATCTGGCAACACGAGTTGCCAGGTTCTGGAAAGAAACAAGCATCCAGTGTTAAATCGTTCGCCATTAACGGTGGCCTCGCAGGACATTTCAACGCACGTTTGACTATCATGAGACTCCACAATGACTAGCAGAAGAGAGAAATTGGTAATTTGCTCAAAACCTGACTTATGAACATCACATATTTAGACAGAAGTGATTCGCTCCATCAGAATAACACATTACATTTGAATAATCCAAACGTACACTGTACAGTAATCCACTTTTTCATATTACACTAGAGATATTACTACATGTAATTGGTTCTTAATATCAATCATTGTGAACACTGACAATTAAACTGGCTGGTGTGTAATTAAGAATCATGTGTAGCCTAATGTAAATGTGATTACAGAGGGATATTAACGGTCACTCGTCTCTTTAATCCAATACAGTTTGACTTTGCCTCCGTCCTTCATTATCACGGCTTGCATCAGTTTTAGAATCGGTTTGCATGTCAAAGAAACACGTCAAAGGACTTACTTCTCATTGTCGTAGTATAGTTTTCCAATCGCCCATGCCACAATTATGGGAAACGGAATACCTGTAAGGGGGGGGATTGGACAAAGAGAGAGAGAAAGAGAAACTGACAAACACCCAAGGACAGAAATTGCATAATGGCACTCTGGGGATTTCACACAGTATTTTCCTTTTTTTTCCTTTTCTGTCAAAAGCAATTGTGTTTTGAGAGTTGTGATCCGCAGGACCTGTCAACGCCTGAACATCTCTGTGCAAATGAATGAAACGCTAGACTCTGGTTGAAGATAATGCAGAGTGATTTTCTGTTTTGCTTAATTGTTAAGGGTACAATGAAGCCTGAGTCATACTTCGTTACACAACCGCATCGCATGCTGAAAATAGCCGACCTACAAGCCCACAACGTGTAGCATGTTGTGAGCTTGTAGGTTGGCTATTTCTGGCGCGCAACACCGTCGTGCGACGGAGCATAAATTTGGCATTAGGCAGCTAAACTGCCAGGAAGACCTTGCCATCCCTCCTTGTCAGCCAACTGTGTGTTTTTTTGGATGCTAGCAGCGATGCGTTGCATTGCCTGTGTTAGATACTGTACTGTCGAACCTCTGGGAAATCTAATCGCACAGCCCCAGACCGCTTCAATTGGTTGGGGATGATGTGTTTGAAGAAAATAAATAAATAAAACAAAACCACACATATCTCCATAATGTTCTTTCTTTCATGTTGCCTATTTCTGCCATATGGTCCACACACCAGTCGGTGGCTGAAGCTAAGCGAGGAAAATGGAAATTGATCATGTTCTCTCTCTCCTTTCACACCAATGCCAAAGAAATCTGCCATCTCCCGCTCACATCTGTCATTTTGCTAGCAGAGTTCACACTGCCTTGAGGGGGGGACTGTAACCCAGCTGGCACAATACACTAATCTCAGCACAGCATAGTTTAATCTGACAGAGTGAAAAGGGGTATTAGCAAACGCCGCACTAATACGTTTCAGTGGTGTCAAAGGAAATCCTCGTAGCTAGAAAAGTCTGCTTTTCAGCAGACTTGAGAGGGTCCTCACGGGGTCCTATGGTCATGACATGTCATCAATGCATCAAAGATCATGAAAAATATAGGTCGGATTCAGTTTTTTTCTCTCTCAAAGTTCAAATATTGAAAAACTTGCAAGACAGCATGAGATCTCATATACAGCATGATAATAATATGTCATAATAAATGTTTGTCGTTGTCATGCAAATCAGAGCTTGCTCTCGCATTTTGAACAGAGTGAGTGGTCACAGTAAGTGAATAAGACTCCAACCACAAAATGAAGTTATGCGGAGCTCACACAGCACACAGTAAGATGGAGCGAGTGGAGAGGGAGAGCGTACGTACACCAGCCAATGCAGATAAACATCCACTTGCGCAGCTTGTCGGTGGAGTAGGTGAGCACAATGGCAGTGTGAAGGTAGCAGCCCTCGCCAAACATCCAGAAGAAATTGGTGGAGTGGAAATAGTTGAAGGAGGCTGTGACGAGACGGCACCAAATCTAGGGAGTGAATCGATTTATGAATTATAATGTATGTATTAATTCTAACACCTCATAATTAGGTTAACGCTTAATTTGTTCAACAGCATGCCTATTGCATCAAACAATGCCCTGTGGCAAATGGAATATGAAAGCCTTATGCTCCTTATTCTTAATCATTATGTTAATATAGCCCAGGAAAGAGGGTCAGATTACTGGAGAAGCGTCTGATGGGATGATTGATGGGATATAATCCACTCTAGATAATTGAAGCTCAGATACAAAATACAGCCTTTCTTCATTGCTTTTTAGCTGCAGAATTTAGTGAGGATGATTCCATTTGTGTGAAAGGATATGCTTTTAGCTCCATTCACAAATAATTCAGCTACGGTATTTATCTCTAATCTGACAGGGTCTACATATAAACTGTTCTACTATAATACTATCTCTATGGTCTCTGTCTATGCTGTTGTGGGTACACACGTGACAATATGTCAGTAGTCAAATAAGGATAGAGGACCGTGCTTGTGGTTAGAAGGTTGCTGGTTGACAGCCCCCAGACCGGCAGGAAACATCCGGGCAGAAAAGTGGATGAGCAACACTCAACCCCTCCCTCAATAAGTGCCTTACTCAAGTGCCCTTGAGCAAGGCACTTATCCCCAACTGCTTCAGTTGGAGAAGCACCTGGGCGCGGAAGTGAATGAGCAAAACTCAACCCCTCGCTCATTAAGTGCCTTGCTCAAGTGCCCTTGAGCAAGGCACTTATCCCCAACTGCTTCAGTGGAACAGCTCAGTGGCCAACAGTGCTTGTACAGGCAGCTCCCCAGGTATGAATGTGTGTGTGGCTGCCACTCACCACATTGCTTTCATGTACTTCGGGGTTCATGGTCATTTGGACAACAAACCAAGTGGCGTTTCTCAGGATGAAGGCAGTGATGAGGTTCCAGTGGATGATGTTCCTCAGACAGCGAATGCTCCTGTGAAACAGACGAGGAACACAGCACTCATTCATTTTCATTCATTTTCTCCCTGCAGTTTAGATGTTATCAACCCCCCCCCAAGGGTGTAGACAAACACATGTCTCCTCCAATAAGTAAGACCTGAGGCCGATTCTACAAATGCCTTCTAATTCAGTAGTTCTCACTCTTTCAAGATTTTTCAAAAATGTTCAAAAATAGCAGATGTACAAGCTCGCTATACAAGCTTGTATATCTGCTATTTTTGAATGGCCAACGCTAAAATCTAAAATGACATGCTTTCCCAGTTTTAATGGATACATTTTTTATTATGATTTTTTTTTCTAACTGTTCATTCATTTTCTTCCCTGTTCATTCATCCCCCCCCCCAGGGTGTAGACACATGTCTCCTCCAATAAAGGAGTTTTAGCGGGAGGACGTCATGCGTCTTTACTGTTATTTCATCTAATGTTCAAATAGAAGGTTAAAACATCACACTGGGCCTGGGCGGCAGCGTGGTGGTCCAGGCACCCTAGGTTGCAATGCCAGCCTGACAACATGTCGCGGGTTCGACTCCCGATCCAGACGACCTTTGCTGCGTGTGACCCCCCCATCTCTCTCCCCCCATTTCCTATCAGCCTACTGCATTCTATCAATAAAGGCAAAAAGCCACAAAAAAAAAGAAAAACATCACAATGGTTTAAAGCTCCCAAAGTGGGTGACCTACATTGCTGTAATGTATTTGTTATTGTATTTGTTTATTTGATAGAGTGTAGAGAAAGAGATTAGTTTTGAGGATATTACTAAGAGGAGACCTTGTAAGGGAAATAAATACAGGAGGGAGAAAGCGCCAGTGTTGTATTGGGAGGTCCTAACCACTGTGACCTTTTCTCACACACTGGATCCTCACACACTGATGAAGGCCAGACGGCCTAAAATGTGTTGATGGAGTGTTAAATTAAGTAAACAGACCTTGTCTGAGTGTGACCCTTTCCTTATATAAATGTTAACAGTTTTCTAGGACAACTCACTAGGCGGCCAGAGCGCAGAGAAATACAAACAACTTGAATATTTGGGCTGAAGAAATGACAAAAATACAAAGATATTTTCAACCGCTCTTTTACAGCTGTAAACTTGTGATGTGACAATAAACTTGAACTTGACTTGAGCATTCTCTTCTTTGTAGTGCTCAACCTTCCAGCTGTGTTGTCCACAGCCAGGCACACCGCACGCTTAAACACTTAAACCCTATATACTTCAATCAGGTAGCTCTCATGCCCATCCAGGCAGAAGCGGAGGTGCTGGTAGGCAAGATAATGTATAAGAAGACAAAAAACCCACTGCTTCTCTCAGGAAGGGACCGCACACTCCAAAGATGATGGACAGGACTCAATAATGCTTTATCTTTTATTTTGCACTAATATGTACTTCAGTTGACCGGGGTCACCCAGGGGCTCTATACTTGGTCCCCTCCTTTTTTCCCTCTACACCAAATCTCTTTACTGAAATAGCCGATCTACAAGCTCACAACGCGTCAATTGTAAATTTGCCTATTGTGCCTAGAATCGGGACGCTATAGGGTCCATGTGTTAAATATACTTTTTTACACTCTCACTAAACCATCAAATCACATACAAAGAAATCCCCGGAAGAGAGATGCAGAGAAAATTGAAAAGACATACAGCCTAAAAATAAACGTGTTAGTGCTGTTTCCAGAGGCTATGATGTTTTCTAACGGTAACGCCGTGCATGAATTGACCTTAGGGTATAATTAAAATCCAGCCCGTCTTCCTCAAAGCCAGTGGTCTAGAATAGAAACACGTATTCCAACCTAACGGATAGAACAAACCCACTGTGGTGACTGTAGAGACCGCCTCATTCTCATTTTATTGTCACCAGCTGAAGGCATTATCAGCAAGCACAGGACTGCCTCTTCCAGTGCCAGGCAGAGACCCGTGATTTATTTTTCAACATGCATCAATTCTTTTCTTCTTCTTTTTTGTTTCAGACAGGTCAGTGTAGAGCATTTTTTCCCCCCCAAACATAGGGTCGCGACCCATTCTTCAATGGTCTATGACATGTTTTTATGGGTCACAAGTAAATATCCTTTTTTTTATTGCCGTAATAGGTCTTAACACATTGCCTGCCAAAGACTTTTAAAAACGTAATTTAAAATACATCACTTGCCTGCCAAAGACGTTTTAAAACGTCATTTTAAAAAAAGGGGGGGAAAAAACTCTTTTTTTTCAGAATCAGGAGATAACGTGATCCAAAGATTTACTGCTAAATTCACTTCCTGGTTAACTTATTACTTTAAAATCCTGTATCTCGGCTCCTGTGTACTTTTTTTAAATTACTATGTATTTTTGGCGAAACATGCTATTTTCAACTGGCTGCAATTATGGAACGGATTACCGCGATCAGATTTTTTTTCCCCCCGATTCTACGAGACCCCTGTGTGTAATGAGGGGATCACCGTGAGGACGGTGATCACGGAAAATATTCTGTGACTACTTGAAAAGGTAAGAAAATCGTAAAAGATGCTGGCAGAGGCTGCAGCCTGTTTTAGAAAACCCTGGCAGTGAATGTGTTAAGTGGTTAATTCATAATGTATTTTTGGGTCACGAGCTGAAAAGGTTTGGGAACCCCGGGTGTAGAGAGACAGGAAACCAAGTGTAGTGACAGAGGAGAGACATGCGAGATAAGACAGGTGTTGGTTTTGAACACTAGTCCTCAAGCTCACAAGGAGCATAGGTCTATGCATTAACATGCTGAGCCACCATGGGCACCCCAGCATGCATCAATACATTCTTAATAGGTATCAATTGCAATTGGTATCAATTTGTGCTGACCGTGCAGACACACAAACAACTGGATTTTCCAATAGCAGTATACTGGCCTCCACATGTAGCATCATGGGTGTTCTCCTACCTAGACAATGACTGCCTAATTAACACAACTTAATGGAGATTTCTCACACGAGACCACAGTGCCATTGTGACACGTTATAATCGCATAAAGGGAAAACATAAAAGGCGGTGCTTGTGGTTATCACAAGCTTGTACACGAACTCAGAGCGCCTCGCAAACCACTGGTGTATTGTAAACTAATTTAGCCACTCTTGCTTCATTAGTTTGCTATATAACGTAGGCCGCACGCTGCCATGCCAGCAATGCGGCGAGGGATGCTTCAGAAACCACCGTATTCATTACGCAGTGTGACCTCACTTCCCTTGGCACACTGCCAGTGGGGCCAGCACGGCACCGCACATTAATTAAGAAAAAAAGCGGAGTACTTCTCCAGACAGGCCTTTGTTAATATGAGATGGGCTCCATGCCATGGAAGATGGCCCCACACTTGCTCTCTCTCCTCTCTGTCTCTTGCTTTAAAAAAATTCTCTCCTCTCTCTCTCTTTCTTCTTTCCTTCCATTTTCCCTGCTTGATTTCCATCTTTACCCCATGAGAAACTGTCTGACACTGTGGCCTACCATCTTTCAGAGTTCCTTACAGCTGAGAGATCTTGGAATTTTCCTGGCTTTTCTTTTTTTTGTGTGAGTGGGTTGTATGTGTGAACGCAAATGCCCGACTAATTAGGACCTAACACGCAACTGACTTAACGCTTCCAGTTCTCTTGAGTGCTGTAAGTGATTTTTTAGGTATGAAAGAGGAGTTTGTGTTTTATCTCTTACCATAGTTAGTTAGCAGTTGCAAGTTTCACATGAACACTCTTCATGCCTTTATTTTTAGGAATACAATGTACTCCTGTATTCCTATATCCACCCCCCCCCCCCTCCATTTTATTAAAAACATTTGAGCATGTGAAATAGACTTACAAATTCAATAAAGGTTTGATTGATACTGACAGTCCTTGTAACGTTTTGTTGTGCATGAGTGTGTCAATAGGAGACTGTATGTCAAGCAATTCATTCATTCATTGGTGTGAGTCTGTAGATCTGCTATTTTTTCTTTTTGCCTGCTGGATGTGGGACAATAATTTCAACGAAAAAAGAACATGATAGCTTATACATTACATGTATGTAAGTGCTCAAAATCACATTTTTGTGTTGTAGGCCTATAGATATTTTTGGACACACATAAAATCCCAGCCAAACTGGGATGCCGGGTCACCCTATGTTTAATCTCTCAAAAAGTAATTTATTTATTCATTTATTTATTTTTTAAACCTAATGGGTTCCCAGATTGCCATACTTAAAGTGGGATGAGCTAACACGTGCGTCTACCCAGACACCACCCCTCACCTAAACAGACTATTTAGTATTTACAGTTATTTGAGAACGCGTCTGAAACGGACATTCTCCTGTTGTGCTGAAAGGGCAGACCTGACCTGACCTGACCTGATTCCCTGGACATATTCCAGCAAGTTCTTATGTAAAAGAGGCTTACGTTAGCCAGTGACACGACAGGCCAGATCACTGACAACGATGAGACAGCCTACAAGAGAAAGGTAACCTGACACAGCGGTGCCAGGAGAATAACCCGTCTCTCTAGACTCAAGACCAAGGAGATGATTGTGGACTACAGGAAGAGAGGGATACCTAATCACCATCAAAGGAAGGACAATGGACATTAACGGCCTGTTGCCTGTCTGCCTGCCACCCACACACACACACACACACACACACACACACACACACACACACACACACACACACACACACACACACACACACACACACACTCAGAAGCAGCTGTGCATACACAATCACACACAAACATGAGACAAACACAAACACACTTGTAGATCCTACACCCACATACAGCACCTTACACACACACGCACGCATAAACGCGCACACGCACACATCCTACACAAAGGCACCTGACACACACATCCTACACAAAGGCACCTGACATTACTGTATATTTATCCCCCTGTTTCTTTTACAGGAGGCTCATTAGTGTATAACCTGGAACACCTGGAACACCTGGAACACCTGAGGAGCCCAGTGCAGTCCAGGTTGCTGCAGTCTCATCTCTCTCTATTTTCCACCTCAGAGTCACTTTTGGTTCGCTCACTGTGGTGTACAGTATGTTATTTCAACAGTTCATAACTGTTCAACCTTTATTGATCAACCACCACACAAAATGTACTTGTATTTCTTAATGCACAAGCACACTTTGGTAGAGGGTTTGGGTTGTGTAGTTACCTTGTCATGATGTAGTTTGGCAAGATATCTTGCTCCGTTGATTAGAAATTGATAATACAAAAATGGTCTCCTCATTGACTTACATTGTACACGTCGGTGAAACAGCTCTCAAAGTCACTCTTTTAGCACAAACGAATGCATACAAAGCTGATTCTGCCTATATGCAGTATAACATCACAGAACCCGGTTCTGCATTTCGTTTTTAATTTAAAAAAAAATCAACTTCCTGTTGCTTTAGCTATTTTTATTAGGCCTGGACTGGATCCGCAGATCTGGATCTTCCAATAGTAAAATGACACGGTCATTTCACAACCCAAACCTGTACCAATAATAATAATAATAATACATGTTATTTGTAACACACTTTATATTTGACACAAATCTCAAAGTGCTACAAATCTCAAAGTGCTATATATGCATTATTATGAGGTATAAAGAGGAAGAGTTACATTAACAATCTAAAGGTTTACTAAGAAATTGTATATAATACACAAGATAAGGAGGGTACTGTGTTTGGTTTGTGTGTGTATGTGTATGTATAAATATGCCATATGTACGTGTACTGTATATGTATGGGTGTGTGTGTATATATGTCACAGGGAAAATGGCATTCCAGGGAAATTGACAGGGGAGCGCTTGTTTTATAGGCACGGGGCGGTGCTGCGAGGCGGGGCTTTGATGCGAGGACGACGACCACAACAACAACATACTAACCAGGAAGCTACGCTAGGGAAACGCTGAAAATAAAATGGATAATATGAGAGAAATACTCAAGTAAAGTACGAATACCTCAAAATTGTACTTGAGTAAATCTACTTTGTTACTTTGCACCACTAGTACAAGCCTCAGTGGCGCACTTCGATAATCATTGGACTCCCCACCCACTACCACTGGGAGCCGGGGTTTGACTCCAGCTTGGGACATTACTTTTTCAAACAACCGCGGACTACTTTTTTTTCGCTGATAAAGTATAGTTTTGGACCATGACGGAAGGCGCTCCGACTTAGCAGACCTTGAGGCAGAGGAGTCGCGCCCGAGCGCCTCCAGGCGCGAGTGCCCGCGACGACCTGCCGATGGTCTGCTAGTCGACTTAAGCGCCGTCCGAGTTATGTACCGATAGGCACAGAATCGTAAATGATGTTGTGTGGGGACTGCGTTTGCCCCAAGTGCCACTCACTGCACTAACATAGCCCGCCAGGCCCGCCCCCTGGAGTGTGTGTGTGTGTGTGTGTGTGTGTGTGTGTGTGTGTGTGTATGTGTGTGTACACGCGCGCGTGTGCGCATGCGTGTGTGCGTGCTGGTTTGTGCATGCGTGCGTGTGTGGTGTGGGGCTCATGTCTGGCTTGCATTGCCCTCTAGCGTTGATTCTACAGAATTGCATGAGGGGCATGAAAACAAGCGTACCCCTTTCAATTTCCCTGGAATGCCATTTTCCCTGTAACATATATATATATATATATATATATATATATATATATATATATATATATATATATATATATATATACACATACATACAGTATGATTGATGATAATATATTTAGAATCGAATATAGTTATAGAATTTATTAAAACGTGTACGTTTATATGTATGAATTACTTTATTTAATTATCAGTTTAATTGGTAATATTTGGTTTATTTAAATGTATATCAAGTTGGTATATGAAAAAATAATGAGATGACGCTGAAGTGAGCGGAACGAAGGGGTAGGATTAAGTTTTATACTTCATCCTACTCCTTTTTGAGCATGTAGAATTATAGTTTTGTTGCTGCTTGAGGGGCTGTTTTGATTTGTTTTGCATTTTTATTATATTGCATAAATTTTTTAACTTTGCTGCCTAATTTTAACATGTTCATTTATTCATTCATTCATACAATAGTGTCCTTGTGCTTTAAACAAAACTGTCTGATATTTCTCTATTTCTATATATACAATACAGAGTACAGAGCTGCAGTTTGAAAAATGTGCGGTGAAGCTTATGAGTAGTTAGAACCCGTTATCTCCCTTCCTCCAGAGATAGAGGAAGGAGAAAATGGAGCGCTATTGAAACGCTTCTTTTTCCCCTCTAACAGGCATCGCAAGCTCGTTTTGACTCAATTACTTTGATCTACTGTTGAGGGTGGAGGACGTTAACGAGTTTAAAGACGATTTGTACAGAATTATACTCTGACTTATGTCATACTTCGAGAGTGATTGGCTTGTCCCAAATACATTTGTATCGTATCTTCCTGTTCTGTTCAATGAAACTCATATAGTTCGGGACAGTGAGCAGAGTTTTCCCTGTCACAACCTACTATCAGAGCCATTCAAGGAGAGTTGCGTCACCTCCGTTCACTTCATCGGGCCAGGTCTTCTACATAGCCGTCTATTGGCGAATAGTGACAAAGCCCTAGACCGGAAGTTTACGCAATGCACTGAAGTCTATGAGCATTTGTAACTATTTCCAGTCTACATGAACCACATGACCGGCGCTGTTTCTGCCCCCTCATTGGCGGAACTCTCTAATACAAGGCTCTGCCTAGTACTACATACTGTATACTGGACCACCCTGCCTCCAGTCATCACAGTCCTCTCACTGCCTACTGGACTAGACAACCCTGCCTCCAGTCATCACAGTCCTCTCACTGCCTACTGGACTAGACAACCCTGCCTCCAGTCATCAAACTCCTCACTGAGACAAAATATAACTATCTTGTATTTCTTAATGCACAAGCACACTTTGGTAGAGGTTTGGGTTGTGTAGGCCTTGACATGATGTAGCTAGTCCAATTGGCAATATATCTTGCGCCATTGCTTCGTTAATTGGAAATTGATAATCAAAAAATAGTCTCCTCATTGACTTACACTGTACGGTGAAGCAGCTCTCCAAGTCACTCTTTTAGCACAAACGAATGCAAACAAAGCTGATTCTGCCAATATCATATAACATCACAAAACCCTGTTCTGAATTTCATTTTTAATAAAAAAAAAGGTCAACTTCCTGTTGATTTTGCCATTTTTACTAGGCCTGGACTGGATCTGTGGATCTAGAACCGGATCTTCAAATAGTAAAATGACATGGTAATTACACAACCCAGACCTCTACCAATAGTGTCCTTGTGCTTTAAACAAAACTGTCTGATATTGCTCTATTTCTATATAAAATACAGAGTACCAGAGCTGTAGTTTGAAGAATGTGAGGTGAAGCGTATGAGGAGTTATCTCCCTTCCTCCAGAGACAGGAGGGAGAGAATGGAGCGCTATTGAAAGGCTTCTCTACCAGCATTGCAAGGTCGTTTTGACAATGACTTAATGACTTGGATTTACTGTTGAGGGTGGAGGTTAACGAGCTTAAAGACGATTTGTGCAGAATTATACTCTGACTTTACATCACCCTTCGAGACTGATTGGTTTGTCCCCAATGCATTTGTATCGCATCTTCCTGTTCTGTTCAATAAAGGTCATGTAGTCTGGAATGTGAGTTTTCACTGACACAATCTACTACTTACTGTGTTCTGGACCACCCTGGCTCCATTCATCACAGTCCTCTCACTGCCTACTGGACTAGACCAGTGGTTTTCAAACTTTTTCATGTCAAGGAACCCCAAAATGAAATGTGTTTGGCCGCGGACCCCCATCTCAAAACGTTTTGCTCCAGGGACCCCCAGAAGCAAAGATTTTTGTTTCAAAGGTTTGCACAAATTTTCACGATAAAAAACAAAAAAAAGCAGATCTACAAGCTCGTAGCGCGGCAATCGGTGATATGAGCTTGTAGATCTGCTATTTTTTAATAGCCAAAGTATAAAAGGTTAAAGTGGTTAAAATTATTGTGATGCTATATTAACACATTTTGCTGGGGACCTCCTGGAACCCAAAGGACCCCGGGGGGTCCCCGGACCCCACTTTGAGAACCAATGGACTAGACAACCCTTTACTGTACTGGACCACCCAGTACTGTACTGGATCACTTAGTATTGTTCTGGACAACCCTGCCCCCAGTCATAACTGTACTGTATCAAAGCAGCCTGTACTGTACTGGATGACCCTGCCTGCAAAGGATCACACCGAATCCCCAATGATTATCAAGCAAAATCTATAATCCGTGCATTGTTGGCCCCCGGTCATGCAAGAGCCCTTGAACACAGCTTAATGTTCTACCCCAACTATGTCCCCCCCCCCCCACCCCCTTCTCTCTATCCATCCCTTCATCTCTCTATCCATCCCATCCTCCCAATCCCAAAACCACTGTGGCCCACAAACACAAGTTGTTTCGTAAATGTTGTCCTTCGCAGCTCCCATTCATGACGTTGCTCTGTGCCCTTTCACGCTTTTAGCACCCCCCCCCCCAGGGGTGTGTCGAGGATCGATAATGGCAACGGCTGCCATCGAGGGTGCTAAGACCTCTCTCTCCTTAACGCTCAGCTTATTTCAGGTTTGTCAGAGAAACCCATTGCACTCGTCCCAACGGGGCAGCTTTTGGGTTTTTGCTGCTTTGCAAGAACGGGCTGTTATTGAACTGGCTGCATTCGTGTGTGTGTGTGTGTGTGTGTGCGTGTGCGTGTGCGTGTGCGTGTGCGTGTGCGCGTGAGCGTGCACGTGCACGTGCGTGTGCGTGTGTATGGTGTATGCCCCAGATTTTAGGGGCTTCTGAACCCTTTTTAAATCTGTGCACCAGAGATAGGGAAGGTTTATCCATGCATGACCAAATGGTTGTTGAATAAGAATGCAAAAATCACTTTGAAACGGGGGATCTCTCTGCACGCTGACATCTCCATCACTACTAGGGCTGTCTTCCAGATCACCAGTGGAACGACCGTCTGTAGTGTCCAATGCCCCTCTTTGTATTTGGAGATCATGTACCAGGATGTACGACACAGGTGTATGTGATGAAGACAAGTGTATGTGATTACAGGCACACAGGTGTTATGTGATTATGGGACGGCATACAAGTAAAGACAGTAAAAGGCAGTCCTGTTTCTGTGTGTTTGTATGTTAAGATTCTGGATAACAAACACCACACCGTCACTTACCTCAAACACAAGAAGAGGAAGAACGCAATGAGGAGAGCCACCAGGGAGATGCAATGTCCCAGGAAGTTGATGATGACGGCTATTTGGTAGTGCATCTTGCCTTTTTTCTGGAAACAATCACAGAGAAAGAGAGAGAGAGAGAGAGTGGAACAGGGTGTTTTTAGGACATTTCTAGTCTTTTGCGTCACTGTCATAATTTTATTTAAGAGATACAGATACATTCAAGATACTGGAAGGCTTATGAGATTTTGAGAAGATTCCAAATCACTTTCACTCTATTTTGGGAATAAAGCAATTTATTTGCCTGGTACAATTTGAAACACGCACGCACGCACGCACGCACGCACGCACGCACGCACGCACACACACACACACACACACACACACACACACACACACACACACACACACACACACACACACACACACACACACACACACACATTGTGTATAGCTAAAGGTATTACCAGTAGAACAAGGTCACATCTATGTCCAAATCAATTCCTAAGATCACTGTCTGTGACTCTGATATCCACTGTAATTGGATTTCCCCCTCCACCATCAACACTAATCTGTGCTGTGTGTATGTAACCCTCCCATTCCCAGATTAAACATGTGCACCTTTAATTCCACTGTTCCAGTGAAAGCCCCTCTTGTGTCCCATTCATTAACCCGTTAAGACCGGTAACGCATCTGTGTCATTTTTTTATTTCTTTGGCTATTCAAAGATAGCAGATATACAAGCTTGTAGATCTGCTATTTTTTTGAGAAATCGTGAAAATGTGTGCAAATCTTTGAATATATATATTTTTTAATAGACCCTGAGGCCATTCTACAAATGTCTTCTAAATCCTGACAGTTTAAAAAAATAAGATATGTATTTTTCCTCGGACCCCCATCTCAAAATATTTTGTTCCAGGGACAAAGATTTTGTTCCAGAAGCAAAGATTTGAGTTAAAAATGTATATATATTCAAATATTTCTTAGATTTGCACACATTTTCACGCCCCTCCCCCCCCTAAAAAATAGCAGATCTACAAGCTCATAGCGCAGCACTCGGTGCCTTGCTATGCGCTTGTATATCTGCTATTCTTGAATAGCCAAAGAAATCTAAAGTGACACAGATGCGTTGCCGGATTGAATGGGCTAAATAAATGCTGCTGTTGTACTGTTGCTCTCGGCTCCGTTCTCAGGATCGTGAGAGCATGACGGACCAAGCGCGCAGCATTTCGATGCCAATAATGCCAACAATTTGACTATTCGGGTGTCGGGACCACGGGACGGTGGTTATCTGCCTGGTGTGTCAGACAAATGGCAGTTGTGCAACTGTGTAAGACTGGCTGACAGGAAAAAAAGAAGTCTCTCGAGCCACGTGGGCTCTCAAATCCTGCCAGAAGAAACATCTCTCCTGCTGGATCTCTCTCCCTGCTGCTAAGCTGCTCTAAAAGCATCCAATAAAAATAGGTTTTGATTTAATATTTATGTCAACTGTATGTGTTGGAAGAGTGGTTCTCAACCTTTCCTGGATCAGGGCCCACTTGGAAATCTTGTTCGCAGCCAACCCATCTGACCACCCAGCGGTCAGATGCATTAAAAGAATCTCTGGCTAATAAGTCAAATATGCCTTAATACATTATAATTGCCCTCTATAACCTTTTAAACACCTTAGATATTTTATTTATTTTAGAAACAGTTAATCTTTCACTCGATAGGGGCAATGCCTGTTGCAAGTTGATGATGTCATTTGTCCATGTGTGGTCTAGCCCTATGGAATTTATGGAATGCATGTGAAAATAAAACATTTAAAAGATCGATTTGATGCTCATATTAACATTAGGAAGTATTACGTCGTTTTTTTATTTTCACATGCATTCCATAAATTCCATTCCATAGACCACGCATGGGCAAACGACATCATCATCTTGCGACGGGCATTGCCCCTATTGAGTGAAAGATGAACTGTTTCTAAAATAAATAAAAATATTTAAGGTGATTATAATTTTACATTTCAGTTATATAGGACAATTATAATGTATTATGGCATTTATGGCTTATTAGCCAGGGATCCTTTTAAGTGTTCAGCCGCATGCATTTTCAGAGCCTGACCCTAGCCAACATTAACCACTTAAACCCCATATGGGTAACCGGAGTCCCTCGGGGCTCAATACTAGTGTCTTTTTTCTCTTTTCTGTTATTGTGGGGAAAGCCTTCGCTGCAAATAGCCGATCGACAAGCTTGAGCTTGTCGATCGGCTATTTTCAGCTAAAGCGTTCCCCACAATACCAATGCTGGGGTTTATGTGGTTAAAACTACAAAACCGCCGCGGCCCACCAACGGTTGAGAATCGCTGTGTGAGAAAACTAGGTCACATGGTCTGTTGGAAGTGGAGGTCACTTAACCTTGTGCTAAACAGTGTGCAACCAACCATATAATTCCCACACAGTGACACAGGAGTGGATAAGAAGGGGACATCAGATCAGAGGTCTCACCCATGCGGTAAAATCCTCAGTGTTAATTTATCCATTTGTAATCCCGAGAATCGACCCGTAAGAGTGCATTTGTACACTCTCAGATTCAAATAAACACTGTGGATTTTAAAGTGCATCAGCTTCAGGCAACATCCGATGTGTGGGCCACAATCAAACATCTGATCTGACTGTTTTTCACTCTCTTTACTCTATGCCCTTCTCTCTCTGAGAATTGTTAGAAATAAAATCTTCCATTGTGTCTGTGAGAAAACAACACTAAGCCGCAGCTCAATAAAATAGTTTTTATTTTTTCCTTTTCTGTAAACAAACTTTCCAGTAGGTGTTTGATTGGCCCGGGTTCTTGTCCCAAGTGGCATGGTGGAAAATCCAACTCAATACCAGCTCAACTTAAAAGAGAAACTCAGTGAGTGTGAAACCCCTCCCACTCAGGATCTCCACTACAACCCTGCACCCACTCATTTATTTCACCACAAAACAAGGAAGAAATCAAACGCACATCTAAAAAAAGAAAAAAAAAGAAGCCAGGTAAACTATCCGTTGCTTTTAACAATGATCTTAAAGGGCAAGGACACTTTGGTAGAGGTTTGGGTTGTGTAATTACCTCCATGATGTATCTCCAAAGGTGGGCGAGAAATAAAAAAATAGTTGCTCCATTGATTAGAAATTGATCATTAAAAATATGTTCCTCATTGACCTACATTACAAAATGAAACAGCTCTTTTTGTCCATAAATGAAAGCAAACGAGGCTGATTCTGCCATTATAGAACATCACAAAACCCGGTGCTGTTTTTATTTAATTATACAAATGTCAACTTCCTGGGCATAAAAGGGGTGCTCTGACACGGACATAACCAGGTGGGGCATGCATTCCCAACTTGCATCGTTCCCGAGATGCATCGTTCCCGAGTGGGATGGTGCACCAGTCGAGTCCTATATGAATAAACCCTGCATATCCCCCAAATAAAAAAATAATAAAATAAAATACAGACAGTATATAAATACAAATCATACAGCGTAATAATGGTGAGGCCTCCGTGTCCCATCTTTAGCTATCCGTAGATGTGGTAGGGGTGTGTGGTTTGGGCTTTGCTGCAGGGTGGAGATAGTGGGGAGTGACTCAGTGCCAGGGTTAGTTAACCCATGGGTTCCCAAACTTTTCAGCCCGCGACCCCAAAATAAGGGGGCCATTGACTCGCGACCCCACCCAAACCTGGAGGTAATTTATGCACATAAACTTGCACGTTCGGTGCGCATTTAAAATGTATTAAAATGGTAATATGTACTATTTGTAATCATTTTAGGTTGTATTTCATCCATTCTGTTGAATTTAAATTAAAATAAAATAAATATATATATATCTTTTTTTAATGACCCAAAATAATTTCGCGACCCCACCGTCAGTCTCCCGCGACCCCAAGTGGGGTCGCGACCCCAACTTTGGGAACACCTGAGTTAACCGGCAGGTGTTACCGCTTAATTGATTGTGCTCTCCTCTTCTATTAGCGTGCTAGACCTGGGCTTGTGGCCACACACACACAAACAAAAGATGAAGACGCCAGCAGAGATTAAGCTGGCTGATAGCACAGAATTACAGACATATCTGGTATCGACGCATGGCAAGCAGCAAGACCCAGTGAGGCTGACCTAGTGACAGACTTTAACGCACTAGCATAATTCTTCCGTGCATTCTTCAGGTGGCATACCTGTTTCCTGTTCCAGTTCATTTTCCCATAGCTTTGTTTGATTGGCTCGGCAGCAGACTTGCAACGCCTGTTCTAGACGCCATGGCCCATGGGCCTGGCTACAACAATGAATATTAATAGACCTTATTCACCCCTGAATCACGCAAAGTTCAAATGTTTATGCAACTCTTAATTAAGCATTGTGAGCAATACACGAGAGGTTGTGTGTTAACGACAGTTCCAACAATGAAGTGCCTAATCATGAACCGATCATTTTGCTTGGTCGGAACTACCTGTTGTATAATCATTCAATCACTGCCTCATTGTTTGGCTGATCAAAACAGCAAGCTGTGTCTTTCAATGAAAACTATTGCCGTTTTCTATTCAATAGCAAATGTATTTCTTGTCCCCAATCCTGTAGATTGATTCTGGGTCACAATGTTCTGTTCGTGACCATTTTGTTCATGTAGTGTTCGTCCTAATCAAAATGATGACGAAGCACAGCAAGGGACCGCACATCAGAGGACATCAGGTGGACGCTGAGTGCATGCAGGAGAGAGTGACATGCTTTACCATGTAAAAGAATAAAGGTCTGTCTGGAGCTCCTCGGGGACACAACAACAACATGCTGTTCTTTTCAGACTCAAACCAAATGTGCCCTCATCTCTGAAGCTCTTCCTGTGCTTGCATGCACTGCCCGGGGACAATTCTGTTGAGAAAGCGCTTGGTAGTCAATCCTATTTAGGAATCTGCTAATTTAAACACTTTGTTGTGTGAAGCCATAGGTGGGTAAACACTAGGGCTGTAGTACTCGAGACCGGTCTCGGTCTCGAGACCGGTCTCGAGACCGCTTTTTGATTTACTCGGTCTTGTCTCGGTCTCACCCATAGTTTGACTCGGTCTTGACTCGGTCTCGCCCATAATTTGACTCGGTCTTGACTCGGACTCGGACTAAGGGACTCGGGACTCTACCCCCACCGAGTCCACTCGAGTCCAAGACCAAGTCACTACAATGCAATGAAATAATTTTATTATACCCATATTATGAGGAGCCCATTCACATTAACATTATAAGAGAGCTGTCTGGCGCTTATGGACAGCTTTCTTGGAGCACATCATCTTGCAGCAGTTGACAGCGCAGCAGCAGCAGAACACCAGCAGTCCTGTCCCTCTAGTTTATATTCTTTTAAAATTATATCCACGAACAGGTGTTTATTTATTTATTGTGTGTTCACTGTGTAGCCTGTGGTTGTTTTAATCATCAGTCTCTAATCATCTAAAGATGAATAGAGACTGCTTTCAGTAAGGTTTCCTTGCGCACATTATACTGTGTCACTCACTGCAGTAAATATATCAGTCCAAGCAGCAAAACTAAAAACATTAATTAACATTAGATCCTGACCGATGCTGTCGTCGGCTTGTCTGGAGATATACCTACATGTAATGTACAAATCACTTAAATTATCTATTCTCTTGTAAGTTGTACCACATTGTGCGTAATTGCGCACAGGGAGACTGACCTCTTTCTGCTTTTCATATTAAGATCAATTCTATTTCTATAATTCTATCAATCCTATTATTTATTTCATACAATAAAACAAAACAATAAGTAGGCCTACATCCAGAAACATTTTCACCATGAATATAAAAGCATCAACCTGTATGCATGAGGCAAATACTCTGTAAAAGTAATTGAGCTGTGTTCAAACTGTTACTTGAGTAAAAGTATTGGCTTCAAAATATACTTAAAGTACCAAAAGTGAAAGTACTAAAATATTTGAAAATAGCCGATCTACAAGCTCACAATTGTGAGCTTGTAGATCTGCTATTTTCAAATAGTCTACTCTATGGTATAAAATATGGCTAAAGTGGTTAATATATTTTTATTATGTAATAATTTATATCTGCTGCAAACTACGTTTTCAAATAATTGTAGTCGAGTAAAAGTACAATATTTGCCTCTGATATGAGTAGAAGTAAAAGTATTGAAAATTGGAAATAATCCAGTAGTAAAAAAAAATACCTCAACATTGTACTTAAGTTGTACAGTACTTGAGTAAATGTACTTAATTACTTTATTATTATACTGCTGAGGAAGTGGACGGTGACTCACCACCAGCAGCGAAATGTCCTCGTCTCCTGTCCCGCTACAAAGCGCACAAGAAACGTAGCTCAACAACCCAGGATGCAAGTATTGCATCACAAGTCACCAAGTACTTTGATGCAATTGAGAACAATGATGCTGATGCACTTGTCTTCTGGGTTGAAAACCAAGACAGATTCCCACAACTTGGCATTTTAGCGATGAAGGTTCTGTCAGTCCCTGCCTCCTCAGCACCGGTGGAGAGGATTTTTAGTGCAGGAGGACTTATTATGAGACCCCATCGTGCTAGTTTAGGTCACACCATGCTGCATTCTCTTGTGTTTTTGAAATGCAACCACACTTTGATTTAATTTTATGGCTACACATTCCAGTCAGGCAGTCGTGTTAACCGTTTAAGACCTGAGGCCCTACAAATGCCTTCCAAAATCAGTAGTTATCAAACTTTTTTGTGCCAAGGAGTCAAGGACCCCCAAAATGATATTTGGCTGCGGACCCCCCTCATCTGAAAATGTTTTGTGCCAGGGACCCCCAGAAGAAATATTTTTGTTGAAGAACACTTTCAAGATTTTTCAAATAGCAGATGTACAAGCTTGTATTTGATCTGCTATTTTTGAGAACCACTGTTCTAAACCAATGTTCTAAATCCTAAGAATTTTCTGAAAAACTTAAGGTGCTATATACTGTATAGCAACAATCTAAAATGACACAGATGCTTTCCCGGTTTTAACGGGTTAAAGGTGATTTGTTTTTGTTTCTTTTTTGTGGTTAAAATGAGCTTGTACAGCACAGTTGTGTTTAGCAAAAAGCATTGTGTTCTGGCTATGTTACTTACTTGTTATTTCAAATAAATATTTGAATGAATCAAACATTTTGTAATATTTTTACATAAAAGTGCCATGTACATTTTTTACACATAGTGACAATACACATTTTCACACATTATGCATACTTATTGAATAGAGCTCATTGTAGTAGGCCAGGCATACCTAATTTTGAGCTTTTCCAAAGTCAGAAACATATAATTGCAGTGTTTCAGATCAAGATTGTTTTCTGTACCTATAACAAAAAAAAAAAAAATAATAATAATCTGGTCTCGGTCTTGACTCGGTCTCGCCCCCCGTCGGTCTCGGTCTTGACTCGGTCTCGCCCCCCGTCGGTCTCGGTCTTGACTTGGTCTCGCCCCCCGTCGGTCTCGGTCTTGACTCGGACTCGACCCCCTCCCTGGCCTCCCGGACTCGGTCTTGACTCGGACTCGCCCCCCCTCGGACTTGGTACTGACTTGGACTCGCTTTAGGTGGTCTCGACTACAGCCCTAGTAAACACACTAAGGAATAACAGCTCGCTCGGTTGGAAGGGGGTGCAGGGGCACGGTTGGGGGTCTGAGGGTTGAGAGCAGCCCTCCCCCCACCACACCACAGCCAGTTGGTTTTGGATTAACGTCACATAGCAGATGGCACTGTTTGCATGCAAGTCCACCCCACTCCCACCACACACACATGTGCACGCACACGCACACACAGGCACACGCATGTGCGCGCGCACGCACACACACACACACACACACACACACACACACACAAGCATATGCCTGTGCGTGTGTGTGCACACGCACACGCACACGCACACATTACACCCCCTATTGTGAAACCAAACAAACCCTAACACCTTGTACGCGATGACAAAAAACCTTCATAGCAGGTCTTGCACAGTATGAGGCCCATTTTCCACTAAAAGCTTTTCTGTTTGATTGAACATTGCAGAAATATAACCGAGGCTTGTACTAAGAAGCAAGTTATCCCTGGATATTTTTTGGGGTCATCTGGCTTCACTAACCCTAACAACCGCAATTGCACTAAGCGGTCAAACGATGGTGGTTATCAACCCAAGTTTCTAGACATGAGTGCATTCACATAAAAGGGCCAGTGTTTGCAGTATACATGACCGCTTGCAAACATGGACAATTAAACTGGCAGCAGAGTTGCATATTTCACAAATGAAGAGCAAACTATAACAACATAATAATTAGACAAATATGAACAATTCTCACACATAATCCAGGCTACAGGCAACACAGTTGCAGCTGTCAAATGCAGGAAGGACAGCTGGCAAAAAATCGCAGACTGTGTGAATGCATAAATCAATAGGCTTATTACATTATATCACTGCCCCATCATTAGGGCACGAGTCGATCTGACTCTCCCTCCTCCTCCTCCATCATCCTTCTTCTTCTTGTGTGTTGCAAAATGTGTTGAAGTTTCTGTTATCCTCTAGTCTAGTAGTTAAAAAATCATTGATGCAGCTTAATGCAACGCTGTTGGTTGCATACTGTAAGTCTTAAAGCCACCTCTGATTTGAACATATTTCTCCAGGTAGCTCAACATGATCTCAACATATCATTGGTTCCAAAGGTTGTGAGTTTAAGAGGACTAGGGTGATGAAAGATGAAAATCTTCTACCTATTCAGAGAATTAGAGACAGATTTTTTTTCGTTTTGATCTGGACAGCTGATGGACCCTCCTGTATTTCCCATTTCTTTCTTCCCACTCATCTTCCCTCCTCTTCGTCCTCATCAAAAACTTAGCCATATTCTTTTAGCTGCAGTCCCAGGGGTGTAAAACATGCTTGGGGGAAATAAAAAATAAATACAAATATGCATAATTCAGAATGGAAAGCAGGCTTACTTTCATACAAGTAGTGCTTCAATCATTCTCTGTTGTAGGATGATATGGATATCTGTGTTATCAAATATGTCCTCAGTATTGTGGAATTTGAGGAATTAATATTAAAACAGTGTCTGTTTAACTAAATTGAACTAATATATTTCTGAATTATCCATAGCATACACAAATCTGAGACAAAAGTTCTGGTGCAGCACAGGGAAATCTTGGGGGAGAAATTCACATTGCCTTGTGTGCTTGCACTTCACATTCTTTAAAATATTTATCCCACGATTTTGCAACCCCACAGCGCCCACAGCGTCCCCGGCGGGAATCGAACCCAGAACCTTCTAGCTGTGAGGCGACAGCACTTTACATACTGTACATTTGGATATTTATCATTAATCAGCATTGGACAGAAATTGCCTTGTAACCAAAGGGACCATGGCCGGTTTCATGTGTATGTGGTGTGCTTGTGTGTGCTTAAGATAAAGAATGCGTGGGAGTCTAAAGAGCAGTGTGTGAGAGTTAACAAATGTATGTTGTACAATATAAAGGAGTGCGCATTGTATATTATTGAGAGAGGAATCTATGGAGCCTGGTACAGCCTACTAGACCGACCACGTGATCCATTTATTGGTGATGTGCATGTGAAGTGCTACAGTAGAATGTGTATGCAGCATGTATGCGTGTGTGTGTGTGTGTGTGTGTGTGTGTGTGTGTGTGTGTGTGTGTGTGTGTGTGTGTGTGTGTGTGTGTGTGTGTGTGTGTGTGTGTGTGTGTGTGTGTGTGTGTGTGTGTGTGTGTGTGTGTGTGTGTGTGTCGTGTGTGTATATTAGTGTATGTTTGTACGTGATTAAGTACAGTATACTGTACAACATGTGTCTATGTCTATGAGTCCATGTGTGTGTCTCATGCCAGACTTAAATGAAACCTCTTAATCCTCTTCATTATACAAAAGCACAATCAAACGGCTTTGATATTGCCTGCAGCCAACAGCTCATGGCTCAAGAAGTTGACACAGATAACTCACTTCCTCCGATGAGAATCAATTTTTTCTTCTTTTATTTAGAGTAGACAATTATTTTACCCCCTTCTTTCTCCCAATTTATCCATTATGCCAATTCATTCTTCTCACATTTTTGTGTCTTGCCACTGCTGTTGTATCAGGAGTCATAACCATGCTGGCTTGTGATGGACATTTTCAGGAAACTTTATTATAGATATACAAAATAAGTTAATAATATAATCAGAAACAAGTAGACCTAACCATAATGGCTATGGCAATAGCTGAGTGGTTAGTGAGCCCGCCTGGGGAGCCGGATCCCCTGGTTGTCCCAGGTACATACTATATGTGCAAATATAAAGTGACAAAATAATACATTACAATGTGCCATATTCTTTATGCCAATGTGCTACACATTTTTTATTAAATCAGTGTCCTACCAATTCTAAAGAAAACCTGGAGACTGGAGTCTATTCTGTGTTTGGCATTTCAATAACTGGATCTTATCAGTACAGTCAGTGCTTTCATTTCACTGCACATGAACAAGATAAGATTATGATGAAAAAAAACGTTTTTTCTTTATTAAAGACTGAAGACACAAATCAGCTAGTGCAGGAAGCTATGCAATGAAGAAGGAAAGGGAAAATGCAACAAGCACAAACATCAACTCACGATTTATACCCCATTATACTGTGTAGATGGTCAGGGCAAGCGAGCGTGAGTCACCACCCAAGCTTAGTGGGAGGACCATCAACACTATAGGTTCTAGGGGTGCCTGTCACTGAGCGCTGCACGGTGTTATACTGTCTACAATATGACCAGTTAATCTAGGAAGGGACTTAATGTACAGGCCGGGAACTGTGTCTCCCTCTCCTCCAAGTCGACATGACTTCACACTTCAGGGTTCATTTGAAATCGTATGAGCACATTTGCAGCCATTATGCCTAGCTGCTGGCTGAGGAACGGGGCTGGTTCATGTTGTGTGCGACAGCAAAAGGCTTTCAAACTTCTGTGGACTTTCTAAAACTTTAACGCAGTCCATTTATAAATAATTAGAAAGCAAATCACTCACGCAATCTCAAAGCGGCTCTCTCTGTCTGTCAAGGCGCACTCCACAGTAAAATCATCAGTGTTCATTTACCCATTTTTAACTCCAAAAGTGTAAATGTAACCAAATGAATGGACCCCTTTGGCGTTAGTTTTGAGTGTTGTTCACGGTACTATGTAACAGACGGTGACATATATGGAAGTGCTTCTGTAGACCTACTGTATATATCCTACTAGAGGTCTTTTTTGCGGGGGTGAGCTAACCTATCAATGGCATGTAGTAAATCCTGCTCAGATCTAATACAGCTCCGCTGTTAACAAAATGTAAAGCACGCAGTTTCATAAGCTTTATAGTAAAGTAAAGAGGATATAATACCAACTTCAATTAATAACTGAATTACTGAATTTCCCTCTCGGGGTCAATAAAGGTATCTTAAAGGTCTTATCTTTTATAATAAGCACCACACTTTGTCTTGGACAGCTCAGGTAAGACAAAATGCATTTCCATTCTGTCTTAGTGTCTTTACCCAAATGAAGCATTCCTGTGAGCTGCCTGTGAGTAGGATTTGAATGTTGTGTAAGCAACGCTAACCGTTTAAAGGAATAGTTCACCCAAAACATTACTTATTTTCTATCGATTACACACCCCATGAAACCTTGAATTCATAGAGTTTTTAGTTTTTGATGCATTCCTGACCAATAATTTGATCGCCGGGTGTATTTCCAGTAA